>NC_139022.1:99972142-100559628 GCF_964662115.1 Mustela nivalis
GCAGGCATCTGCCTTTCTATGCAATTTCTGCACTGAAATTTACTAAGTTCTCCTCTGCTTAATTCTAGGGATTTTGCATATGATTAAAAGGAAAAATATTCTAATGAAGCATAAGTGAACGGTACACTACATGCACGAAGAACTTAGAATGCATTCACTACTCACTACCCAGCGTCTCCAACGTAAATTTCATTGGAACGTAAGATCCCCGGGGAGGACTTAGCATGAGTCATATACTGCTGTATCTCCTTTCTTTAGAGTGGGGACTGCAGATGATGTTGACTCAAAAAGCATTTGATAGTAAATATGTACCATTAGGTAATTTTGGCTGCAAGTTACAGGAAACTCAATAGACAACTAGCATAAAACTTCTGTAAACTAATCAGTTCAAATGGCTAGAAGCACGGTAGGAGGAACTGTAAGACTGCCTTAACCTATGGTCTCTAGATCGATTTTTCTTGGTCTTGGCAAAGCCCTCTTCCGTGTGACCCTGTCTTACTCTGTCCAGTAGCAGGGCAAGGTATGATGCCAGAGGGAAAACATGGTATTCATTAGTATTGGCCAATAAATATTTGTTTCTTTCCTGGAACATGTAGATTTGCACAACACTCCTCCCTTGAAATTAGATGTACTCCCGTGACTCACTTTTGGTAGTGAAATACAATTAGAAATAATGTAAGTCAGTCCTGGGTATAGACTCTAAGGCCATTTGCTACTGCTACAGTGGTGAGTATTGTTCTAGATCCTGACTGCTTTGCCAGCCCATGTGCTGTAGAGAGGACAGTGCTGAGGAATATCCCAATGCCAGATGTGATGGAAATTAATGTGATCAGTGTATAAACTTTTGTTATTTTAACCTACCAGTACCCTAACCTGTCCAGACCGATATAAGAGAAACCCATTCCGAACTGGTATCCCAGAAAACCAAGAGAGACCTTACTATGAGTTCCCCCAAATCCTCTGCTTCTAACTGGCGTGTATTCCCATTACTGAGTCAATCACTGCCAAGGCAGTTCGCTGCTTTAATGCCAAACAAGCCAACCTCTAGATCTTGGATCCTTAATTCAAATTCCCTTAGACCTCACCCTTAGGGATGTATAGGGCCATATACAATCCTGAATAAAACAGGATTTTGTTAAGTTAGGTTTGGGAAATTTCTACCTGAAAGTCAATGTGATCTTTTTGCCCTTCACTGGGTTTAAGAGGATGGTTAGGAGTATGCCTTCCTAAGTAGATTTGGTAGCAACTTCTTATTGCACATTTCCCATAATCTCAGCTGGACCATTCACAATAGAAAATCATCACTAACCATGTGTTTCTTCTTTACTGGGTGGCAGGGGGAGTTTCTCTCTCCCTCTTTTGGAACAACAGGGTAGAGAGGATAGAGGACTAACTGTAATTTCATTTATTTTTTATCTATATGCTCCTACCCACTCACATTGTTATGTATATGAGGCATAGGTAAGAAATAACTACATAATTAATCCCTAGATTCTGAGGAAGTCTAATTGTTTTTACTGAATACACCAGGAGGACCCTTAATGCAGAACACTGGCAAATGATGACAGCGGTCTCTGCAATAATGATTTGTAATTTTTAAATTGTAATTTGTCTCAAATGGACATCCTCCCAGCATTTTCCAACAACCATAACAACATGTTCCCTACACGCGAAAGTATTATTTGGTCCTCTGAGCATCGTAGGTGAGTTAATTTACCCCGAGTTTTAACATTAGATTGAATTACATGGGGGAGCAAGCAACTATGTACTTTATTCTAAATGTTAGGTCCTAAAACCTTTATCAGGTTGGTTAATAATTCCTGTTTATTGTTCTCAAAAACAAAGGAAAGTACATCCTATCAAGCTATGGCAAACACATCGGGGGGATCCAAAGACCTTTTTAAGTAAAATCATGTAGCATGATATAGTTAGAAACAAATTTACTGGGCACCTGAGTTGTTCAGTGGGTTAAGCCACTGCCTTCAGCTCAGGTCATGATCTCAGGGTCTTGGGATCGAGTTCTGCATCAGGCTGTCTGCTCAGCAGGGAGCCTGCTTCCCTTTCTCTCACTCTGCCTACTTGTGATCTCTCTCTGTCAAATAAACAAATAAAATCTTAAAAAAAAAAAAAAAAGAAACAAAGTTACCCTGATACAGTTTACCTGGAGTCTGATTTATGGTAAGTACCACCTCTACTCTGCAAGGTGAATTTGATACTACTGCAAAAAGGCATGGAACTAAAACAAGATTGAAGTCCTCCATATCACTGACAATTCAGAGACTGCTGTGCTCTGGTTCCCTTTATCTTCCTTTAAAGCTCATGGAAAATCTTCTTAATATTGCCTGTTATACCACTCATGCATCTCCAGGACATTTGTTTATTTATTCATACGTGAATGCATTTCAGAGAGTGAGAGAAAAGAAGGAGAGGGAGTGTTTTGGTTGTAAATGTAGTTAACTGGGTAAGTAGTACTGTACCCAAATGTGTATGTTAAGGTCTTTAGAAGTGTTATGTCTTAGATTATGTCTTTGAGTAATATCGCTCATTTTATTTCTCCAAGATGTATTCAAAACAGAGCAACAATTTTAAAAGACACAAATACTTACAGCTAAGAAAATAATTCTTGTGCCAGGCATCACAGTCTATAAAAATTCAGGGCAGCATACAAACGATTCATTTCCTAATTCATTCCATTGTATGTTCCATAATAAGGAATATAGAGAGTCTTAATATCGGGGGGGGCGGGGCGGGGGACAACAACAACCAAGAAACTTACCCTCTATGCTTAGAAACAAAGAATAGGAATGATTCAACAACTAAAAACACTGCAGCAATCATAATTGTATTAGAACCCTGGTGAACTGTAATTCAAGCAAACAGAATCTTAAACTAAGCTAAGAACCAGAAGAAACTCTTGGAGCCATTAGTCAGTCCAATCTTCTGACAACACAGAAATCTCTTCTTCAAAATCCATTTATCCGCCGTCTTATTACCTCAGCATATATATTTTCAGGAATGGGCACTTCTCAAGACTGTTCCATTTTCAAAGTTACAATCATTAGACCATTATTGATCAAGATTGAGGTGAAATCTTTCTTCCTCTAACTTGGCTACAGTTTTCATTCAAAAATGACAAAAGGATAAGTCTTCTCTTTCGTAAATTAATATGGCACTCTAGTTTTAGATTAAAAAGAAAGGAGGAAGAAGTCATTAAAAAATTAGATAATTTTTTACATTCAGTGATCAATATCCTTGAGTATCCTCTGTGATATGTCCAAATTTCATCCAGATCCTCAGCCTCATATACTCACAGCAGGGATGACAAACAAAAACTTATCATGTCACTTTTCCATTTAAAATCCTTCTAAAGGCTTTTATCTCATCTTATGATAATGTCTGAACTTCTTTCCATGACTTCTAAGGCTCTGCAAGCTCTGGTTTCAGAACCTCCTCTAGCCTTCTCAATTCTCATGCCCACCTGGAAATCAACAATGTATCCACACTAAATGAATTCCAAGACTTGGAAACCACAATGCTCACTCTTTCTCTCCCTCTCTTGCTTTCACCTCTTGAGATTCTCATTGTTATCTCTGTCTACAACATTCTTTTATGCCTCTTGTTCTGCATCACTAATTCTGGTTTCATGTGGAATATCTCTCAGAAAACCCTCCCTGACGATCCAAATTTGGATTTGATTCCTCTCCCACAAGCTCTCACAGCAGTCAATAATCTCGTGACTATAGCCTGGTTACTATGCTGTATTTTAAGTAACTCTCTAGAACTGGAAAATATATGAAAGTAATAACTTTAAAAGGGCCACACAAAACTAAATATCATTCTAACACTAGAAGAATATAATGACCATAAATCGATGTTCTTCTCCCTTAAGGCAAGAGTGAATTGGGTTGATAACAAAGAAAAGTTGTTTTCAACTCCCCTACCTAGGGTGGTCTATTAAGTCGCTCATGTTCTGTCTTATAGGATAACATCACAAGAAAGGAATTGACAAGAAAGTAAATGAATGACCAAGAAATAGATGATTTATCTTTCAAATCTTAAGGATATATCCAACTTTCCTTATCACCTACCCAGTGTGGACGTACTAAACAGTGAACCAAGAAGGAAGCCTGGAGTTGCATTTTATGTAATCAGTGCCGAAAGTTATTGCCTGGCCCCATTGCACAAGGGCTGTTTCAACCTTGAGCGTGGCCTTTTGTTTGAATGTATCACCATATGTTCCCAAATTGCTGTGCAAAGACTGATTGTTCCACAGTCTCCTATTAATATTTTGCCTGGGCATAAGGTTTGCTTTTATTTATCTAAAATGTTCCAAATTGCCAAGTAATTTTTAAAGTAATTGTTAAATTTTGCAAGTAGAACGAGCTATTCTGTGACTCATTTGCAGAGTCAAAATACATGAAAAGATCATGGTCTGAGTTACAATGGCATAGTAAGATATAGATGACAATTGTCACTTTTCTGCTAAAGGAGTTGAGACTGAAACCCAGGAAGAAGATGTGAAATATACTTTTTTTCCTTCTTTCCATTGCCTTACTGTTCATACTGAGCTCATTAGTCTTGAAATAACACAGTAGAATGATCTTTTAGGGAATTCAAATCACTTAAACAATACTCATTCTGGAGTTTCTGGAAAGGGTAGCATATGCCCCTAGTAAAACCTTTAATATTAATGGCTTCAACTCATGCTTTGTTTTCTTCAAGGACAAAAGCCAGTGTGACTCCAGAACTCAACAGGTAAGGAGGGACTGAACTGGAGAGGAAGACTTCTTTCCCCTTCCCTGCATACCAGCCAACCTGTCACACTTCATGCTACTCTTCCCCAAAAAGTAGCACCCAACTGCCTATGATAGGCGTGACCTAAGAAAATCATGCAACAGCCTACTAAGAGAAGCAACAACAGAGAAAAGAGAGCACAAGCATGCTTTCTTGCACTCTCACTCTCTCACACACAACGCAATTTCACAACATCCTTTTGGCAAAATATGAGATCAGGACACAAGTTCTACATCATATTGTCACCACCTTTGATCCTGTATCATTCTCTCATAGTGCGGAAAATACTGTTCCCTTACTGGTCTCTCTCTTTCTAGACTGTCCTCAGGGAATAGAAACTTGGTCTGGTTATTATGTTTCCAGTGCCTTCTGGTGACAGAATGGCAGTGATTAAAAATACAAACTTGGGAATCAGATACACTTGGATATGAACCCTGGCTATATTGCTTAATAGTCATGTGATTGCAATTTTCCACTTTTGCAAGAGGGAAAAATAATAGTGCCTCACTCTTAGGGGTGCTTATGATGATCAAATGACATTTTACATATAAAATGTGTAGCTCCGCACCTGACTCCTAGCTATTGCTCAATTAGAGATTAGCCATGATGATGATGAGAATGAGGATAATGATGATGAGCTACTGTGGCACATAAACAGTTTGGTGAATGCTACAGGATATTTTTATATTTCTCTATCCTTGAGAAGATGCGGACTCAGCCTATGTCTACACTGAGACTTTGAGAGTTTTCCTCTATTACTCAAGATCAGACCTAGCAAGTATTAGAGCTTAAACTTAAACCAAGATCTGACTTTGCAGCCTGTGCTCCTCAATGATCTGCCATATTGACACCATGGCTCTGTAGACGCTAGAAAAATGAGTGAATCTCTTATAAGGAAAAGCCCTCACTCTAGATCATTGTCTCACATCCCGGCACCTTTGCTTGGGGCAAGCCTATTTTACTGCCCAGTGCTAACCATGTGACCTCGAGCATAGTTAACCTCTGTTTCCCCAGCTATAAAATGGGCATCATGATAAAATAATGGTTATATAAGGTTAAGAGGATTAAATTAGTAAATAAGCCTCAAATACCTAGAGCCTTGCCTGTCACAGAGTGAGCAGGCACAACATGCACTAATGTATTTTTGTTCATGTTATATTACTCTTATTGTTACTTAAAGCACATAAGGAGTAATAGAAATCAACTTTCAGGTAACTTAAGTAAAGAGTGATACAGTTTTTCCTCAGTAACAGACCTGGCTATAGGCAGCTCTTGGCCTTGGTTCTGTGGTCCAACGATACCCACAAAGACCAAAGTTCTTTCTTTTCACCCACTATGCTTAGCATGCTGCTTTTTCCTTCTCTCAGTCTCAGAATAACTGTTATATCTAACAGCAATTCACACTTAAATTAAATCCAGGAAGAAAGGAGAGGAAGGAACCAGAGAGTTCATACAAGCTATGAGTGTCCCTTTCATCAGAAAAGCAATTTTTTTTTTAAAGCCCATTCTTTCACTTCCACAAGACAATTAACTTATGTTTCTTTGACCAAGCTGTAACACATAGTCTCCAAGGTAGGGTGGAAGGGTTTTTAGTTTTTGAGGCTCCAAACTGGAGGTGGCCAAGAGAAATAGTCTTGGGAAGAGATGCACTGAGCAACCAAACCCGCATGCCATTATCACACAGAGAAATTCACAACTCCAGAAATATGAAGTCTGTTGGTGAAAGTGCTGATGGTGAAAGTGCCATCAATATTCATTTGACTTCCAAGTTTTTATCTCAAAACCTCTGACTGAAATTCATGGCAATTCTATAAAAATGAAATAAAGAGTGTTCCGATTTGTAGCAAAATGTTCAAGGCAACAGTGAATATTTCAGTGCTGCTCTGTCTTGGGGACTTCTATACACAGACAAGCTCTAAACTCAGTTTTGGAAGACATCAACACCATGTGAAGTCCTGTGAATTGGTTCTCCTTGACACATGGACCCTGCCTGTGGGAAACTGATCATGAAAGTTTCCCTCAAAGTTTATAGAGACTGAAGGCATTCCAGGAAGAATATCACCTGACTTGTTTACAAAGTCATGTAAATTGCTATAGCTACAATAACTTAATAAAAGCATACATTAAATTGGTTTGGGTTCATAATTTAGATTTAAATTTAATGTTTGTATGATTAGTTACACTTGAAGTACTCTAATTTGTGGATTTAAGAGTTCTATTGTTTTTGTCAAGGGAAACCCTCTTACACTATTGGTGGCAAAGCAAACTGGTACAGGCACTTTGGAAACCAGTGTGGAGGTTCCTCAAAAAGTTAAAAATAGAGCTACCCTACAACCCAGCAATTGCACTACTAGATATTTATCCAAAAGATACAAACATGATTCAAAGGAGCACATGGACTCCAATGTTTATAGCAGCAATGTCCACAATTGCCAAAATATGGAAAGAGCCTAGATGTCCAATGACAGATGAATGGATAAAGAAGGTGTGGTATATACTAAATACCATCACTATATATGTATACACACACACACACACATTCTATTATAAATATTTGGAATTATATGTGTGTGTGTGTGTATATATATATATATATATATATATATATATTTATTTATTTATTTATATATATATTCCATTATATGTATAATGGAATATTACTGCATATATAAAATCCAATATTATGACATTAGAACATGGAATATTACTCAGCCATCAAAAAATGAAATCTTGCCATTTGCAATGACATAGATGGAACTAGAGTATTATGTTAAGTGAAATAACAAGTCCATCAGAAAAAGAGAAGGACCATATAACCTCACTCATATGAGAAATTTAAGAAACAAAACAGAGACATAGGGGAAGGGATCGAAAAATAAAATAAGACAAAATCAGAGAGGGGGACAAACCATAAGGAAACAAAGTGAGGGTTGCTGGAGGGGAGGTGGGTATGAGGATGGGTAACTGGGTGATGGGTATAAAGGAAGGCACATGATGCAATGAGCCCTGGGTGTTACATGCAAGTGATGAATCACTAAACTCTACTTCTGAAACTAATAATATATTACATGTCAATTGATTTTAAAATTTTTAAAAATCTTCTAATTTAAAATAACATACAGGCTGTGAAGTGTGTAAACCTGGTGATTCACAGACCTGTACCCCTGGGGATAAAAATATATGTTTATAAAAAATTAAAAATTAAAAAAAAATCAGTGAAAGAGCCCAAAGACAAAAGTGACATCTGTTGATATGGAAAGGCCAGTGCCCACCTCTGTGATCACAGAAAAAACACACCTTCCTATGATATTGGTTGTCATAAAAGCATTTCACCCACGTCCCCTTGGAGCTATGCTCCTCTGGTATTTCCATTCTACTTGGTTGTGTGTCTTCATGAAGTAGTTGAAGGAAATATTGCTACCCCGTGTTTGGTGGACTAAACCAAAGCTGGCTATTTCTAGCCCCTGGAAGACTGGAGCTAGAGGGCCTTCTGGAAAACATTGCACAACTGGATCTCTCATCGTCTTCCAGAGAAGGAAAGGGAGGCCCCACAAGGGCACCAGTGGAACAGGAACACAGAAGAGGTTCTCCTGACACCAGCTTCAGGATCCCAACTCCCTTAGCAAGAATGAAGAACCCCCGTCCCCCCACACACAATGGACACATATCACTGGAATGGGTCAGTTCCCAGGAAAAGCGAAATGCGGCCAAACATGGAAAGGTACACAATAATCTCACTGAAAGAAAGCCCACTGGGATCCCCTGCCCTGGGTCTTAAGTTCCACCTATGCATGAAGCCATTTGATAATCACAGGGGAAGGGAGGGAAAACTGAATGGGAAGCCACCAGAGAGGGAGAAAAACCATGCCAGGCTCTTCCCTAAGAAACAAGCAGAGGAGCCTAACAAATAGCAGGGAACACATGGGGAGTTAGAGAGGAGAAGGGAGTTGGGAAAAACTGGAAGGGGAGGTGAACCTTGAGAGACTATAGACTCTGGAAAACAATCTGAGGGTTTTGAAGGGGCGGGGGCGTGGGAGGTCGGGGTACCAGGTGGTGGGTATTATAGAGGGCACGGATTGCACGGACCACTGGGGGTGGTGCAAAAATAATGAATACTGTTATGCTGAAAATAAAGAAAAATTAAATTTAAAAAAAACAAAATAAAATAACATACAGGGACTCCTGAATGTTTCAGAGGGTTAAGCCACTGCCTTCGGCTCAGGTCATGATCCTAGGGTTGTGGGATCAAGTCCCGCATCGGCTCTTTGCTCAGCAGGGAGCCTACTTCTCTCTCTGCCTCTGCCTGGCACTCTGCCTGCTTATGCACACTCTCTTTCTCTGACAAATAAATAAATAAAATCTTAAATAAAATAAAATAAAATAAAATAAAATAAAATAAAATAAAATAAAATAAAATAACATACATAATAGTGTCCTAGGCAAACAGGTACTGAGGAAGACCTAAGTCTAACACCTAGCCACTCTCAAGACAGTTACCTGGTAAATATATATTTGACACCAAATTTTAACAACAAAAGCTAATCACAATATTTATAAATAGACATCTCTTGAATGGCCACAATTATAGAGTTGATAGAAAATATTTTGGATTAATATGCATGAGAAAAATTAACAACAAAAAGATGGATGAGAAAAATTAACTACACCATAATTTAATATATTTATCTGCACTGTGCTTATTTACTGACAGATTATGGTCTTTAATCTGTTAGAATATGTGTAAATGAACTGTTGATCAAGGAAATGCCACAAATGCCTCTCGGTCCTTGGGGACAGGCCAATCTGGCTCTGAACTGTGGCTTGGCCACTTGCCAACTGTATCACTTTTCACAAATCACTTTTCAGCTTTTTTTCTTCACAAGTATATTAAGAATAATAATTGCTCTCCCATTAGGTGTTCAAGAGGATTAAAAGATGGATAAACACATATGTAGATAAGAAGCCTTCACAATGCTTGGCATGGAGAAGATACTTAACACATCTCAGTGCCCTTCACATTTCCTCGGAAAACTCAGCAGAAATTTGGGTCACAAGTCTATATTTCACTATTATTCTAAATTTCTCTGTTGTGTCTAGGACAATTTTTCACTCTTTCTTTGTTACTGCCTGAGGGTATATCCTTTTCAAAAAAGCAGGAAGGGTCGCCCCAGGTGGGTGTTATATTCCCAACAAAAAGGGTAGTAGGTAACACAGACTCTTAAAGCCATAATACCCGGATTCAATCCCCGATACTATTTCATACTCACAGGGTGACCTTGGTCAAACTATCTGTACCTGAGTTCCTCATTTGTTAGGAAGGATGGAAGGAAGGAAGGAAGGAAGGATGGATGGATGGATTTATGGATAGATGCATGTATGTATGTATTTATTTACAGAGAAAGAGAGAGAGAGAGAGAGCAAGCATAAGAAGGGGGAGTGGCAGGCAGAGGGAAGGGAGAAGCAGGCTCTCTGCCAAGCAGAAAAGCCTAATATGGGACTCAATCCCTGGACCCTGGGATCATAACCTGAGCTGAAGGCAGATGCTTAACTGACTGAGTCACCCAGGTGCCCTGTTAAGACGGCTTTAAAAAGTACTTTCTTCTTAGAGTTTTCAGAGTGGTAGACACATCTGCAATGATTAACTTTAGGTGTCAACGTGGAGTATGACATCAACCTCTAAAATAGTCAACTCTGGGTAAAGCAGATGGCCCTCCATAATATAGGTGGGCCTTATCCAATCAGTTGAAGGTCTGAATAAAACAAGGAGACCAGTCTCTCCAAGCAAGAGAAATTCTCCAGCAGACCACTTTCAAACTTCACCTGCACCAACAGCTCTCCTGGCTCTCCAGCATGCTAACCCTCAATAATGCAGATTTTGACTTGTTAATCTCCACAATCTTGAAAGAGCTACTTTGAACAAACCAACCCATCAATGTTATTGGTTCTGTTTTTCTGAATAACCCTGACTAATGTAACACCATAGAGGCATTCCCATGACCTCTGCCTCCTATCTTTGTGTAATCCACTCTGTTTAAGTGTGAGCAGAGTGTAAGCTTCTAACCTATGTAATTTGGCACAATAATGGGATATCACCCTCCTGACTGTATTATGCTACAAGTCAAAGGTGAGATTTTTCAAATATGATTCAAGTCCCTAATTAGTCAAGTTTAAGTTATGGAAAGAGAGATGACCTGAGTTTGGCCTAATATAATAACGTGAGTCCTTAAAAAAATGACCTAGGCCTTTTCCAAAGTGAAGCTAGAAGCAGCAACCTCTTTCTATCTCATGTGTTGTTAGCTTTGAAGAGACAAGCTACTATTCATCCTATGGCCTAAAGGGAATATAATCTACCAAAAACCTGAGGGAACTTAGAAAAAGATCTCTTTCTTTTTTTGAGTCTTCAAATGAGAATGATGTCCTACCAGCACCTGAACCTCGGCCTTTTAAGACCCTGCAGGGGATCCTGCTAATCTGTGCATGGCCTGCTGATCCCTGCCAAGTGTGAAAGGATAAAAGTATGCTCTAAGCTTGCTGTAATTTTTTAAGCAGCAATAGAAAATTAATACACTTGTCATTATTAAGGAGAATAAACTGCTAGCAATTTTTAAATATCCCTGCAACTTTAATCTCTACTGGTTTAGTGGCTTTAATTCTGAAACATTCCGGTCAACACGACATACTGAGGTCCTAAGTGAAGGCAAAGGAAACAAAGAATGGAAAATGGAAAAAAGAAGTTAAAAAATACAACCCAGGAAACCAAATCAGGAATAAGGAAGAACTCTGATGGTTTCACATATTATTGTTTTTGCTTTGATATTAACATATTTGCATCTGTCTTTTGTTGTTATAACCAAATACCACAGACCAGATAGTTTATAAACAACATAAATTTACTTCTCAGGGTTCTGGAGGCTAGGAAGTCCAGCATCATGGTTCCAGCGGATTCTCTATGGGGGCTGGTAAAATCTGGCTTTCTTTCCACAGTGGCATCTTTTTGCTGTGTTCTCACACGGGAGAAGGAACAAGGGATTTATCTGGAGCCTCTCTTATAAAAGCACTAATCCCACTCATGATGACATCTTCAAGTCCTAATCACTTTCCAAAGTCTTCACTTCCTAATACCATCACAATGGGTATTTGGATTTCAACATGTGAATTTGGGGAGTGGAACACAAATTTTCAAACCACAGTAGCATACCGTTATCAATTATTTTTCTCTTTTCCCTCTAAACCCCTTACTACCTGATATAAGAATATCAATATTGCTTCACTGCACATCTCAGTATGTAAGTAAGAGAGTATCAGAGCAGGCCTTCAGCTCCACAGGGGAAGAAATCGGTACTATGAGAGATAGACCGAGTCCATAAAGTCTATGTCTCCTCCATTAGGGAGACATTTGTTTGTCTTCAGTTTTATATAAAATACATACAGTTGTATTGGGGGATAATGTGAACATATTAGGCAGAAGCAGGATGGTATTTTTATCTGGCTCCTAAATATGGGCAGAGGGGGAGGATATAACTGCTGACCTGACAAAGGGCACCGAGCCAGAATGTATGCTATCAACATGTCTCCACCACCAGCGACCCCTTATAAAAATAGAAAATGATTTCAGAGAATCCCCTTTGCCATGCAATCCCAATTTAGAATTTTTTAGTTAAAGCTCATGTGTTCCTTGGGATGCAAAGTGAAACAGGAGGTGGCCTCCTTTGGCTCCCCTTCACAGTCATGGTGCAATGCAGATTTCTTCATGGCTGGTGACTTTGTTCCCCAAATTCAGCACTTCAGGCTGTGTACTGAATTTTTTCTCTGGTCCTTCGGATGTAGTCTTCCCTGTCTTCACTCCCCCAGACTGGTCCACACTTTTAGGATTCTTCGTTCACTTATTAACCCCCTAAGTCCATAAACTTGTAGTGTCTTTTTGTTGTTGTTGATCAGGTCCAGAGTGATACCATTTGTCAAGCGTATTAGATGCTGTAGCAGCGTTACCTTAATATTTTTAAGCCTCATATAATGGGTAAGTGCAACTTGCATTAAATTTGTTCCTAAGAACTTCGTTACTTTATTCAAGAAGATACTAAGCCACATACTAATAAGGGGCTTTCTTTTCTATTAGAGGCCGAATAATTAAATAAAGTCATGATTCACTATAGCTCCTGACAATATTATTTTTGTACAGGACTATAATGGAATGTCATCTACAAAGAAAGCAGACACTTTGAGTGATGGCTAAAGATTTGTCAAGTGGAAGTTTTTGTTCTGTGATAAATCACTTTGGAACATGAGAAAAGTTTGGACTCATTTATTTTATTCAAGACAAGTTGCCTCAATAAGAAGAGAGCTCAAGGCCAAAAAGCATATCTTCAATTGGTCAAATATAACAGGGGCCCTTAGAAAATTCTTCCTCAGCAGGTAAGGCCCTCAATATTTGTCACAGACCAGTGCTTCCTCCACTTATCTCCAGGCAGTCTTGATGCACTGCCTGTTGTTATTTGGAGGGCAGAATATTGCACAGTTCCATTTGCTATACAATAACTTAAATAAGCTACACTAAGGGTATGGGGAGAAAAATATGAGGTATCTTTCGACCTTGCTTTGGGATGGATTTACTTATTTATTTATTTGGTAATATTATTATTGTAATGTTAACAATATTAATATTGTTAATATTGCTTTTAGAAAATGAAGGTATTCTGTTTCTGAGGACCCCAAACCAGAAAAGGAAATCTAAATCTGACTGCCATTACTGAATTACTGCAGATTTTAAAAAATGAAAAAGCACTCTACACCTTAAGAAAAAACTTAGTAAGCAGATCATTCTCACTGAGCTTAGCAGTAAATAATATTACTTTTGTGCATGCCTCACAAGGTATTAGAATTCCAATGCTTACACTTTTGAAACAACGTAATGAAAGAAACCTCACCACTGAAGAAAACAACAAGCTGAACATAATAAATAAACACAACATAATTTCTTTTTTTTTAAATTTTTTATTTTTTATAAACATATTTTTATCCCCAGGGGTACAGGTCTGTGAATCACCAGGTTTACACACTTCACAGCACTCACCAAAGCACATACCCTCCCCAATGTCCATAATCCCACCCCCTTCTCCAAACCCCCTCCCCCCAGCAACCCTCAGTTTGTTTTGTGATATTAAGAGTCACTTATGGTTTGTCTCCCTCCCAATCCCATCTTGTTTCATTGATTCTTCTCCTACCCACTTAAGCCCCATGTTGCATCACCACTTCCTCATATCAGGGAGATCACATGATAGTTGTCTTTCTCTGCTTGACTTATTTCGCTAAGCATGATACGCTCTAGTTTCATCCATGTTGTCGCAAATGGCAAGATTTCATTTCTTTTGATGGCTGCATAGTATTCCATTGTGTATATATACCGTGTCTTCTTGATCCATTCATCTGTTGATGGACATCTAGGTTCTTTCCATAGTTTGGCTATTGTGGACATTGCTGCTATAAACATTCGGGTGCACGTGCCCCTTTGGATCACAGCAAAGGAAACAGTTAACAAAATCAAAAGACAACTGACAGAATGGGAGAAGATATTTGCAAACGACATATCAGATAAAGGACTAGTGTCCAGAATCTATAAAGAACTTAGCAAACTCAACACCCAAAGAACAAATAATCCAATCAAGAAATGGGCAGAGGACATGAACAGACATTTCTGCAAAGAAGACATCCAGATGGCCAACAGACACATGAAAAAGTGCTCCATATCACTCGGCATCAGGGAAATACAAATGAAAACCACAATGCGATATCACCTCACACCAGTCAGAATGGCTAAAATCAACAAGTCAGGAAATGACAGATGCTGGCGAGGATGCGGAGAAAGGGGAACCCTCCTACACTGTTGGTGGGCATGCAAGCTGGTGCAGCCACTCTGGAAAACAGCATGGAGGTTCCTCAAAATGTTGAGAATAGAACTGCCCTATTACCCAGCAATTGCACTATTGGGTATTTACCCTAAAGATACAAACACAACATAATTTCTGAACACTATTTAGTATCAACCCAAACTTGGCTGTAACAGTATTATACATGTAACAGTGCAACAGATGTAAGTTCACAGACTATCGAGTTAACACGAGTTAACACAGTCCGTTCAACCACCACCCAAATCAAAACAAAATGTCAGAAGGATCCAAAACCTTCCCTCACCTTCCTTCCCACCAACTCTAATACCCATGAACTCCCTTAAAAGTAACTATTATCTTGACTTCTAATACTATAGATTGACCACACATGGAACAATAGACTATGTGATCTTCTGTGTCTGACTCCTTTGTCAGTATTATATAAATAGGATTTGTCCATTTTTTTGTTTAGTTCATTTGTAAACTGCTGTAAGTATCTCATTGTATAAACGTATTACATGTTATTTGTATATTTTAATGCTTATGGGGAATGGGTTGTTTTTAATATAGAGCTATTATAAATAATGTCCCTGTCCTAAACCATTTTAACATATAGTACCAGAATGTTGAGCACACCTGAATATATTACAAGTCATGTGAATTTTTGTTTTGAGGGCTCAATTCTTACAAGAGGAAGAATTTCTCAGTGTCCCTTGAAAGGCCGTATGTCGCTCAGAAACTCCACAAAGAAGTTACAATTTTCCAGTTATTGCCTTCATTTTCCGGTTTGTTAGCAAAAACAAGAACAATCCCAATGGTCCGGTTGGTAAGTAATTTTAAAAATATGGCCTCAGAAGGAGAAAACTGGACAAATTATATTGCTTTGTGCATGATACAATCTCATCACTGAACACTAGTCAACACAAGGCCCTTTTTTATTTATTCATTTATTTATCTGTCTGTTTCAACAATGTGCTAGGCACCTGTGAAACTACCATCTAACATAAAAGTTAGAATATTGGCAATAACTTACATCTACCTGTAGGTCCTACCCAAGACAACTGAAACCCTACCTGTACTAACTACTCTCTGAAATCCTATGTGCATCACCCTGATGACTTTTTCATGAAATTTCAACTACACAGGGCTCCAAAATAATGCTTTTAATGTATTATAACAAGGTACAGGATGCACTTGTATTTCAGAACTTACATTTTCATTAAATATGATTTTCATGGACTTCTACTTCTGGCCATTATGTAATAACTGGTACTGGACCAGTTCTTTTGCTAGGTATATCTAAAACTGATCAAAATATTTGAGGTAACTATTTTCAGACATTGGACAACAGCCATACATGACAGTAATCTATGAGAGAAGATAAATTCTTAAGATAAACTCCTCTTATATTCCAGTTTTCTGACCAGGGACAACTCCCTGAATATTGCAGAGGGAGGCTGAGAACAAATAGAATACAGTGTTTGCACTGAGTCGACAGGGAGAATAGAGAGCAGGGTTCCAGGCTGTCAACATGTCTGAAAACTGTGGGACAGGGCATTTAGGAGAAAGTTGCATGGAGTGAAGAATATACCAGCCAGAAGAAACAAACAGATACTTCCTCAATGAAGACATACAAATGGCTAACAGACACATGAAAAAATGTTCTGCATCATAAGCCATGAGGGAAATTCAAATAAAAACCACATTGAGATACCACCTTACACCAGTTACAATGGCAAAGATTAACAAGTCAAGAAATAACAAGTGTTGGAGAGAATGCAGAGAAAGGGGAAACCTCTTACACTGTTGGTAGGAATGCAAGTTGGTGCAGCCACTTTGGAAAACAGTTTGGGGGTTCCTCAAAAAATTAAATATAGTTACCTTATGACCTTGCAATTGAACAAATGGGTATTTACCCCAAAGATAAAAATGTAGTGAAAAGAAGGGCTATAAGTACCCCAATGTTCATAGCAGCCATGTCCACAATAGCCAAACTGTGGAAGGAGCTGAGATGCCCTTCAACAGACAAATGGATAAAGAAGATGTGGTCCATATACACAATGGAATATTACTCAGCCATCAGAAAGAATGAATACCCAACTTTTGCATCCACATAGAGGGGACTGGAGGAGATTCTGCTGAGTGAAATAAGTCAACCAGAGAAAGTCAATTATTATATGTTTTCACTTACTTGTGGAATATAAGGAGTAGCACGGAGGACATTAGAAGAAGGAAAGGAAAAGTGAAGGAGTAGAAATTGGAGGGGGAGATGAATCATGAGAGACTATGGACTCCAAGAAACAAACTGAGAATTTTAGAGGGGAGGGGTGTACGGGATGGGTGAGCCTGGTGGTGGGTATTAAGGAGGGAACATATTGCATGGAGCACTGGGTGTTATATGTAAACAATGAATCTTGGAACACTTCATCAAAAACTAATGATATATTGTATTGTGACTAACATAACACAATAAAAAAAAAAAAGAATACAGCAGCCATCTACCTGAGACAAATAGACCACCCATTAGAATTAAGGACCATCAGATATGGACCCTCAAGTCTATGGTCAAATAATCTTACACAAAGCAGGAAAAAATATACAGTGGAAAAAAAGACACTCTCTTCAATAAATGGTGTTGGGAAAATTAGACAGCTATGTATAGAAGAATGAAACTCCAGCATTCTCTTCCACCATACACAAAGATAAACTTGAAATGGATAAAAGACCTCAATGTGAGACAGAAATCTATCAAAATCCTAAAGGAGAACATAGGCAGTAACTTCTTCAACACTGGCCACAACAACTTCTTTTGAGACATGTCCCCAAAGGTAAAGGAAACAAACGTGAAAATGAACTTTTGGGACTTCATCCAGATCAAAAGCTTCTGCACAGCAAAGGAAATAGTCAACAAAACAAGAGGCAACCCATGGAATGGGAGAAGATACTCTCAAATGACACTACAGATAAAGGGCTGATATCCAAGATCTATAAAGAACTCCTCAAACTCAACACACACAAAACAGATACTCATGTCAAAAAATGGACAGAAGACATGAACAGACACTTCTTTAAAGAAGACATACCAATGACTGACACATGAAAAAATGTTCATCAACATTAGCCATCAAAGAGATCAAAATAAAAACTGCATTGAGATACCACCTTATACCAGTTAGAATGCCCAAAATCAACAAGACAGTAAACAACAAGTGTTGGAGAGGATGTGGAGAAAGAGGAGCCCTCTTACACAGTTGGTGGGAATGCAAGTTGGTGCAGCCACGTTGGAAAACAATGTGGAGAGATTCCTTAAGAAATTAAAAATAAAGCTACCCCATGACCCTCCAATTGCACTACTGGGTATTTACCCGAAAGATACAGATGTAGTGAAAAGAAGGGCCATCTGTATCCCATTGTTCATAGCACCAATGGCCATAGTCGCCAAACTGTGGAAAAGCCAAGATGCCCTTCAACAGACGAATGGATTAAGAATATATGGTCCAACCAACATGGACGGGACTGGAAGAGATTATGCTGAGTGAAATCAGTCAAGCAGAGGGAGTCAATTATCATATGGTTTCACTTATTTGTGGAGCATAACAAATAGCATGGAGGGCATGGGGAGATGGAGAGGAGAAGGGAGTTGGGGGAAATTGGAAGGGGAGGTGAACTGTGAGAGACTATGGACTCTGAAAAACAATCTGAGGGTTTTGAGGGGGCCGGGGGTGGGAGGTTGGGGTACCAGGTGGTGGGTATTATAGAGGGCATGGATTGCATGGAGCACTGGGTATGGTGCAAAAATAACGAATACTATTATGCTGAAAATAAATAAAAAATAAATTTAAAAAAAAGAATATATGGTCCATATATACAAGGGAGTATTATGCCTCCATCGGAAAGGATGAATACCTAACTTTTGCATCAACATGAATGGGACTGGAGGATATTATGCTGAGTAAAATAAGTCAAGCAGAGAGAGTCAATTATCATATGGTTTCACTTCCTTGTGGCGCATAAGGAATAACACGGAGACATTAGGAGATGGAGAGGAGAAGTTAGTTGGAAGAAATCGGAGGGGGAGACAAACCAGGAGAGACTGTGGACTCTGAGAAACAAACTGTGGGTTTGGGAGGCGGAGGAGTGGGGGGTTGGGTATGCCTGGTGGTGGGTATTAAGGAGGGCATATATTGTATGGAACACTGGGTGTGGTGCATAAACAATGAATTCTGAAACACTGAAAATTAAATTAAATTTAATTTGAAAAAAAAGAAAGAACTAAGGGCCATACCCTAGAGAGAGGTCTACTGTAGACCTGTACTAACACAGACTAAAACTGAGCCTTATTAAGAATGTCATGAGAGGGGGGAAAAAATGTCATGAGAGACAGAACGGGGAGTCCAGTCTTTCCAAGTTTGAAGTATCTGGTAGATAACCTGGAGACATCAGGATATTTAGGTTAAATACTTACAAGATAATTGGAGTAATGAAAGATACCAGAGTCCTAGCATTTCTCACATACATAGTTAATTTAAGGATATATTAAGCAGAGGGTTGATATAATGTATACTTGTTCCCCTGTTCCATTATCCATTAGCAATATTCTAGTAGCAATACTCCAATGTTCTTTTGAATCAATTAAAAATTGTTGAAAATTGTTGCAATTTTATGGAATTACCAAACAAGATATCTTCCCCACCCCTACGGAAATGACTGGCATCTCACCTAGGTGAGCTTAGTCAGATTCTCTCTCCCAAATCCATTAATCTTAAGTGAGGTAATGTAAGTGCAGAAAATAATCAGTTAACTCATGCCAACAAAGTAATCCATTATTTCTTACAGATATGTCCTCAAAAGTGACCTAATTATTCTATTCTGTTTTAATTCCAGAATCTGGTTCTTTAACTTTTTGTTTCTTCTTAAGATACACTAAATCTTTACAGTAAGTTTATGTTTCATTTAAAAAAAAAAAGAAACTGTTCTTATGTAGCACTGACTTCTTTTCACTCTACAGGATTAAAGGCCTTAGTCCCCCGTCTGTCTGAGTTCCAAGTTAATGTGTGAGGCACTCAGTATGTGTTAGGACTGGGATTTATTCCAGCTGAACACAAGAGAGAAGCTGCTACAGATGATCCCAAATTCTCTTGGCAAGTTTCCCCCCCCCAGGGGTAGAATTTAATGATTCATCAGTTACATAAAACACCCAGTGCTCATTCTATCAAGTCCTCTCCTTAATGCCCATCTCCCAGTTACCCCAAACCCTACCAATCTCCTCTCCAGCAACCTTGTTTCCTAGAGTTCAGCATTTCTTATGGTTTGTCTTCCTCTGTTTTAATGTTATTTTTCCTTCTCTTCCCCATGTTCATCTTTTTCTTTTTCAGATTCTACATATTAGTGAAATCATATGGTATTTGTCTTTCTTACTTATTTCACTTAGCATAGTACCTTCTAGTTGCATTTACATCACTGCAAATGGCAAGATTTCTTTATTTTTAATGGCTGAGTAGTATTCCATCGCATATGCATATGTGTGTACACACACACACACACATACACACACACCATCTTCTTTATTCATTCCTCAGTCAATGAACATCTGGGGTCTTTCCATATTTTCACTATTGTGGACTTTTCTTGGCAACTAATTCTATTCTCTTCTTTCAATTTGCCTTTGGCCAAGCTTGGTTTAAGCTCCTCAGTCTGGTCCTGCCTCAGCAAGTACATTATGTAACTATGGCAGTGGGTGTAGACATTAACTACACATATTTTCAAAGGTAAATGAACAGGTTTACTGTGTTACTTAGGCATTTTTCATTCATAGTCTAAAAGTAAAAACCCTGTCTTCCAAAGTCTCCAGATTAGAAAATACATTTTTACCAGTACCAATTTAGACTAAGCAATAACAAGATAACAGAATCAATCTTTGTTGTCTGCCTGGAGAAGAGATTTTTCAATAATATGGACAATCTGGGGCTCCAGACATGGGGTGAATGAGAACAGCCAGCGAAGGGGTATTTAGCATAGGCACAAGCCAATCTCCTGGTATGGGCTATTAAGAGAATGTTCACAGAAAATGGAGAAATGTTCTTACCCTTTGTGCTACTTTCCCCAGAGCAGAATTTGCTGAGCCTTAGTTACATATATTTACTGCTTCCTATCAAAGTTTTACAGTATACAGGAGTCATATTTTCTTTCTTTCTATCTATCTATCTATCACCTAGCTATCTGGAAGAGGATGGAAGTATACTTTCTCATCAAAGAGTCTTCCAGCATTTCCATACGGTATATGTTCTCCTCCATTAGACAGAAAAACATCCTATCTTTTGGATGAGCACAAAGACCTGCCATATTTGGCTTAAAAACAACTGGCACAATCTATAAGGATTATTTCTTTCTGTGAGGGAGAAAAACCATCACAGGAAAGTCTCAGATTCTATTTAGGGGCTTTTCCTATATGTCTCCCAGATATGAGGGCTGCCTATGGTGACTGTGGTTTACAAAATATATATATGTTCTCATACTTTCTCTTTTATTTAATATCTGTGAAAGAATGCTCTCCACAGTGTCTGGCTCTTATTATTTTTATTCCGGGTTAGAATATTAACACATAATCTATTGGAAATATTTGGTGCTGGTCAGAAGAGTTGTTCACACAGAGTACTGTCCAGCTACTATGGCTGATGGGACTTGGCTATGTCCCATTTAATGTAATTCATATAGACTGGGTCAATGAAACCTAAAGGATCCAAATGTCGGAGGTAATAGTTTCATCAATTCACAAAGTTTCCAGGTAAAAAGAACCTGGTGTTACTTGACATCTACTTTTATCAAAGTTACTGAAGATTGTCTAGTCTTCCACTTCAGATTCCTTCTGTGTATAAATGAGTTACAGACAAAACATGTTTTTCCATAACTGAGCTGGAGTATTTTAACACAAAAATTCTACTGAAGCTTCATTCTTCTTCTTTTTTTTTTAAGATTTTTATTTTTATTTATTTGGCAGAGAGAGACACAGAGTGAGAGAGGAAACACAGGCAGGGGGAGTGGGGGATGGAGAGAAGGCTTCCCACCAAGCAGGGAGCCTGATGAGGGGTTTGATTCCAGGACACTCGGATCATGACCTGAGCTGAAGGCAGACACTTAATCACTGAACCACCCAGGTGCTCCCTGAGGCTTCATTCTTAGAAGTCTACTGTACCCATTATGTCTTGAGAGAATATCATGACTTTTCTCAAGTATGAAGCTGGAAAGTTAACAAAATTTTAAAATCTAGACCAGTTATTAAAACATCTTTTTCAGTAAATCAACTTTTTAATAATAATTTACTGAAGTGGTATGCCTGTGGAAGAGATGTTCATATGTCCGAGGGCAAGTTAATCCGCATACACAGGACCGCATGTTCCATCACTGTTTTTTTATGTCATATTTTAGGAAAGTTCTCTGCCTTCTGCAAAAGCAACTTTTGACTTCCTGTAATTGGAGTTTATATCATTCCACAAGCTTCGAGTAAAGTGACTTACTGAAAATATTACCTTGATTATTTACTGTTATCACAGTAATATTTTATCATCAAGGTACTATTCATTTATTTTGGCTAAGAGGAACATTTGTCAGATAGACTGTCTAGATGACTACCTTTATTACCTTACTTCTATTTGTATACTTGAAAACAACCCAAGAATTTTTACATAATTGGAAAAAGGTCTAAAAATTACAAACATTTTTGTAGTTTCAGTATTTTTTTTTCTGGCTAATTCTGATATATCACAAGGTGAATATAACTAATAAATCAACTTAGACCAATCCAATTACCAACAAATCTACCCAATAGGGATATTTAATGACAAAGTCAATGAGGGTGTATTTGCTTGTTAGAATACTATGTACAGATGGATATGATGCTCATGAAAATACTATCAAATGTTTTAAACATGCAGTATGCGTTATTTACTATTCTACATGCCTTTAAATTTACTTAATCCTTCATAAACCTTATTATTATCTCAATTTTGTAAATGAGGATAAATACCATTGTTACTCTAATTTCATAAAGAATACTGAGAGAGAGAAATTAAGGAACTTGCCCAAGATCTCACAACAAGTAACAGGTAGAGACAGGTGCTGAACCCAGAGAATCTAACCCCTAAATCTGCACTCTTGCCTTCTCATCACCATTCATGTTCTATCTGAGACAATGTCTGCAATGTAGTACAAACCAGAGCAGTCCATCTGCTCATCAAGTGCATGGACTGCTCATCACTGTAGCTGAAAGACTATTTGTAAAGAATTGTTAGGAGCAAATGTGTAGGATTAAATCTTTTGCTTCACTGTCAACATAATTTTTTATAGAATAAGGCATGGCTTTAATTTAAAAAGAAGGAAAGTAAAACTAAATTAGCCTAAGGGGTAGAATTCAAATATAGCACAGATACTCAAATATCTCTTCCCTACGGGTAAGAGCTCACAGTATCTCAGCTCCCGGAGTATTAGTTACCTATAAGAAATGACTAGATTAGCCATCTCTACTCCTTATTCCTAAGCACATATCCACTTTAAGATAACTGTACCTCTGAAATGCTTACTATTTCATCTCAACAGTATCAGAAACTTCTGTGATGAATTGACTCAATCTGGGAGGGAGTGTTTGGGAAGACACCTCTGTCTAATAGGAAGACAAATGTTTGGTTGCTTTACAAAAAAAAAAAAAATCTCTGGTGCCAAATGTTTCCAAATACCTTTCCTCTTCTGAATAGAGGTGGTTCAACAGAGAAGGTGACCTGTTTTCTTTGCTGGAATTGTTTCTATATTCCCAGAAAATCATTATGATGAGTCAATATAGAGTAAAGCTACCAAAAAATCTCGTGGAGATGTTAGAAACTGTATTTTTCATTTTATTAGAATTAGTGTTTCCTTTAAGGTAACAGTGAGAAGAGATTAAGGCAGGTGTATCTCTTAAAAAATTGCATCCTAAACGAAAATCTTTATCTCTTTTTCTCCCTGTCTCCAAGGAATCAGTAATCATCCCTGGACATCAGATTGTATGGTTCAAAACAGGTCTGTGGATTTCCAGAACTGTTCTTTGCCTAACTAAAACCTAGGGTCAAGGCAGCCCATTCCTCCAGTGTTCCCCCACACTCTCCAAATACTTGTCTTCTCTTTCATTTCTTTTTTCCCCCCTGAGAGATTATTTATTTATTTATTTATATGACACAGAGAGAGAGAGAGAGAGAGAGTGAGAGAGCAAGTGTGAGAGGGAACACAAGCAGGGGGAGTGGGAGAGGGAGAAGCAGGCCTCGATCCCAGGACCTGAGCCAAATGCAGACGTCTAAGGACTGAGCCACCCAGGCGCCCCTGAGCTTTTGTTTCTGAATTATTCCCAAATCAAAATTTCCAATCACATCAGTGAAGTTTTCCTTTTTTAGGAAAAAACTGACATTTTAGGGCCATCTTAAAGCAAAGAATAATAATAATAATAATAATAATAATAATAATAATAATAATAATTGTCCTTTTCCTTAGCTTTCACACTTGATTTTTCTGTGTACTTTTATATTTTTCTATTTAATTTAATTGCAATATAAATCCCAGTGAACTTTAAAATGACGTTAGGCATATACATGAAATATATGTGATTCTACAAAACTTGCTTCCCAGAATGGTTCTTTTCAACCAGAAGGGAATATCTGAAATCTTCTTAAGCATATTTAATGCATATTTATGAAGGTATTTAATTAAGATTCTGCTCATACTTTTCCTATCTACCGAAAACATTAATAAATTTCTATCTACACATCCACTTTTAATAAGTGTCTATCAGCATTTATATAAACATCTATATAAAAGATGTTAAGTGTTTTACCTCAATTTATTAAGGTATTCAAAAACTATAGAAAAATGTTTTAAATTTATTTCTATTTTTCTCTCTGCACTAAAATGACTTTAAAAAAAATAAATCCGTTCAAATTCTTTCTCTGCATTCCTAACAATCTCACTAAATTATGAGCTCTTAGAATGCCGGGCCTACCACTTCTTGCCAAATTTCTGCTCCAGATTTCCAAATTTCTATAGTCAATGATGGCAGTTTTTAAAAGTAATAGACACTGTTTGGTAATTTGGGGAATAATCACTTTAGCTCACAGAACAGAAAAACCATCACTGAGATTGGCAATGAGATGATAATGCTGGAGGAGACACTATGTATATGGTAATTAAGTGAGAAATTTTTGCACTCAGACAGATGAGACTTAAATCCCACCTCCCATCCCTCACTAGCTATGTCCGTGGGCAAATAGGTAGATTTCTGTGATCTTTGGTTTCCTCACCTATAAAATATAAGTAAGAACATCACCTACTTCATACGCCTTAAGAAAAATCCATTGAAATGATGTTTGAACAAGAGTTATCACAGTATTTGGCACACTTAATAAATACTAATTAATGTTATTTTTAGCTGCTGTTATTATTAGATTAGCTATTTGAATTAGTCAGCTATCAGATAATTCGTGCTGCTAAATACCCTATTTTTGTATTTGTTTATTGTTAAAATCATCCTTTTTATTAACTCATAACTTGTACACTGTAGAAATGTTGTAAATAAAGACAAGCAAAATCAGCCACTCCAAGATCACTGGTGATAATATTTTCAGCTCCTATCTTTCTGAAATTCCTCTTTTTAAGCTTGCTCACCTACACATACATTTTTTAAACTAATATGAGATCGTAATATATATAGTGCTCTATAATCTCTTTGAGGCACATACACAAAATACATGCCATTCTGCAAAACTTCTTTCCCATTTCAGTAAATTGTAATCTCTCTGATACCTAGATCATACTGTTTCTCCCTACTAAACCCAAATATTCTTTATAGCTTGTTATCTACATCAGTATTTAATCCAAGGCCATACTTGCATCTGGTTATATTCCCAACTGCTCCCAAATCAAGTACAATCTTCTTTTCCCCTTCTTTTTTAAGTGACCTTAACTAGTTGCAATAATCAGATAACAATTTGATTTTTTTTCCTACCATTTTCTCATTTTTAAGGGCACATGATTTCGTAGCCATGGTCTCAAAAGTTTATGTAATAGAAAGAGAAGATAGCGCCATCTCCAGCTACCTTTCTGAAACAAGGTAGGTTACCCATTTTCCAATTCTTTTTAATATATTATAATAGGTAATATTTGACTGGATAAATCTTAGATGATTTTGAGAAGTGTTTTTAGTGGACACACAACGTGACAGTGGTTTCAGTGTTACAACATAGGGATTCGACAAGTTTATACATGATCTATGCTCATCACGAGGGTAGCTGCCACTTGTCACCCTACCACCCCACTGACTGTATATACCCTATGTACCTTTTATTCCCACGATTTATTCCATAACTAGAATCCTGTACCTCCTACCCGCCTTCACCCACTGCGCCCATTCTCTACTCCCTCCCCTACAGCAACCATCAGTATGTTCTCTGTGTTTATAGGACTGATTCTGCATTTTGTTGCCCATTTATTCTTTATTTTGTTTTTTAGATCATTTTATTTGGTATGCCATACATTCAGAGTCCTGGATATGATAGGGTTTTTGCTCAGTCTTAACCAGAAAAATTTTCACCACATCTTATAAATGCTAATACTTCAGTATTTTGCATGAATCTCTCCTGATCCTGACATTTCAGTCCCTCTGACACTAATGTGTGAGGCAAAAGTTTAAATTTATTGGGGCACCCAGGTGGCTCAGTGGGTTAAGCCTCTGTCTTCAGCTCAGGTCCCGGTGTCAGGTCCTGGTCTCAGGGTCTGGGATCCAAACCACACTGGGCTCTCTGCTTCCCCCTCCTGCTCTGCCTACTTGTGATCTTTCTCTGTGTCAAATAAATAAAATCTTTTAAAAAAAAAGTTTAAATTTATTGTTGTCCAAGTGACCTATCTCATCTTAGATTTCCAAATAAGTCAGAACCAAACACTTGATAAACCTATGGTGTACCTTAAAAATCCTTATTTATTTCTGTTGAAGTACAAAATACAGAAGGAATTCCCTACTTCCCAGTCCACAGGCATATCTATGCAGGCCTAAGGTTAGCCTTCAGCTAAGATTATACTGGCCTTTGAGAAAATTATTCTAATAACTAACACAACTGAGAAGAAAGAAATGCAAAGTCACTAGGAAAACATCCACATAGAGGAGAAGAGAAATTATCATAATGGACAAAGGGCAAACATTTTTTTTTTTAGGTCCCTTCCCTTTATGTTTTACTAACAAAGGGAAGACAACTCAGTGATTAATAAGATGATGAATAAATGGCTGTAGGAGTCTTCAAAAGATCTGTCATTCTCTAGAGCAAGAGCCTTTTAACAGTCCAAGTGGAAAAAGTAAGGCTAACCAATGTGCCGAGGAATGGAACAAAATGAAATATGTGGTCTTCACGAGGCAGATATACCACCGTTCTGGGATTCCAAGAGAGCAGAAGCCACAAATGGGATATCCTGAGCACCTCTTACAGTATGTAACAGTTAACCAAGCCCAGCTTCCCCCAAAATATACATGCTTATATCATTTCTAATTCTACTGAACATAATTAAGCCCAAGCTAATCACTAAGAATATAGATGACAACAGATACCAAAAAAAAGAGGAAAAGTGTATAAATCTATGTGGCAAAACCTTATCTTTTGACTCAGAAATTCTACTGTTGATTATACACTAAACAAAATGCCTATGTATGTTTATCAAAAAACATTATATAAGTATCTTCACAGCAGAAATATTTGAGATCAAATAAATTTGAAATATCAAACTAGAAACTACTCAAATGACATTCAACAGTGGAAGGAATACATGGTTTTAAATAATGGTGATATATCCAAATTTTCAAAAATGCTAAAGCCATGAAAATAAACAAATAACTACACTACACAAATACTAATTTCCCAAACATAATAATAAGCAAAAATAGTGAGAAAGAAGAACACATACTTTTTGCTTTCATTTATATAAAATACAAAAATGGGCAAAAATCAATCCATCTTACTAGAAGATAGGATACTTTGCCCTCAAGAGAGAGGTGAATGGAGCACAAGAGAAATCCTACAGCATGAATAATACTCTGCTTCTTCTTAATCTGGGTGCTGGTTACATGGGTGTATGGAAATTTCCTGGGCTAATACAATGATGGTTTGTACACATATATATATATATGTGTGTACAAAAAGAATATATATACACATACATATACATTATACTTCAATAAAAAGTGAACAAAAGAAATGTTTTTGTAACCCTCCCAGCTCTAAGATTTTGTCATCTTTTAGGTAATAAGTTCTGACAGCGTGGAAAAGGACATTTGACCTGAATTGTTAGCTGTGTAACCTTGGGCAAGTAACTGCTCTGAAACAGTGCTTCATCTGCATAAACAGAAAAAAAATACCTCATAAGGTTGTCATGAAGATTAAATGAGATGATGCATGCTAAACTTGTTTATCCACCTATAAGATGTAGTATGAATATGTTGAGCTAAAAGAATCAAGGGACTTAAATATCTTCCAGATAAACTGAATCCTCTCTGACAAAATTTTAGGCAAAGAAAAAATATCCAGATCCTTTTCTAGGAATTAATGATCAGGGCCAAATTTTTATAATACTGAAGAGGTACTGTATCATGGAAGGTTATAAGCATGAAATTTCAAATTATTCATAAAATTTTTCATTCATCATTTATAAAATATTTATTGAATGTCTACTGTATGCCCATCATTTTAAAAACAGAAGAAGATAAAATATTCTGCACTCATGAATCATGCACTCTATGGGAGAGAGAGAAGATGTACGTCCAAACCTGAGCCATGCCACTTACTGCCATTTAACTTTGGACACATGACTCCACCTCCCTCACCACCAGTGTCCTCACCTGTACAGCAAAAACAGTTATTGTATTGTGGGAACTAATGCCTATGAAACCACTGGCTCACAGGTTAGCATTCAACAAATAAAGGCTAATAGTTATTACTACTACCACCATGGGGCTGGCATTCACATAATCCTGTGTGGATACTTCCGTTCCTACTGTAAAGGACCATGTCCTAGTCCAAGTCCATTCTTCATAAGATACAGTAACTGTCTTGATGTGGATTTGCATAAACTAAAAATAAATGAATTCAAACTCCAGAAAATAAGCAGTACATTGACTTTCTACTCAGCCTGAATTTTCCAGAGTTTTCTAGTGTTGGTAATACTGTATTACTTGACATGTCATCTGTACCACCCATATCCCTTCCCAGCTCTTCTCCCCACCTCCATTTCATTATCGGCTATTTATTTGTGAATGACTGCTGCAAAGTGAGCCAATCCAAAATAAAAGCCGAGAATGTCACTTTTGTTTTCTACTCTTTTGAAATTACCTGTCTCATACATGAAAAAGTCCCAAGGGCCCCTTAATGTCCAAGAGCAAGCATGCTTTGGCTGCCACCCAGCCTAGCTCTGTCTTTCAATTCTGTGCTCCCAACTCCATTCTAGATGCTCCAACAGATGAGCACTACTTACAGTTGCACAGACACTCCATATCATGTTTTACTAATATGTCTCTACCAGGGCAGTACAACGTATCGGATATATCCCTTCTTCCTGCCCCCGTCTACCAACTCAAAGGGATAAGTCCTTCCCATTTAGGGAAAAAAAAAAAAGTCACCAGCCTAATATACTCAACTTTACTCCTAGTTTCTCCTTTCCTTGATTTTTCTATAATTTTTTCTGTAATTTTTCTATAATTTTTCCATAAATTGAATCATATGCAAAACTATAAAATATGCCAAGGACGGGGGTAGAAACCAGCATTTGCTTTTTTTTTTTTTAACTTTCTTATTTTTTATAAACATATATTTTTATCCCCAGGAGTACAGGTCTGTGAATCACCAGGTTTACACACTTCACAGCACTCACCAAAGCACATACCCTCCCCAATGTCCATAATCCCACCCCCTTCTCCCAAACCCCCTCCCCCCAGCAACCCTCAATTTGTTTTGTGAGATTAAGAGTCACTTATGGTTTGTCTCCCTCCCAATCCCATCTTGTTTCATTGATTCTTCTCCTACCCACTTAAGCCCCCTTGTTGCATCACCACTTCCTCATATCAGGGAGATCATATGATAGTTGTCTTTCTCTGCTTGACTTATTTCGCTAAGCATGATACGCTCTAGTTCCATCCATGTTGTCGCAAATGGCAAGATTTCATTTCTTTTGATGGCTGCATAGTATTCCATTGTGTATATATACCACGTCTTCTTGATCCATTCATCTGTTGATGGACATCTAGGTTCTTTCCATAGTATGGCTATTGTGGATGTTGCTGCTATAAACATTCGGGTGCACGTGCCCCTTTGGATCACTACGTTTGTATCTTTAGGGTAAATGCCCAATAATGCAATTGCTGGGTCATAGGACAGTTCTATTCTCAACATTTTGAGGAACCTCCATGCTGTTTTCCAGAGTGGCTGCACCAGCTTGCATTCCCACCAATAGTGTAGGAGGGTTCCCCTTTCTCCGCATCCTCGCCAGCATCTGTCATTTCCTGACTTGTTGATTTTAGCCGTTCTGACTGGTGTGAGGTGATATCTCATTGTGGTTTTGATTTGTATTTCCCTGATGCCGAGGGATATGGAGCAATTTTTCATGTGTCTGTTGGCCATCTGGATGTCTTCTTTGCAGAAATGTCTGTTCATGTCCTCTGCCCATTTCTTGATTGGATTATTTGTTCTTTGGGTGTTGAGTTTGCTAAGTTCTTTATAGATTCTGGACACTAGTCCTTTATGTGATATGTTGTTTGCAAATATCTTCTCCCATTCTGTCAGTTGTCTTTTGATTTTGTTAACTGTTTCCTTTGCTGTGCAAAAGCTTTTGATCTTGATGAAATCCCAATAGTTCATTTTTGCCCTTGCTTCCCTTGCCTTTGGCGTTGTTCCTAGGAAGATGTTGCTGTGGCTGAGATCGAAGAGGTTGCTGCCTGTGATCTCCTCAAGGATTTTGATGGATTCCTTTTGCACATTGAGGTCCTTCATCCATTTTGAGTCTATTTTTGTGTGTGGTGTAAGGAAATGGTTCACCTTCATTTTTCTGCATGTGGCTGTCCAATTTTCCCAGCACCATTTATTGAAGAGGCTGTCTTTTTTCCATTGGACATTCTTTCCTGCTTTGTCGAAGATTAGTTGACTGTAGAGTTGAGGGTCTATTTCTGGACTCTCTATTCTGTTCCATTGATCTATGTGTCTGTTTTTGTGCCAGTACCATGCTGTCTTGATGATGACAGCTTTGTAATAGAGCTTGAAGTCCGGAATTGTGATGCCACCAACGTTGGCTTTCTTTTTCAATATCCCTTTGGCTATCTGAGGTCTTTTCTGGTTCCATATAAATTTTAGAATTATTTGTTCCATTTCTTTCAAAAACATGGATGGTACTTTGATAGGAATTGCATTAAATGTGTAGATTGCTTTAGGTAGCATAGACATTTTCACAATATTTATTCTTCCAATCCAGGAGCATGGAACATTTTTCCATTTCTTTGTGTCTTCCTCAATTTCTTTCATGAGTACTTTATAGTTTTCTGAGTATAGATGCTGTGCCTCTTTGGTTAGGTCTATTTCTAGGTATCTTATGGTTTTGGGTGCAATTGTAAATGGGATGGACTACTTAATTTCTCTTTCTTCTGTCTTGCTGTTGGTGTAGAGAAATGCAACTGATTTCTGTGCATTGATTTTATATCCTGACACTTTACTGAATTCCTGTATAAGTTCTAGCAGTTTTGGAGTGGAGTCTTTTGGGTTTTGCACATATAGTATCATATCATCTGTGAAGAGTGATAATTTGACTTCTTCTTTACCCATTTGGATGCCTTTAATTTCCTTTTGTTGTCTGATTGCTGAGGCTAGGACCTCTAGTACTATGTTGAATAGCAGTGGTCATAATGGACATCCCTGCCGTGTTCCTGACCTTAGCGGAAAAGCTTTCAGTTTTTCTCCATGAGAATGATATTTGCGATGGGTTTTTCGTAGATGGCTTTGATGATATTGAGGTATGTGCCCTCTATCCCTACACTTTGAAGAGTTTTGATCAGGAAGGGATGCTGTACTTTGTCAAATGCTTTTTCAGCATCTATTGAGAGGATCATATGGTTCTTGTTCTTTCTTTTATTGATGTGTTGTATCACATTGACTGATTTGAGGATGTTGAACCAACCTTGCAGCCCTGGAATAAATCCCACTTGGTTGTGGTGAACAATCTTTTTAATGTACTGTTGAATCCTATTGGCTAGTATTTTGTTGAGTATTTTCGCATCTGTGTTGATCAAGGATATTGGTCTATAGCTCTCTTTTTTGGTGGGATCCTTGTCTGGTTTTGGGATCAAGGTGATGCTGGCCTCATAAAATGAGTTTGGAAGTTTTCCTTCCATTTCTATTTTTTGGAACAGTTTCAGGAGAATAGGAATTAGTTCTTCTTTAAATGTTTGGTAGAATTTCCCCGGGAAGCCGTCTGGCCCTGGGCTTTTGTTTGTTTGGAGATTTTTAATGACTGTTTCAATCTCCTTACTGGTTATGGGTCTGTTCAGGCTTTCTATTTCTTCCTGGTTCAGTTGTGGTACTTTATATGTTTTTAAGATTGCATCCATTTCTTCCAGATTGTCAAATTTATTGGTGTAGAGTTGCTCATAGTATGTTCTTATAATAGTTTGTATTTCTTTGGTGTTAGTTGTGATCTCTCCTCTTTCATTCATGATTTTATTTATTTGGGTCCTTTCTCTTTTCTTTTTGATAAGTCGGGCCAGGGGTTTATCAATTTTATTAATTCTTTCAAAGAATCAGCTCCTAGTTTTGTTGATTTGTTCTATTGTTTTTTTCGTTTCTATTTCATTGATTTCTGCTCTGATCTTTATGATTTCTCTTCTCCTGCTGGGCTTAGGGTTTCTTTCTTGTTCTTTCTCCAGCTCCTTTAGGTGTAGAGTTAGGTTGTGTACCTGAGACCTTTCTTGTTTCTTGAGAAAGGCTTGCACTGCTATATATTTTTCTCTCAGGACTGCCTTTGTTGTGTCCCACAGATTTTGATCCATTGTATTTTCATTATCATTTGTTTCCATGAGTTTTTTCAATTCTTCTTTAATTTCCCAGTTGACCCATTCATTCTTTAGAAGGATGCTGTTTAGTCTCCATGTATTTGGGTTCTTTTCAAACTTCCTTTTGTGGTTGAGTTCTAGCTTTAGAGTATTGTGGTCTGAAAATATGCAGGGAATGATCCCAATCTTTTGATACCGGTTGAGGCCTGATTTAGGACCGAGGATGTGATCTATTCTGGAGAATGTTCCATGTGCACTAGAGAAGAATGTGTCTTCTGTTGCTTTGGGATGAAATGTTCTGAATATATCTGTGATGTCCACCTGGTCCAGTGTGTCGTTTAAGGCCTTTATTTCCTTCCTGATCTTTTGCTTGGATGATCTGTCCATTTCAGTGAGGGGAGTGTTAAAGTCCCCTACTATTATTGTATTATTGTTGATGTGTTTCTTTGATTTTGTTATTAATTGGTTTATAGTTGGCTGCTCCCACGTTGGGGGCATAGATATTTAAAATTGTTAAATATTATTGTTGGACAGACGCTTTGAGTATGATATAGTGTCCTTCCTCATCTCTTATTATAGTCTTTGGCTTAAAATCTAATTGATCTGATATAAGGATTGCCACTCCTGCTTTCTTCTGATGTCCATTAGCATGGTAAATTCTTTTCCACCCCTTCACATTAAATCTGGAGGTGTCTTCAGGCTTAAAATGAGTTTCTTGGAGGCAACATAGAGATGGGTTTTGTTTTTTTATCCATTCTGATACCCTGTGTCTTTTGACAGGGGCATTTAGCCCATTAACATTCAGGGTAACTATTGAGAGATATGAATTTAGTGCCATTGTATTGCCTGTAAAGTGACTGTTACTGTATATGGTCTCTGTTCCTTTCTGATCTACCACTTTTAGGCTCTCTCTTTGCTTAGAGGACCCCTTTCAATATTTCCTGTAGAGCTGGTTTGGTGTTCGCAAATTCGTTCAGTTTTTGTTTGTCCTGGAAGCTTTTAATCTCTCCTTCTATTTTCAATGATAGCCTAGCTGGATATAGTATTCTTGGCTGCATGTTTTTCTCGTTTAGTGCTCTGAAAATATCATGCCAGCTCTTTCTGGCCTGCCAGGTCTCTCTGGATGAGTCAGCTGCCAATCTAATATTTTTACCATTGTATGTTACAGACTTCTTTTCCCGGGCTGCTTTCAGGATTTATCTTTGTCACTGAGACTTGTAAATTTTACTATTAGGTGATGGGGTGTGGGCCTATTCTTATTGATTTTGAGGGGCATTCTCTGAATCTCCTGAATTTTGATGCTCGTTCCCTTTGCCATATTGGGGAAATTCTCCCCAATAATTCTCTCCAGTATACCTTCTGCTCTCCTCTCTCTTTCTTCTTTTTCTGGATTCCCAATTATTCTAATGTTGTTTCGACTTATGGTGTCACTTATCTCTCGAATTCTCCCCTCGTGGTCCAGTAGCTGTTTGTCCCTCTTTTGCTCAGCTTCTTTATTCTCTGTCATTTGGTCTTCTATATCACTAATTCTTTCTTCTGCCTCATTTATCCTAGTAGTGAGAACCTCCATTTTTGATTGCACCTCATTAATAGCTTTTTTGATTTCAACTTGGTTAGATTTTAGTTCTTTTATTTCTCCAGAAAGGGCTTTTATATCTCCCGAGAGGGTTTCTCTAATATCTTCCATGCCTTTTTTGAGCCCGGCTAGAACCTTGAGAATCATCATTCTGAACTCTAGATCTGACATATTACCAAGGTCTGTATTGATTAGGTCCCTAGCCTTCGGTACTGCCTCTTGTTCTTTTTTTTGTGTTGAATTTTTCCATCTTGTCATTTTGTCCAGATAAGAGTATATGAAGAAGCAAGTATAATACTAAAAGGGTGGCAACAACCCCAGGAAAATATGCTTTAACCAAATTAGAAGAGATCCCAAATCGTGAGGGGGGAGAAAGGGGATAAAAAGAGGTTCCAAAAGGAAGAAAGAAAAAAAAGAAAAAAGAAAAAAAAAGAAAAGAAAAGAATTAAAAAAAGAAAACAAATAAGAAAAATATAAAAAATAAAAAATATATATATTGGATAAACTAGTTAAAAAACGTTAAAAAAGAAAAAGGTAAAAGTTAAAAAAAAATTTACCAGAAGGCGAGAAAAAAACAAAAAATGATAAAGAAAAAAATCAAATTAACTGCAAGACTAAAAAATTATCACAGGGAAAAAGCCATGAGTTCCGTGCTTTGCTTTCTCCTCCTCTGGAATTCTGCTGCTCTCCTTGGTATTGAAACTGCAATCCTTGGTAGGTGAGCTTGGTCTCGGCTGGATTTCCTGTTGATCTTCTGGGGGAGGGGCCTGGTGTAGTGATTCTCAAGTGTCTTTGACCCAGGCGGAATTGCACCACCCTTAGCAGGGGCCTGGGTGAATAATCCGCTAGGGTTTGCTTTCAGGAGCTTTTGTTCCCTGAGTGCTTTCCGTAGAGTTCTGGAGGACGGGAATACAAATGCGGCTCCTGGTCTCCAGCCTGGAGGAGCCGAGAGCCCAGGGCCGCACTCCTCAGTGCGCCCTCAGAGAACAGCGCCAGTTACTCCCGTCTGCCAGACCTCCGGCCGCGCTCCGAGCTCACCGAGCCTGCGACCGGTTCAAGGTCATCCCGAGCTGCGAGCTTACTGTCGGCTCTGTCTCTGTAGCCGGCTTTCCCGTTCCAATACCCGCAAGCTCTGCGACACTCAGACACCCCCGATCCTTCTGTGACCCTGCGGGACCTGAGGCCACGCTGACTCCCTGTGGGCTTCGGCCGGGTTTAGCCTCTGAAGCGATGTCCCTCAGGGGAACAGACTTTTAAAAGTCCTGATTTTGTGCGCCATTGCTCCGCCGCTTGCCGGGAGCCGGCCCCTCCCCCCGGTGTCTATCTTCCCGTCGCTTTGGATTCACTTCTCTGCTGGTCCTACCTTTCAGAAAGTGGTTGTTTTTCTGTTTCCAGAATTGCTGTTCTTCTTCTCTTCGCTCTGCCGATGGATTTTTAGGTGTTTGCAATCTTTAGATAAGCTATCTAGCTGATCTCCGGCTAGCTGAAGTAGTCTCAGCCTGCTACTTCTCCGCCATCTTAACTCCTCTTATCCAGCGTTTGCTTTTTGACCCTTCCATCCTATTAGAGTTTCAGAACCACTGATCAGAGCGAACAGACTTTTTCTATAAGTGCCACTATTAGAACTATTCATCTCTGCTATATTATTGAGCAAAAAGAGCCAAAGGCAATATGTTATCAACTGGGTATGACCGGGTTCCAATGAAGTTTCATTTACAAACACAACTCACAGACCAGACCGTGGTCTGCCGGTTTTGGATTGGCGAGCCCTGGTGAGATGATTGTCATGAGGATGAGGAGGAAGAGCACACTGAAGCAGTTAGCTAAAACTTTGAGTATTACCAGCTGCCCGGTATTGTGCTGAACGTTATTTAATTTAATACAGTCATATTATAGGAACACTTACTACCACTTTACTGATAGGAAACTAAGACTCAGGAAAGTCATATACCTTCCCCATGTCTTTCAGCTGGATTCCTTCTAGTTGAAACAGCTACTCTTCCTCACCCATCCTTACTGACTAGAAAATCTAAAACCCTTTCCAGTTGTATGTGTACCACATCATTTTTTGACTATTACTGCAGAAATGAGCTTACAGGTAATAGTCTCTTCATTCCTACTTTGGCAATTTTTACATTGTCATCTCACTCTGTCACTGGTGCTAGAGAGTACCTGTATGTATGTATAGAGCCCAAACGGAGAATGTGGCTCATATTCCAGAATGTTCTGTTTGCTGATGCTGATCTTACTCAATCCTAAGTTGAACTTTTTTTTAACCATCTCTGAAGTAAGATGGACCAGTTAGTCAGTGGGTTTGGTTGCATGGACAAAGCCACTGAATCTCAGGCATATCTTTGTCCAGGTCTGGAGGCCAAGTGAATTGAAAAGTACCCCTGGGGCTAATAATACATTATATATTTATAAAAAATTTAAAAATTATTAGAAAAAGTGCTTTGGAAAGTCGCTTATTTCAATTGTGTCAGATCTGGATAAGAGACAAAGTCTCTCTGAGTTTTTCTTTCTTTCTTTTTTTTCCTCTCTTTTTCTTTTTTGCAGTGAGACTAGTAATAAAAGAAGTGTTTGGTGAGTGTAACACTTCTTGACACTGAATGATTAAGAAGTGGGGTCTGACTTAGATTTTTCTTCAGTCAAGAAAAATTTTTATGTCAAGAGAGAATATAATGATTCCCAGTGTTCAGATCTCACTCAGAGTGATGAATCCAGCCAACCAAAGCCACATCTGAGGCTGTGTGGATCACTGTAACACCCTAACTCAAGGTTGCTGTATTATCTACCTCTTCCTCTCTTGAAGTGGTGGGCTCTGCTGACAGCCAGCTTGCAGATTTACTAAACTTTATGAAAACAATTCAGGAGAAGGAAAGATAAAAAGAAAAGAAGGAAAATTAAGCATATAAAATTTCAGCCAATAACTCATAGGACAAAGGGATAATTAAATGTATTCCCAAATTGAGAGCTCAGATTCTCCAGAAAAAGTGTGAGGTTTTCTAGGCTCAGAGTAACGGTATTTAAAAAAGTCTTAATTAATCCCCCTTCATTTATCTCATGATTATTAAGAAGTTCCCCAAGCATATGCTGTCTTTTCCTTCTATATTTATAATACATACCATATACTAACTTTGAACTATTGTTAATGGTTACTTGTGAATTTTTCAGTAATACAGTATATGGGCTTTGAGGTCAGGGGTTGGTTGAGAACTTTTTCAGTTTCTTACTAATTATCTGACTTTGGGAAAATCACTTGCCTTTCCTGATCCCCAGTTTCCTTCCTGGAAATTGGGGAATGACAACAATATCTATATGGTGGGGTTCTTAGGAGGATTAAATAAGATCTTGCATGTCATGCTTTTACACAGTACCTGGGATATACCGAGTAAGCAATCCATAAATGTTAGTTATCATTGACATTACTGTTAAATGAGGTGTTTACATAAAGGCAGTCATCCTAGCATGTGCTCAGCAAATTATTTAACTCTGTATATTCCATGCTTCATGGGGCATGAACATCACAAAGCCCCACAGTGCAAAAGTTAGAGAAACATTTCCAATGTGATGAGTTTCCCAACTCTTCTTTATTTTTAATTTTTTTTTAGTGTTCAATGATTCATTTGTTGTGAATAACACTCGGTGCTCATCACAACATGTGCCCTCCTTAATACCTATCGCCCAGTTACCCTATCCCCCCAGTCCCGTCCCTTCTGTAACCCTCAGTTTTTTTTCCTGGAGTCCAGAGTCTCTCACAGTTTGTCTCCCTCTGATTTCTCCCAATTCAGTTTTCCCTCCCTTTGCCTGTGGTCCCCCAGGCTATTCCTTATTTTCCACCTATGAGTGAAACCATACGATAATGGTCTGTCTCTGCTTGACTTATTTCACTTATCACAATTCCCTCCAGTCCCAACTCTTCTTTAAAATCAATGCTCTACTTCTATCACTGTATAAACCCTGTCTTCTAACTTCTCTGTACTCCTCTTGAAAATCAAGACCTCAGGGCGGCTGGGTGGCTCAGTGGGTTAAAGCCTCTGCCTTCAGCTCATGATCCCAGGGTCCTGGGATTGAGCCCCATATCGGGCTCTCTGCTCAGCGGGGAGCCTGCTTCCTCCTCCCTCTCTCTGCCTGTCTCTTTGCCTACTTGTAATCTCTGTCTGTCAAATAAATAAATAATATTTTTTAAAAAATCAAGACCTCTACTCATTACATAATAAACTTGTAGAGATGTGATGACTGTTAAAGATAAACAAAGCCAGACATTAGTGGATGCCGTGAAAACATTGTTTATGCAATAACTACTGACAGTAGAGGAAAAGCTGAGCTTCATCCAATTTGCCCTGCAGAGAGGTGACTGAACATTTTGAAGGAAGAATGAGGATGCAGGGAAGGAGAATAAGTAAGGACTCAAGTGGAAAAATTACAAAGGGTTAGTCAACATAAATGTGATTAGGACAGTGGGTCTGCTCACTAGTAATTACGGATTTTGGTATTCTATTCTCCCACAGAGACTGGAAGACAGAGGCCCTATCTCCATCTCATTGTTACCTTTCAAAAGGAATGGCTTTCAGGTCTTTGAGAAAGACACTCCTGAGTTGTAGGTGATATACATACAATGCAGAGAAAGAACTCAAAAATGTAAGCCCTTTCTTCCTAAATGCCCTAAGAAAGGGAAGTCAGGGGACTGTCACCCAGAATTGGCTATCACAAATCATAAATTCTTTTGCCATCCCTGAGTTTTTTCTGACAGACACTGAAAAGGAGACAAGATGGTCTCAGGAACATGTTCTTAGACTTCTGAAGTTAATTCTGATCAAGTCTCTTAGTACAGTTATTTTAGCAGACTGTTCATGTCAAGAGTTTCTGCAGTTCTCACAACCACACTGGTATGTAGGGTTCCTTACTCCATTCCACTGGATGCTGTTTAGAAGGGAAAAAACTCTCTTTTATCCCCTCTCCAAAAAAAAAAAAAAGAAAGAAAGACCAAAGTCAAAGACTGACTATGACTATAAATTGAAGCAGCCAACCCAATTCAAAATAGGTGCTTTGTTTGTTTCAAGTCATAGAACGCTCTTATACTAAGATAGGCTAAAAGGCTTCCATGGTGGGGCAATTAGACATTTATTGGTTTATCCACCAATTTTTAATGAATAACTTACCACCTATGAAGTAGTGAAAATAAAGGTATATTCTCTGCCTTCACAAAGCTTAAATTATGGTAAGATAGTCAGTGTTATCACCTAAAAATAAGGCCTGATACTTATATGGTGCACATTCAGGCTGCTTTGAAATCTAGTAGTAGAGATAAAACTCAGTGGACGATAGTCTCTTTGACATGGCAGAGTCATAGCTTCATGCTGTGCTTCCTCAAATGCAGGCCGATGGGCAGGTCTATTCTCTTTGCCTTGAGGACAGGATGATGTTACAGAATGCAGAGGAAAAGGCCTATTTTCCTGCCTTTCCAGTGTCAAATATCCAGGCCCCAAGAAAACAGAAAGTACTCCTTGTCCACAAACACGATTCAGAGGGAAGCATCATGAGAAAGAACAAGACAAGAAAAAGATCATTAGATATAGGACAAGAAAAGAGGGTGGGGAAATTCATGAATAAGTAGATATGACTGAGTCCCAGACAAAGCTACCTTGTGAACTAGTTCATAGGGCAAAACACCAAGTAAATGTGTTAGATACAGTAGCATTTCCTTTCTTCCTAGATAGACCCCACCTAGATCTACAAGGGAAGACAAGACTCTTCATTGGCTCTAGACAGACATAATGGTAGAGAGATTGATAGCGATTTCCTCAATCCACTGTGATGGTGAAGCAGACATATTCCTGGGTGCCCATGAACAGCATGGAAATAGAGAACAGACATCACTTGAAAAGAACATTTACAAGATAATGAGGGACATCTCCTTGGTGATTTATTAAAGTGATCGATCCAGGACCAGGTGGCATGCTGGATGACATGATGAGTATCTGCATGGACAGGTAACTTTCAGTATTGTTTGCATAACACCTTACTGCACTGATGCCCTGGCCATACACAGTGTAACAGAGTGATTAAATGCACAGTCTCTAAATTCACTGTATAGGTTTGCAACCTAACCATGAAAACTATTTAACTCTCCACAATTGGTATTTCTCACCTGTAAAATACAGACAATCTAATAATATCTAACTCCAGGGTTGCAATGAGGGTTAAGAATGTACTTGATAATGATGATAATGCTAATGATGAAATCTTCAAAGGAGAGAGGAGTCAAATTGACAGACAATTGTCATTTCTACTTCAGACTAGGGATTAAAAATAGCATATAAAGTGAGTTATTTGGGGCTGCCTAGGTGCCTCAGTCAGCTAATATCTGTCTTTGGCTCATGTCATGATCTCGGGATCCTGGGATCAAGCCCTGTGTTGGCCTCTTTGCTCAGTGGGGAGCCTGCTTCTCCCTCCCCCTCTGTGCTTATGTTCTCTCTCTCTCTCTCTCTCTCTCGTACTTGCTCTCTCTTAGTAAACATTTTTTTAAAAATAAAAATAAACTTATTTATTTGAAGAAATGCATATTTCTATGAGACCTTATTTAGGGATTAATATTTATCATTAGTCCACCAGCCTGGATGTGTAGGGACATGTCACTGGGAAGAGAGGACATTTAAATTTAGAGATCTGATGAGTAAGTTGTTGGAAACTTCCAGAAAATTTGGGAAAGACTGTATCTTTCAGTTATAAAGACTATTGTGTAAAAGTTCAAAGGCCTGAGAGAGCATGGCATAGGGCCAGAATTTGAACAAATTTTGTCCTGGAAGGGACAGATGGCCAAGAGCAAGATTACAGAAGAGTTATCTTCATGACCCAGCTCATTGTTCATGCAACATTATAAGACACACAGGGAATATAACCAGAGATAAAGAAATTTGTATATTTAGATAAATATATAAATCTTCATGACTGATCAAGATGGACAAAAAAAAAAAACTAAGGTAAAAGTTTTTCAGATTCACAAAGATAGTTAAGGAAATGTACATCTCAAATTTGTTTCACATGTGCTGTACTTAGTTCTCTGAAGACTTTCTAAATGTCAGGGATGATGCCTTGTCTTTCTTAGGAATCCCACATAGCACTTAGCGGCCATTGAAATCAATAAAGACTTGTGGGTTAATTGATTTTAGTATTAAAGATATCTATCAATTCTGTCATCCTGGGTTTTCCCAGTACTAAAAGTAACACGAACTTCGGTAATTATTCTGTTGGGTTTCTGTATCAAATGAAATAATTTAATCTCTGCTAAAAACAGAAGAAGGAGTTTTTGTTTAGTTTTGTTTTTTGAGTTATTAACTAGGCTTGACAGTGAACGAAGGAAACCCAAGGGAGAGGAAGAGCAAGTCTTTCCCAAAGCATTCGAGAAAATGCAGGTGCACAGAAGTCAAGAAGGGAAGTATCCATTGCACTCGTGAGTGTGTATTAGACTGCTTATCTATAAATCAAAGCTACCTCATATACATCTTTATGTCATATGTTATATGTGGGCAAACAGATAAGTAGGTTTGGATGATTTATCACCACTTAGTAGCTAAAGACATGGAAGACTTTGGTATGCTGTCTATTACTATGTATTATTTATATCTCTTCTTTGGGCAACAAACACTATCCTTTTAGCAGATGGGGCTGCAGCTTTCTCAATACTCAGAGTTCAAATAATAGAACTGTGACTAATCAAGTAGGAAAATTAAGGTAGATTATAGCTACTTGAGATGTTCTATCAGGAATACATGAGGTAATGCCATATTCACATACATAGAAAGGAACTATTACTTAATAAAAATATTTTAATATTAACTAATTTAAAACATTTCAGTGTTCATTATTTTTGAATAATTTAAGGCCTGAGTATCTCTACTTTTTTATGTAAGATGGTATGGACCCAAAATTAATTCTGATTATACAAATAAATTAAAGTTTTTCAAAAAAGCACTAATCTATCATTCTGGTAATTTGCATTTATCACAAACTCACAAATGGCTGTAGGTTTTAGAGACAGAAAAGGTAATAAACATGGGAAGACTATGAACCTCACACAAAGAATCTATCACATAGTAAGTAATACAATGTTATATTTGATCATATAATCAGGTTATACCTGACGATCATGACTAAAATGAAAATCCTTTTTGAAGAAGATAAAAAAATAAAGGAAACTTATAATCCTTCATAGTAGAATCCTAATAATAGTAGCTATATATTATGAAGTTGGTATTATAATAAAATAAGAAATGCTGGATATAGTTATATAAACGTCCTTAAGAATGAAAGGTACATTGGGGAAAAAAGGGAGTAAAACCATTTCCGTTAAAAAAAAAAACCCTAAAATTTGTGGTCCCAAATCCCACATGGTTATCTCACAGAATTAAAATGTGGAGGAAGTTTCTTTATATTGTCAACTGAATATGTTTTGAAGAATATACTACATCTTACTTAATTGAAAATTACATTTTAAAATATAATGGGTATTTTTAATAAATCCACATCATTTAAGTCATTTCAAATAATAAATGTTTCTTGAATACGTGGGGTAGATGAATGAAATCAGAACAGTAAGTACATAAAAACATTCACAGTAAATAGCTATCTCCAAACAGTAAAAAAAAAGTTTCATACAATGACAATAATTATGTTTCACCTTATGGGCTTGACAGGACAGAAGTGATGAGCTCTATCTAGGCTCTATGTAGACAGAGCCTTTCTTATCCAAGAAAGAGAGTATGATCCATAGAGGTAAGAAGACTTTCCTAAAGTTACACAGTTTATGTGTGGCAGGAAGGGATCTTAAACCTGTATCTTCCAACATGTAATTTAACTTCTTCTTTACATTTTGACAGCATTTTATGGCATACAAAACATGCCCACATAAGTCCCTCATTTGAACTCCATAGAAACACTGTGAGGTAAAGAAACAAATGAGAAATAATAAGCAAATGTCAGAAAACGTGGTCTAATTTTCAATTTGACCTCCTGAGTAGGCACAGCCCATAGGTATCAGAGAGGTCATTTGTGGGAATAGTGGGAAAACAGAGCATTTAATGAATGGGTCTACATGCTGAAAGATACTGAAATCCAAGAGGAAGGGCTCACAACCGTCTTGTTCTGAAATCAAATATATATCCCTTTCTGATTCTAGATCTATGCATTAATTAGACCTAATTGCTAAAAGACTCTTCTAATCTTAATATTTTTCAAACATTTGATGGATGTGTTAGAGAAGAGAAAAGCAAAGGCTATCTTACAAGTGTTTAAGAAAGCAAGACATATCCAAATCTTAGTGAATTTCTGAAGTATTTCCAGGAGAAAATGGTTCAAGTAAAAGAATAGTGTGGAAACGTCTCTTTAAAAATGTTACAATTCTATCTGCATTTAATTACAGCATTGCAAAAATGTAAAACTAGACATGTGAATAGCATTTTATCATATACTTGTGTTTACCAATTTGATTCTTATAAAACACATGAGAGAGCATTTATAACTTCCAAATGATAGATGAAATCTACACAGGTTAACTGCCTTTCCTGCTGTCATATATCCAGGTGTATAAACTGTATTTACTAGTCTTTCTACCACTCTTCAATTTCCCCTGTGAACCCTCAGAGTTGGACAGATGCTTGCTTTCACTGTCTCTCCCCATCAGTTCACTCTGTCTACAGGTGGTCACTGGGCTACCTACCCCCAGGTATAGCCTGGAAATAATACCAAATCCTGTTGTATTTGGCAATTTCTAATCAGAGCCGATTTTTCAGATGTGTCATCATGGATCCGTTTACAATCTTTGCCTCTAGATCTTTATGGCCTACCCACGTCCACTCATATTTTGGCTTAAAGTTTCTGTTTCTTTGGCTATCCACCATTGCACTTTGGTTTCTTTGGCACCTATTACAGATAAAAATATGACTCTTTGGCATTTACATTTCTCTTCTTCCAATGAGATATCTTTATGAATTCTCCAATTCCTATAGTTCCAGGTCTCTGCCTTTGGACCAGGCCCCTCATCGAACGGAGATACTACCCAAGCTCTTAATGGACATGAAGTGACCTATCTAGCCCACACCTTCTGACAGTCAAGTTCAAGAGGGGCTGTCAGCATAGAGCCATCAGCTGGTGGAAATGGACCACAACAATCTTAACCACAAAACTGTGCGCCTCCAGAAATCTGATTCTCCTAGCCTACTTCTCAGTGTTCTGTGAAGTTCTAAGTGAAGTTGTCTTTGGCTAGAAAAACAGACTATGGACTCTAAAAAACAATCTGAAGGGATTGAAGTGGCGGGGGGGTGGGAGGTTGAGGTACCAGGTGGTGGGTATTATAGAGGGCATGGATTGCATGGAGCACTGGGTATGGTGAAAAAATAATGAATACTGTTATGCTGAAAATAAAAAAAAAAAAAAAAAAAAAACATAGTGGGTAGCCTGATCTTGCATCTTCCATGGAGCCTAGAACCAGCCCACCCTGGGTTACACTGGCAGATATCATCCATCACAGAGGCAGTTCTGAGTTAGTGCTGCACTAGGCATTTCCTACTGGAAATTCTTCCTACTCTATTATGTTTTGTTTCCCTGTCCTTCAGAAAAAGCCATCAGGGCATCTCTCAGTAATTCAACTTTATTGCTAACCTGAAACAAAAAGGTAAACATGAGAAAAAGAATTGGGTGGGGTTAGGGGGTAGAGCATCAAAAAGGAATTGAATTTTAACGAGCTAAACTACTTTCTGTGCCTAGGGAGAATTATCAAATCACATTTAACATGTTACTCAGTAAGACACAATTTAATCGGGTATACAAACACATACACATAATTATCACAACGCTGCCAAGTGCAAGTCAACAGGCAGGTAAGACAGCACGCGTGGATGAATGGGACAATCACCTCCCCGGAGCTCCAAAATACATTAAGCTCTAGTCAACAGGGAAGCAGCTTTTTCCTTTGGTATCATATTTCTCTGGTTTTCCCCAAGCAACAAAACTGGCATTTTAAAATCAGACATAGTGTTCAGTCTAAGTGAGTTACCCCCAGTGTTAAAATGTATGTGGAGAAGAAAGTAAGAGGCCACAAGTGTCAGAAAACTTCAGGTGTACTTGCCTCTGGAGCTTTGGTTGTCAAGCAGGAGAGCAGGTAAGTGATATTACCAGTCAATCAGCAAGGCCCTCTTTCTTTTTCTTTCTTTTTTTGTTGTTGTTATGTTAGTCACCATACAGTACATCATTAGTTATTTTTTAAATTTATTTATTTTCAGCATAACAGTATCATTATTTTTTTCACCACACCCAGTGCTCCATGCAATCCGTGCCCTCTATAATTCCTACCACCTGGTACCCCGACCTCCCACCCTCCCACCACTTCAAACCCCTCAGATTGTTTGTGTGTAACACCCAGGGCTCCATTGTAATACATGCCCTCCTTAATACCCACCACAAGGCTCACCCATCCACTCCCCCCCTCCCCTTAAAACCCTCAGTTTGATTCCTGGAGTCCACAGACTCTCATGGTTTGTCTCCTCTTCTGACTCCCCCCGCCCAACCCTTCATTGTTCCCTTCCTTCTCCTAATGTCCTCCATGTTATTCCTTATGCTCCACAAATAAGTGAAACCATACAATAATTGACTTTCTCTGCTTGACTTATTTCACTTAGCATAATCCCCCCCCCCCCGTCCCATCCATGTTGATGGAAAAGTTGGGTATTCACCCTTTCCAATGGCTGAGTAATAGACACATGAAAAAATGTTCATCATCATTAGCCATCAGGGAAATTCAAATCAAAACCACATTGAGATACCACTTTACACCTTTACCTTGTTAGAATGGCAAATACTGACAAAGCAAGAAAGAAACAACAAATATTGGAGAGATTGTGGCAAAACGGGAACCCTCTTACACTGTTGGTGGGAATGCAAGTTGATACAGGCACTTTGGGAAACAGTGTGGAGGTTCCTAAAAAGTTGAAAATAGGTCATAAAAGCACCTAGCAATTACACTATTGGGTATTTACCCCAAAGATACAGATGTAGTGAAAAGAAGGGCCATGTGCACCCCAATGTTCATAGCAGCAATGGCAACAATCACCAAACTATGGAGAAAGCCAAGATGCCCTTCAACAGATAAAGAAGATGTGGTCCATATATACAAGGCCCTCTTTCTTTATTTTGAAGTCTCTGATCTGGTTAGTCTCAACCTTGGGTCTCCTTTGAATCTCTCACCTGCAGGTGAAGCTGCCTCACTTAGGGAGAATATATTCCTCCTCCTGTCTTCAATGGGCAATCCTCAGACATCACTTTTTGATTGTTTCAGAAACAGGTCTCTAATACAGACATCTGCCTCAGCCAGACTTCCCCAAATTATCATGCTGTTCAATGATGTTCAACTAGCCATTTAACAGCTTTAACTCCTCCAACTTGTAAATATTTACTGCTTACCAAGCACTCTCAACCATATATTTGCTAGACATAAAGAAATAAGGAACTGTGGCTCTCTTCAAGATGGAAGACTGGAATTTGTTGGTTTGCCACTAAGAATTTAAGAGAAGATGGGGCACCTGGGTGGCTCAGTGGGTTGGGCCTCTGCCTTCGGCTCAGGTCATAATCTCAGGGTCCTGGGATCGAGCCCCACCTTGGGCTCTCTGCTCAGTAGGGAGCCTGCTTTCCCCTCCCTCTCTGCCTGCCTCTCTGCCTACTTGTGATTTCTGTCTGTCAAATAAAAAAATAAATAAATAAAAATACAAGCAAGCCTCTATAAAAAAAAAAAAAGAATTCAAGAGAAGATATCAGTGCAAGCAGACACAAGGCTGACAATGCCTAGAGTTGTTTTTGTACCTGTGCAATTTGCAACATGTCCACTTGAGAGGTAGAAGGGAGACATTAAAAAAACTTCTTGATATATTTCCCAAACACAAAAATAAGACAATCTTAGAAAAAGAGAACCTAGGTCATAAAAGCACCCACTTTCATCTCTGTTTCTAGGTCAGATATCATTTACATCTGAGCCCAACTGGAGCCTCGTTCACCTGTCAACAGAACGCTCCAGGCACCCCCTGCCAATTAAACAGTGTTGGTGCATGAGGTGAAACCTAGTTCCCATCCTTGCAATGAGTCTGTAATTTTTCCAAATGCCACGCATTTTAGACATTCTACATCCTTCAACAGTCAATCTCATTAAACACTAAATATATATTTGCTTAATGAATACATAGATTTAAAATCCTTCCCCTTCCAAACGTTTACACACTATAGTTCCTCCTCGAATGCCATTATTACTAAAATTTTAGTGAAATATTCTCAATCTTCTCCCTCCTCTTTCTTCACCGACCACATCATTACACCATTATTGCCCTGGAGTTATCCTCACCCCCCACCTGGGTGCTTCCTTATTTTTTACTTCTCAACTCTTCAGTTGCAGACAAATCTTAAGCACATACCAGAATTACATGCCTTCAAACAAAGTCTTCCAAGCAATAGTCCATAAACTTTTGCATTAAGAATTTCTTGAGGAGTGTTTTAAAAATAGAGATCCCACTACAAACCTAGCCAGCTAAGAACTCAGGAGGGTACTCAGGTGTATGTGCCTAAGTGAGGTGAGTAGCTGCAATTTTTAAAGTCTGCTCTGTCATTCTAGGGTAGGGTAAGCTCCGCCCACCACTGTCATTCCTCACTTCCCATTCCTCTCCTGTTGAATCTTAGAGAACAAATCACCACAACACCCAATGCTGCTAAGTATATTTCCATTTCTGAACTTCAATTTCTTGCTTAGTGTCAAACCCACATGGGCTAGATAGTGTCTTATGACTAACAAGTTTTTATTCCCAATATAATTCTTATCCTTTAAAAACTCAAGCTTTCTCCCTGATAGGGAACTCTGTTCTTAGGGCATGGCATGTTATCAAGGAAAATAGAGTGGGGGGGAGGGGCCTGCACTCAAGAGATATTTATTTAAATTCTGTCCACAATCAAAAGCAAAGACTTTGACTTTAAAAGGACGTAGTTAAGGACAAGAATACAATCTTTTTTTTTTTTTTTTCCCCCTCTTACCTGCAAGAAAATAACTGTTTCTTAAATAGCCTTACTCGGATCTCTTCTGGCTTACCCACTGTTCATGATATAATGATCTTAGTAATTAAGAAGTTGGATTTAACTGTGTATCTATTTAGTGCTTTAACCGAATGCCTTTAGATCGAACATGTGCCTGCTCACCACATTTCCAACCCAGACAGAGTCACACACATATTCATCTGCTTATTCTCAGTAGACCTTTGATTTTGTGCTATCTAGTTTAAATCATAAACCTGATTGTCCTTTTGGTAATCATCTGAGTCTTGCTTGACATAAGCGGAGAACTGGCCATTTTAAGGGTCAAAGTTGAAATCACTAGATAATGTTTTGCTTCCTTATTTCACTTTGACTCTTTCAAACTTATCCAATATTTCAACTTGGGACAAACCTAACTTTCCACAGTGATAAATGCAAGGTTGGTAGAGGAGCAGTGGCCTGGGACACAAACACTTTACAAACACTCCCACAATTTCAGGGATGCCAGGAACACATTTTAGCCTTTACATATTTACCTTTCTCAGAGTTTAACCAGTTGAAAAATAAGGGAAGCTCCTCCTAAATTACAATCTCAAGAGGAAGGAAGAGATACTAGTTGTACAGAGTCTAAACCATTAATTTTATTTGGGGATGGTCAGTGCAGGTGGGTTGTAAGAAAAAAATCTGATCTCAGGGACCAGTATTTTCCCTTAATTCTTAACAATCCTTAATGACAGGCTTATTTTCACTGCTAATTATCATTAATTCACCCAACAGACATTTACTGGGTACTTACTGTATACCAAGTGCTATTTTCGGTGATTAAAAATAAACAACCCAACAATGTAAACTCCTTACTCTCATAGTGTTGACATTATATGCCCAAAAATAAGAACAAAAATAAGAACCACGAAGATGAACCTATAATTTCAGTATTGACTCCTTCAGTATCATTGGGACCTGATATGTGATGGTAAATATCTAGAAGGGATACACATTTTGGTCTGCTTGGCATAAGTTATGTTTGTACTAGATCCCTATATTATAGTTCCATTGGGAAAAAAAATACATGAAGAGAAAAAGGAGTAAGAAGGATCTGAGGAAGGGATTTGCCTGGTGAAAATCCCAGGCACCAGATAACTTTCACATAATCATTCCTAATAAGAGCCTATGTTAATTTTAGAGTGGTTGATTTCTAGCATAATAAGATCTGTCAAATGCAAGTCATCTCATTGTCCACACAATATGAATAGACATTTGTATTATATGGAATACAGCAGATAGATATTGCTATTATGGAGAAAAGAGAAAAAAGTGACAGGGATGTCCCATTTCTTGGAGCACTCTGGTCACATTTCATTTTAATGTGATTAGGGGCCATTTGACACTTTAATCAGGGTTATATCTCATATGCCTAGAACGCTTAGCCTGGGACAGGAGCCTGAACATTGACATGTTTTTTTTTTTTTTATTCAGTGGATCACTGTCACTCCAAGCTCACAGGGACTAACAGGTATATGGGTAAAAATTATGGTTAAAACATTTCAGTGAGTTCTCCTTGGTCAGAGGCCATATGACAAATATACCATGAATTTTATAATGTTGCTCTTAATGATTAAGCCAACCTCACCTTCATTTCATGTTATTGTTAACTACAGGCTACCTTCCCAGACTGAAGTGCATCTCCTGACTGGAATCTAGGGAGCAAGGTACTATTTCAGATTCTAATTCATGTTTGCTCATACTAAGGTCAACTTTGGCCAACATTATTTGATGGTATAAGTACCGGGCTAGTTTTTTTGTTGTTTTTTGTTTTTTGTTTTTTTCATATAAAGTCACATTTAATCATTACTACACCTAGAGAAAAATATTTTTATTCCAACTTCACAGATGGGCAAACTGAGATTCAAAGACATTGGACCGCTTACTTAAACCACAAGGCATGTAAGTGGTGTGGGAATTCACCTTGTACCTTATGTCCACATCAATGGGAAAACTGACGTACCAGTAAGAGAATTTCCACGGATGCCCTTTTCCCCACAACTCCCCACCTTGCACGGTCTATACTCTGCCTTCCTGCATATGACCATAGACAAAACATCCACACTCTTCTCCAAATCCAATCCTTCCACTTGCACACGAACCCGCACTTCCTCTCACCTACTTCGGGGTAACTCTCCTAGAAAATGACCCTCTCTATATCATCAGTTGTTGACTCACTAATGAATTATTCTCATCAATATGCAAACATGCTTTTCTTTCTCTCTACTTGGCAAGCTTTCTTTTACTGCTTCTCTTGCTAGCTCCCAGCCTATTTCTTCTCCATCTCCTGATATAAAACTCTTTTAAAAACCGACCTACGTTCATTGTCTCTGATTACTCTCCTCCCATTCTCTTTAAACTATTCCAGTGAGGCTTTATTGGAAATGTTTGTATCAGGCCTCAAGTGGTCTCCATGCTGCCACATTTTATACTCTATTCTCAGTCCTCATCTCACTTGATTTAGTAGTAACATTTTACGCAGTTGGTTTTTTTATGTCCCTGATACATTTTCTTTCTTTGGATTCCAGAACAACACAGTTCCTTGGTTTTCCTTTTATTCCACTGGCATATTCATAGATAGATTCTTTTGCTAGTTCTCTCTCTTCTGCCTAACTCAATATTCAGTTTGTTCATTGAACCTCTTCACTTCTCTTTGGTCAATCCCTTGGTGAATGCTACTAACGTATGAGATTATGTATCATCTCTCTGGTGTTGAGTCCCAAATTTGGATTTCCTTGCTACACCTTTCTGAAAAATCAAGACTGGCAAATCCAACTACCTATTCACCACTTACACTTGGAGTTCTAATAAATATTGACATTTAACATAATCAAAACCATATCCCTGGTCACAATCAGTTATCACCTTTCTTTGGCTTACTGGTTGTCACAGTTAAAACAGAACACCCTGTAGGCATTCACTAAATATATGTCATCTGAATGAATTAATGAATGAATAATGTTTAGCATAGATACTGGTATAAAATTTGTCTTTCAATATATGTTTTTTGGTAAACAAATGAGTGAATCAAAGAATGAAATAATAGCAGGGCATGATTTGAATCTTAGTTCATTCCTTCTCCCTCAGACCTAATTTCCATTTATTTAAGGGGAAAAGAATTCCTAATAAAACAAAGGACTATTCAGGTGTGTCCTGTTTAGAGAGGAATTCCGGACCACCAAATCTAAACTAGCCAACCATCTCCCACTCCAAACATCCAGTCACTCTATCACTACTGGGGGGTTTCCTAATGGCAGTTACTACTATCTATAACCATCTTGTTCACTTATTTGTTTTTCTCTACCTAGACAATGCCTACCATGTCTTAATAATTGAGCAGGGCTCAATAATATTTGTCATTTGTCAAAAGAATGAGTGTGATAAAGGGTGATACAGTGCAGTGGGTAAGAAGAACTTGGCTTCTAAGTCAGAACCCCAGCTATTTCTGTTACCAGATATGTGGCCTTGGTAACGTTTTTTGCTGTCTTCAGGGCTCAGTTTCTCTTTAGTTTCTTACTTGTACATTGAGAACCATCTCACCTACTTGACAGAATAGTTGTATAGATTTAAAGGGCAAAATAAAACTCCAGAAATGAGGTCTATGATTATGTATATTAGATATTATATATATATATAATGTTGAAAATAAATGTTGAAAATAAATGTTGAATATATATATATAATGTATATTAGATATTTTATATATATATATATATATATATATATATATATATATATATATGCATGCGTCTGTTTGTGTATTCTTTAAATTGTGTTCCTAGAATCCATTCTGTCTTTTCAAATAAGTCATGTTTTTCACTTGGGACTTACTTGGGAATTAGTATGTGCTTAGGTACCCTGTCATAATTTTATGCTTCAATTGTAAACCAATTAACTAGGTTTATCCAATAGCTACCGTTATCAGTTCAGGGATAGAATGGCCCAATCTGAATATATCTCATAGCTTTTACTAGGATTGTTGACAAAAAATTGTTGTCCAAGTATATGTATCCACTGACTATGAACAACACCACTGAGACTAGTGGAAACCTGCTAGAGATGGTATGTTCTAACTGAGCCCATTCAAATTAAAAAGTCAATTAGACTGGCTAACTAAAACAAAATTTGGATCAAATTCTGGCCTACATTAGCACATATGATGATTTGGTATGAAAAAAACTATGAATATGTAATCTGTGTTAATTACAAATATCTACCCATTTTTGGATAGATGCATTTCTGAAAGGAACCCTCCTTGGAATTATATGGGGCTCAATTATGTCAGATTGTTATTCGGAAAACCCTAGAAAAAGATGAACAGCTACCTGATACCAACTAATAGCCCAAGACCTTAGAAGGAGCATTATGACGGTGCCTCTGTAAATCAGAGGAAAAAAGCCATCGTAAGCACCTCATTATAGTCTTCTGCTGCCTTCCACACTTTGCTCTTCCCATGACAGAGGCATTCACCAGCTCCTCAGCTCACACACTTTAGCGATCTGAAAAGTGTTCCTAATAGGTCTCCATCACCTAGGGTAGGAAAACTGACTTTAAGGGTTAGCTTATGGGTAAGATGGCTCTGAGCTATATATGAAATTTATTAAATATCCCAACTTGCCTACAATTTAATTTTCTTTTTTAAAGTTGGTTTATTTTAATTAATTCCTTCTCTTATCCATTTATACATTCACCCTTTCAGCAAATCCTATTAGCTCTACCTTTAAAATGCACCCAACTCTTGATGCTTTCTCATCCCCTTCACTGCAGGCCAACTCCCAACACGTGAATTATTGCAGTTATCTCCTAACCGGCATGCTGTATAGCAGCCATGAGCCACATGCGGTTACTGAGCACTCGAGAAGTAGCTAGTCCAAACTGAGACATTTTGCAAAGATAAAATAAAAGGCTTAATGTCAAAATAGTATAAAATATCTCACCATGTTACATACAACAGGTCACTGACAGAAATTTCACCTAGTACTTTTGACTTTCTGTGGGGACACTAGCAGATTAAAAATTGTGTATGTGGCTCACTTTGGGGGTTTGTATTTAATTTGTATTGAGCAGTACTCTACCACCTGTTCTCTCTGCTTCTACTCTTGCTTCCTTTTACTCTATTTTCATACCAGAAAACTGTTGAAATGTGATTGTGGCGGTGATTTGCTCAACAATGGGTTTTCATGTAGTTAGAATAATAGTTTTTTTTATTATTATTGTTTTACTTATTTATTTGAGAGAGAGCAGGAGAGCACAAGCAAGGGGGAGGCATAGAGGGAGAGGGAGAGGCAGGGAGCCTGATGTGGGACTCGATCCCAGGACTCTGGGATCATGACCTGAGCCAAAGACAGATGCTTAACTGACTGAGCCACCCAGGTGCCCAACAGTTTTTATTATAATCTGAAGGTCTATATACTTTATGTAATCTGGCTGTATAACCTGATTTCCATGTACTCTCTGACCATGTCTCCTACTACTCTCCTTCTAATTCCTGCCAATCCAGAAACACCAGTCTTTTGGCTAGTCCCTAAATTTCATTTCTACTACCTATATGCATTTTTTCCCCCAAAAGAAGAACTACATGGCTTACTTCTCACTGCTCTTAGTTTTTCTCCATCTTTTCAAAGCCTCCTTCACTCTGTCCCAAACTTGGTATCATTCATTCCTGCTCCATTTTTTTTTCCTTTACCACTTATCACTAATATATATGTGCATGTATGTGTGTCTATACACACATATATATATATATATATGCATATATATAGATCTGTAAAATTTATCTGACTTATTGTTTATCTATATCCCAATAATGTAAGCTCTCCAAGAACTGGAACATGCACCTAATTTGTTTTATAGTTGTACTTTCAGCACCTAAAACAGTGCCAGCTGCACAGTCAATATTCAATAAATATTTGTTGAGCAAGGATCTGTTCCAACTTCTTACTATAGCCTCAAGGCTTTCTATAAACTCAGTTCTATTTACCCCACCACTGTGAATTCTCACCTAGAGTTTTCTTTTCCTTTATTCTATGCACTAGCTTCATGGTCCTCCAACAGCCAAACTCATGCTTACCTTGCACCTTTATCTGCTTTGCTACTACCTGGAATATTCTTACCCTCAGAGCAGACTCTTTTGGAATTTTTAGATTTGTAAAAAGGACTTTCTGCACATGCTATGTAAAGAGAATATCTAACCATAGCTTGCTTTCTTTGTTATATCTTGCCACTGTGTGAAACTGCACTATACAAAAATCTTTGCTTGGCTCTCTGCTTATTTACTATCTGTCTTTTGACTTGAAAATGGCCTGGGAGGAATTTGTCTTGTTCACTACAGCATTTCTAATGCCTGAAACAGTGCCTGGAACATAGTAGTACTCATTAAATATTTGTTCAACAAATGCAAAGGAAGTATGTTCAGGAGATACTAGATACTTCAAATGTTACATATGAGGCTAGTTCTGTGGGGAAAACTGAAAAGTAAACAATGACTGTATGATAAGCTCAAAGACAAAAGAAAGCACAATGAAGTTCTGTGCTTTTTGACATGGTGAGTTGAAAATACTAGTGCAAAATTGAGGATAAATGTGACCAATGACTTTCTCTCCACATAATTCCACTTTCCATTATATTACATCTCCTCTAGAGCTCCTTCTCACCCTTCCCTGCACAGTCTTTAGGAAAGACTTTACAAAAGATAAAGTGATGCTCTCACCATGCTTCCTAACAATTGCCAATGCTTCTTTCCAGAAAATGAATTAGGGATTAAAAGCTTTGATAAAGATACCAGCAACTTAGGACTCCAAGGCTCCCCTTCCCGAGACCGTGGCTTCAGAGTTGTCCAAAGGGAAACACTTCATGGTGTAATCATCAGGAAGGAGCCACAGTACAAATACAAAATGATCACAGTCAGAAAGGCCACAGAAAACTTCCTCAACTCCAACAGAGACAAACTCCCACCAAACATTCATCCTCTCTCTAATCAAACATAGTATGCAATAGGCTCTTGATACCTAGGCCTGGAATAAATGAACCTGATAAAGTCAGGGGGAATCCAGGTGTATACTTTGCTCAGCCCCCTGAAAGTCTGGTGACAATGACCATGTGGCTTTTTCTTTGTTAAACTCATTCTCATCATCTTTCAAATTGAGGCAGTGATAGCATTCTCAAAACATTGTTCTAAGTGCAATAAATGTAAAATGCTTGTCAAGTTAGGGTTCCTTTGTAAGCACTCAATGATTATTAATTACTAGGACTTCCAGACTCCTTTCCATGGATCACATAGTCAGATGTTTCCTGAGGTCTCTGAATTTAAGGTCCTCTCTTTCCATTATAGAAGCTGGTACCATATTCTGCTTGTCTCTCTGAGTGGAAATGAGTCTAGCAGAAACAGTCCCATCATTATTTCTTATTAGCCTCCAGAGAGAAAAGGCATTTTCTCTGAAACACATGGTCACAGGCCTAAATGAGACATTAAAAATCCCTTAGTCCAGTTCTATCATTTTATAGATGAAGAATTAGTCTCTTGGGTAGAAAAAGGCCTTTGTATTGAAATCCATATTTTTCCAAGGGTTTTCCCAGAGCCCATTCTAATACAGAGAAGAAAAGGGAATGGCCCAGCAGACGAGGGCTTAATGATTCAACGACTCGGAGTTCAAAGCAAGGAAATCGTCACTGAGTGCTCTAATTACCTAATAAAATATTACAGGATGCACCTGTAAGCAGACAATGTAACAGGCAGATACAAACTATGACCTGAAGACCCAGAATGCTAGGCTTATCATGTGACCCACTAAGCAATAAACACACACAGAACCAACTTCTTGTTTAGATCAAGGGACTGAATGTTACAATGTGTTGTGAGCAACTACCGGAAGTTTTAGGCATTCACAGAAACATACACATTTCTTCTCTCTGTGCGTCATTTTCCTCGCATTCAATTTTGCCACCCAAGTAGAGATTCTTACCTAATAGTGTGGCTAACTGATTTCCTGAAATGTATGATCAATGCTAGTAGTTTCAGTAACTTTCACAATAAACTAATAGTTCAGTGATAGGCTCATTTGAAACAGTAACAGACCCACTTTTGTCTCCACTTGGCCTTTAGGGTTAAAGACTAAAAGGAAAATTCAGCACTGCTATCTGTGACATAAGTTAACTCCAGAAGACTTACAAGATGCTTATGGAAATTAGAGTCTTTTCCCCAATAGTCCATAATCAAGCAGTTTGGATTTTTGCAGTGAAAAGGGGGACTTTAGAGCAGAAAAGGAGTCATAGGCTTTTCTACATTTCTTTATGTCTTTTAAAGTAATTTTAAGGTAAAACAATTAAATACTTCTTTGCTCTAGTAGGACAGCTGGTGAGTGACAAACCCAAAGTTGTACACTGAGATCCCTCTTCAAGAAAGGTCCTGCTTCCCAGATGATGGGACTCTAGTTAGCAGAAAGCCTCCAGCTGTTAGCTCCTTTGAGTCCACCTCAGCTTGCTAGCCATGTGTGGCCCAAGCCAGTGACAAGACAAAGCAGTAGTACAAGAGCCAAGCTATTTGTGTCTGACACCCACTGACCTGAAGTCTGACAGGCCTTCCTTCCCAGTCCTACCTGGTTCCCCTCGGCTTTCCCATGTCTTCCTCCCCCACCCCCCACCCCATTTATACATTCTGAATTCTATCTCAGAGTTTGTTTCCTAGCAGTTTCAACGAGATAGCTGGAAATAGCTTTAATCTCGTGGGAAAACAAAGCCTGAACAGAAAGAACAGGTGTCTAAGCCAAAGTTCTCAGAAGAGTTATTTAAGAGGAAAAAATCGAGAACCAGTAAAAATAATACAAAATAATTTTTAAATACTGCTAAGTCCTGCTAGAAGTTTTCAGAATTTATAAAGTGAAATTTATAGCACAAGGAAACAAGAAATGCACAGAATGAAACAAATTGTAGTAAATGAAAGGTCTCCTAATGTCCTTTCAGGCAGAATAAATCATCTAGCTGCTTCTGTGCAGTCAGAGCAAAACCCCACACAAAGGACTCCTGCTGAAGAGCCACACTGAACTTGCACGTTATCTTCTGTGTGAGGTGCCTCCAGAAACAGAAGTAAGGGGGTTGGACAGAAAGCTTTATGCATCATGGAAAGATGGTTTTCTAGGCATTATGTAAATTGCTGTGTATTTGAAATATGCTAATGCACACAATGTCATGTTGATATAATAACAGATGGCATTTTCATTTTGGGGAGAGATACAATGTGATGCTGTTCTATCCTTGATGGAATCCTCTGGGAACCAGTTGGGTGGTCAGAGGACTTGGTATTAAAATAAAAATGCATATAATTTGGAATGTAATGGACCTTGATGAATCCTTTCAAAAATACTATGACCTAGGAGTATTCCAACTGTGACTGCTCACTGCTTCTGACTCTAAGAGGAAGAAACCCTGTGATGCTCAAAGTTTTCTGAGAATTTCCAACTCTGATGCAAGATATCCAATATGTTGACTCTTCTTTTTTGGAAATGCACTGAAAATCAGAATTCTTTAAAGTCTCTGTATCCTCAAACCAAAAATTACCTTTTTCTGTAAAGAGCTACATTGGTTCAACTCACTGCTCCTTTTCATAAAAATTAAGTAGGGTAAGGAGCGGGGGTGAGGAGAGAGGAGAGGGAGGAAAGGAAAGAAGGGAGAAAAAGTGAAAGGGAGGAATGAAGAAGGAAGAAAGGAAGGAGAGAAAAGGGAATAAAAGGGAAAGGAAAGAAATAATATGCTCTCATGGCCTGAAATTCTGCCTAACCTCCATTGGTAGTGAACCATTTGTTCAGCATCTGCTCCTGAATTGTAATTGGGACACTGGTGTGTATATATGAGAAAATATAAGTGCTGTGTATATGATTCTCACATTATTCTAGGATTTCTAAAAAAAAATTAAATAAATAAAACAAATCAAAATGGCTCCCTGACTAAACAGAAGGGCTACAAGAATGAGCAGCAGGAGTCTGTGAATTTAGCCTCAACTCCATTTTGGCTTTGCTCTTTATTGACAAGTTACTTAAGCTCTGGGAATCCCAGTTTCCAAAAAGTAGGTATTTTTAAGACTCTTACAGGGGCATTGTGAAGATTCATTAAGATAATGATTGCAAAGTACTTAAACTACTATGTTAATAGAATAAGCCCTTGATAATTGTAATCACCTTCCTCCCTGGCCTTAGTTCTTTATAATGATATATCTATAATTTTAACACTGAACTTACTGTTTTTGTTGCAGTTCCATTGTTTTGATTTTCAAATTCACTGACCCAAACGGAACGTTGGAGGTGATTAATAGCTTAGCAATCCAAAGTGGAAGCTGAACTTTCTGAATCACAGAGGGTTTTTTTGTTGTTTTTCTTCCTCCATAAGCAAAATTAGAGAAGACAACCATCTGAGTTAATGTGGAGGCCATTTCTTAAACCCGATACCTTATATTCATAAAATATTTTACTTGATCCCACTTCACATTGAGTTTATGAAAATGCTATGGAGCAGGTGTCATTATGCCCATTTTCACCAATGAGAAGACTAAAAAGTGAAGAAAGACAGTCAACTGCTCAAAGTCCCAAAGCTAGACAAAACTAGAGCTGATTATGCGTGTGTTTCTTCTTATGTGAATTGCTTATTCATTTTCCATGCCCATTTTTACTGGGGTATTCAACTTTTAATTACTAATTTGTAAAAGCTGTTTACATATTATAAGCATTATTTATCCAACACACTTCATGTAATTTTCCAGTTTGTCATATTTTTAACTTTGTTACTATTTTCTGTATAAAATGTTTAAACTTTTATGAGAAGAGATTGATCTTTTTCATTACAGTTCCCGGCTTTGATGAAATACTTTAAAATCCTTCTTTATCTCAAGAGTACAGAAATAATTACCTAACTTTTTCTCTAATGCATCTGGAAAAATCCAAAACAACTTAACATCCCATCAATATTGGAATGATTAATGTATTTGGATGAGTGAATTATGGGTAATTTTTAAAGTTTCTTCTTTAGGCCTTTGTGGATTAACTACATGAGTATCTTCCATTTAAGTCCATCTAAACTTTCTCCACCGAGAAAGGGCATTTTTTTGGATCATGAATTTGGCTAGTTCAGTAGTTTCTCCTCAGAAAGAAAAGGATTCAGGGCTCACTAACCAGAACCAGATTTTTCTTTTTCACCTGACTTTGCCTTTAGTGGCTCTGCTTCTTCTCTTTCACTCAGAGACACAATCTCATCTTATAGGGAAATGATGCCTGTCTGCCACTGTGCATGGTCAACTGTGAAAAGCCATTGTAGTTTCTTCTAAGAAATAGGCTTTCATTTACCTAGAAACCTCAGTGTCTCATTAGCTCATCGGCAGTGATTAGGTCATGTGAGCCCATCCCTGATCTAACCTTGGTGGCCCTGGGATGCTTGCATCGCTTTCAGTCAATCAAGACCCATCCCTGAAGCTTAGAGTGGAGTCAATCTCAATAACTATATTGCTAAGAATAGGGTAAATATTTGGAGAAGCTAAGTTCTGTCTGTCAGGGGAAAAAAATGAATGGATGCCAATGATGTAACAAATTATCTCTATAAATCTCTTGTTTGCCATACATATTTATATGAAAAGAATAGGTGCTAAAACAAAACAAAACTGTTAATTAAGTAGTTTTCTTCTCTCAACCAGTGTCTTCCCAGAATAAAGACCAGAGTTATTTCTGGAAGTGCCAGTTCTAAGTCTTTCTATCTAGCATCCCTGACTTTTCTCTAGACTGAACAAGTTAACTATGTGGTCCTAAGAAATGTCATTCATCTGCTTAATTAGCCCTAAAGGAAGCACTTGCTTCAAATTAGGAGCAACAGCATTTCTGCAAAGGACATAATAGCATTAACAATGGCAACTTGTTTAAGTAATAGGGCTTTTAAGGCTGATTTTTAAGTGAGACTGACTGAACCCAGAACTATTTTCACTCATTTGGTTTTCCACATCTCACAACCATCCAGATCTTCATCACCTCAAACCATAACAACTGTCCTCATCATCCAGGAAGAAATTAGTTCTGTAATGATTTATTGGTTACTAATAAAACAACAAAGTTGTAATAATATTGCAACTGCTTTATGATTCAAACAAGAACTCAAACTACTTTTGTTTTTTTAGAAGATTTTTATTTATTTGAGAGAGAGTGCAAGAGCACACAGGCACCAGGTAGGAGTGGAGTGCAGAGGGAAAGAAAGAAGTAGACTCCCCATCTGAGATATCAGATCCCAGGATCCTGACACCATGACCTGACCTGAGCTAAATGCAGATACTTAATCTACTGAGCCACACAGGCACCTCTCAAACTAGTTTTTTAAGAGGTATTTCCATGAAGGGGCGCCTGGGTGGCTCAGTGGGTTAAGCCTCTGCCTTCAGCTCAGGTCATGATCTCGGGGTCCTGAGATCAAGCCCCAAATTGGGCTCTCTGCTCAGCGGGGAGCCGCTTCCCTCTCTCTCTACCTGCCTCTCTGCCTACTTGTGATCTCTGTCAAACAAATAAATAAAATTTTTTAAAAAGAGGTATTTCCATGAAAGTATTTACATATTTGGAAAAAAAAAATCATGACACACTGGGGAAAGAGAGAGAACTAAAGTGGGAGTTAGTTGACCCTAAGGAGAGACAGTATAAAGTTCTATTTGTTTGATCTAAATGACTCAATAGGTGAACTGTGAATAACTTTGTTTCATCTTTTTAGCTGACACCATTACCCTGGTTTTCTGCTAATAAGCCTTTTCTCTTAGTTTCATGCTTTAGTTTATGCTCAATTCTTCACCTCAATTTACTTATCTTCATAACCATTCCCAAGTGCTTAGCATATTTTGGTAGAATGTCTAAATTTTTCACAAATAACAGCATATGATAAGGCTCATATGCTCTTTGGCCAACCCACTTTTATTTGGAGAACTAAACTTCCCCGTATCAAACTCAACAATGCCCTTAATCACAGATGGCAGATTACTTTCCATCTACAAAAGGGATCCCCTGATCCTGGTAGCTAATCAGTACCCATTACTCCCAACAAAGAGATGAGCTCAAGGGTGAGTTAAGGTATGAGAGAGCACTGGAGGGAAATTTGTCTTCTGGCTCATGAGCTGTAAAGCTATAGGCTTCTGGTGATCTCTTCCCCACAATGTAAGAAGATACTGGCAGAGATTGAAGCTCAATAAAGCTAATACCCACAGAGGAAGAAAAGCTGGGTGAGAGAAAAACATAGGAAGATCACAGTTTTCAGACTCCTAGATTCAGCAGAGTCTAAAGGCAGATCTTCTTCTGGATCCTCTAAGTGCATGAGCCGATTTTCCCCTTTTTTATTGTAACCAGTAAGAGATAGGTTTCAATGGCCACAAAAATACTTAGGACCAATACCACACCTCTATGAAAGGTATCTCCCCCCCACCTTTTTTTAATGTTCCATATTAAGTTGCACTTCACTGATAAATTCAGGTATGTATTTAACCTGAATTTAAGTTAATAGCAATTCTAATTCTGAAATAGAACATGAAACAGAATGTGGAAAGAGCCAAATGTGAGGGTCAGGATGGCAGTGGGGGTAGTGATGGTGATAGGATTTAAGTGACAGGAAAGTTGTTGAGGAGGACTATTCCTTAGTAATGTCAGAAAAGCCTGTCTTCAAAATACACAGATCCCCCTAGAAGACTTTATCTAGAGTGTTCTTCTGTTGCTAATGCAATTTCAGAAAAATTATTGGGTTCATATACAATATGAGATTTTCTCATGGAGAGACTGTCTCAATACATTTATTGAGAGGCAGAGGCAGTACCTGTAGACAAAGTTGATTGCTTGTGGTGGGTCTAAGTAACCCACAGTCAGTCTTCTCTGATCATTAAACACATTCCCTGCCCCGGCTCTACCACTACAGCACACCAAGACCAGTACTTCCTGACTCTTCCCAAGTAAGGAATTTATACCAGCAAGTACCACATATATGTACGCATGTCTCACCACAGCTACACAGGCCCAATCCATACCAAATTACACACCTCAGTGTGCTGCAGAAACTACTTTAGAGGCTTGAGCCATACAAAAATATCAAACCGATAGCAGCATAAACTACAACAGGGGGCGGAAACACGCAGTAGTTGAAAACACGGTTTCTATGTTAGGAGCTTGAGTTTAAGATCCCTCTGCATTCCCTGGTTAATAGATGAACCACAAGCAAGATAACACAGCCTACTCAAGTTTGGGTCCTGATCTGTAAAATGAGAATGATAGCAGCACCTCACCCAAATAGCTATTGCAACAATTACATTAGAAAATGCTACACAGACTTTTTGCCAGGATACAAAGTTCTCCCTAATTGCCTGAAAATATAAATGTGTATCTGTATGCACATATTTTTTAATTAGAATCTGGAATTAGAGTTGTAAGGGTAGTGAAAACTAGAAGCTCTCAGTTTACTAATGATGAAACAGAAGCTCAGGGTGGAAAACACCACGGGCCCAAGATATCACAATCTGACATGACAACAGCAGACGCAAAACCAAGTCCCAAGTTTTTGTTATTCCCAACTTCGTGAGTTCTCTGTGCAACTGGAGGCCTTTCCTCCAGAGCCTGTGGACATTAACCAAACATCTTCAAAACAGCAGTGGTAAGTTGGAAGCCTATGTAGAAAACCACTACAGGCTTACATATATATACACACTTGCATTTTGATAACCATCTAAGCTAGTCTTCTTTTTTTTTTTTAATTTTTAATTTTTTATAAACATATATTTTTATCCCCATGGGTACAGGTCTGTGAATCACCAGGTTTACACACTTCACAGCACTCACCAAAGCACATACCCTCCCCAATGTCCATAATCCCACCCCCTTCTCCCAAACCCCCTCCCCCCAGCAACCCTCAGTTTGTTTTGTGAGATTAAGAGTCACTTATGGTTTGTCTCCCTCCCAATCCCATCTTGTTTCATTGATTCTTCTCCTACCCACTTAAGCCCCATGTTGCATCTCCACTTCCTCATATCAGGGAGATCATATGATAGTTGTCTTTCTCAGCTTGACTTATTTCACTAAGCATGATACGCTCTAGTTCCATCCATGTTGTTGCAAATGGCAAGATTTCATTTCTTTTGATGGCTGCATAGTATTCCATTGTGTATATATACCACGTCTTCTTGATCCATTCATCTGTTGATGGACATCTAGGTTCTTTCCATAGTTTGGCTATTGTGGACATTGCTGCTATAAACATTCGGGTGCACATGCCCCTTTGGATCACTACGTTTGTATCTTTAGGGTAAATGCCCAATAGTGCAATTGCTGGGTCATAGGGCAGTTCTATTCTCAACATTTTGAGGAACCTCCATGCTGTTTTCCAGTGTGGCTGTACCAACTTGCATTCCCACCAACAGTGTAGGAGGGTTCCCCTTTCTCCGCATCCTCGCCAGCATCTGACATTTCCTGACTTGTTGATTTTAGCCATTCTGACTGGTGTGAGGTGATATCTCATTGTGGTTTTGATTTGTATTTCCCTGATGCCAAGTGATATGGAGCACTTTTTCATGTGTCTGTTGGCCATCTGGATGTCTTCTTTGCAGAAATGTCTGTTCATGTCCTCTGCCCATTTCTTGATTGGATTATTTGTTCTTTGGGTGTTGAGTTTGCTAAGTTCTTTATAGATTCTGGACACTAGTCCTTTATCTGATATGTCGTTTGCAAATATCTTCTCCCATTCTGTCAGTTGTCTTTTGATTTTGTTAACTGTTTCCTTTGCTGTGCAAAAACTTTTGATCTTGATGAAATCCCAATAGTTCATTTTTGCCCTTGCTTCCCTTGCCTTTGGCGTTGTTCCTAGGAAGATGTTGCTGTGGCTGAGGTCGAAGAGGTTGCTGCCTGTGTTCTCCTCAAGGATTTTGATGGATTCCTTTCGCACATTGAGGTCCTTCATCCATTTTGAGTCTATTTTTGTGTGTGGTGTAAGGAAATGGTCCACCTTCATTTTTCTGCATGTGGCTGTCCAATTTTCCCAGCACCATTTATTGAAGAGGCTGTCTTTTTTCCATTGGACATTCTTTCCTGCTTTGTCGAAGATGAGTTGACCATAGAGTTGAGGGTCTATTTCTGGGCTCTCTATTCTGTTCCATTGATCTATGTGTCTGTTTTTGTGCCAGTACCATGCTGTCTTGATGATGACAGCTTTGTAATAGAGCTTGAAGTCCGGAATTGTGATGCCACCAACGTTGGCTTTCTTTTTCAATATCCCTTTGGCTATCTGAGGTCTTTTCTGGTTCCATATAAATTTTAGAATTATTTGTTCCATTTCTTTGAAAAAGATGGATGGTACTTTGATAGGAATTGCATTAAATGTGTAGATTGCTTTAGGTAGCATAGACATTTTCACAATATTTATTCTTCCAATCCAGGAGCATGGAACATTTTTCCATTTCTTTGTGTCTTCCTCAATTTCTTTCATGAGTACTTTATAGTTTTCTGAGTATAGATGCTGTGCCTCTTTGGTTAGGTCTATTCCTAGGTATCTTATGGTTTTGGGTGCAATTGTAAATGGGATGGACTCCTTAATTTCTCTTTCTTCTGTCTTGCTGTTGGTGTAGAGAAATGCAACTGATTTCTGTGCATTGATTTTATATCCTGACACTTTACTGAATTCCTGTATAAGTTCTAGCAGTTTTGGAGTGGAGTCTTTTGGGTTTTCCACATATAGTATCATATCATCTGCGAAGAGTGATAATTTGACTTCTTCTTTGCCGATTTGGATGCCTTTAATTTCCTTTTGTTGTCTGATTGCTGAGGCTAGGACCTCTACTACTATGTTGAATAGCAGTGGTGATAATGGACATCCCTGCTGTGTTCCTGACCTTAGCGGAAAAGCTTTCAGTTTTTCTCCATTGAGAATGATATTTGCGATGGGTTTTTCATAGATGGTATGTGCCCTCTATCCCTACACTTTGAAGAGTTTTGATCAGGAAGGGATGCTGTACTTTGTCAAATGCTTTTTCAGCATCCATTGAGAGTATCATATGGTTCTTGTTCTTTCTTTTATTGATGTGTTGTATCACATTGACTGATTTGCAGATGTTGAACCAACCTTGCAGCCCTGGAATAAATCCCACTTGGTCGTGGTGAATAATCCTTTTAATGTACTGTTGAATCCTATTGGCTAGTATTTTGTTGAGTATTTTCACATCTGTGTTCATCAAGGATATTGGTCTATAGCTCTCTTTTTTTTTTTTTTTTTTAATTTTTTTATTTTTTATAAACATATATTTTTATCCCCAGGGGTACAGGTCTGTGAATCACCAGGTTTACACACTTCACAGCACTCACCAAATCACATACCCTCCCCAATGTCCATAATCCCACCCCTCTCTCCCAAACCCCCTCCCCCCAGCAACCCTCAGTTTGTTTTGTGAGAATAGCTCTCTTTTTTGATGGGATCCTTGTCTGGTTTTGGGATCAAGGTGATGCTGGCCTCATAAAATGAGTTTGGAAGTTTTCCTTCCATTTCTATTTTTTGGAACAGTTTCAGGAGAATAGGAATTAGTTCTTCTTTAAATGTTTGGTAGAATTCCCCCAGGAAGCCGTCTGGCCCTGGGCTTTTGTTTGTTTGGAGATTTTTAATGACTGTTTCAATCTCCTTACTTGTTATGGGTCTGTTCAGGCTTTCTACTTCTTCCTGGTTCAGTTGTGGTAGTTTATATGTTTCTAGGAATGCATCTATTTCTTCCATATTGTCAAATTTGTTGGCGTAGAGTTGCTCATAGTATGTTCATATAATAGTTTGTATTTCTTTGGTGTTAGTTGTGATCTCTCCTCTTTCATTCATGATTTTATTTATTTGGGTCCTTTCTCTTTTCTTTTTGATAAGTCTGGCCAGGGGTTTATCAATTTTATTAATTCTTTCAAAGAACCAGCTCCTAGTTTTGTTGATTTGTTCTATTGTTTTTTTTCATTTCTATTTCATTGATTTCTGCTCTGATCTTTATGATTTCTCTTCTCCTGCTGGGCTTAGGGTTTCTTTCTTGTTCTTTCTCCAGCTCCTAAGCTAGTCTTCTTAAAACCAATTATTCTTCCTTGTTCCTGACCGATTTTTTCTTTTTTTCAGATTTCTCTTATATGTAATCACTCCTCCTTCCGTGTTGCATTCTGTCTGTAGAGTCCTTCTTTCTCCCTTCCTCTCTTTCAACCTGAGTGTGTATGCATGCATAATTTTAGTTGAATTTGTGCTTCTAGCTATGCAGACACCAAACCAAGGATCACAACTACCTCAGAAACTATTTAGGTCTCAGTTGCCTTGCCATATAAGCTTGATTCACATGGGATTGCTCAGCCTTTTCCAAACTGTTTTTTGTTTGTTTTTTAAATACACTTATTTCCATCATGCCCATCCCTTACAAAGTGATTCCTGAGTCTGTGACCATATGAAGAGGCCACATGGGAGTCTGGAAAGATAGGACATAAGTACCTGCTTTTAGACACTGTTGACCCACTTGGCAGGAAAGAGGCAATAGCTTCAGTAGAGATGAAGCTCCCACATAAATGTGATCTTCATTTAATGAAATTCGTTTTGGGTGGTAAACATTTATTTTTTTTTTTCCCTTGAAACAAATACCTTATCTCAGCCTGGAAAAAAAAAAAAAAAAAAAGCCTTTTCAATTCTTTCAAAATGTTCCATAATGGTGAGATGGTGAGGTGACTTGTTCTTTTTATTTTTCCTTCCAAAGCAGTGGACTTTGATTCACTTTTGATTTTTTTATATTGTACTTAAAAAGCCAAAGCTCCTGAATGAATAATACAGGGCTGCATTTTCTGTCCTAAACAATTATTTATAGAGTGTGGGAACATGCAATTTAACATGACACTTAGGAGTTCAGGAGTTGAACTGCTTGTCCTTTAACTCTATAGAATAGGGATGAAAGACGTCATGGAGGAGAAGAAAAAAAAATCATCTCATAAGGTACCAGGGTTCTAACATCACTGCTTTATGCCAAAGACACCTCTAGGTTGAGAGCCATATGAAGAGAAAACACAGTATTACTAGGGTCAGAGGCACGTACGGAGAGAATACCAAACCACGTAGCGCTGAGCCATTAAAACATTAACATTAACACAGGGTGTCTGGGTGGCTCAGCTGGTTAAGTGACTGCCTTCAGCTCAGGTCATGATCCCAGAGTCCTGGTATGGAGTCCTGCATCAGGCTCCCTGCTCCATGGGGAGTCTGCTTCTTCCTCTGACCTTCTCTCCTCTCATGTTCTTTCTCACTGTCTCTCTCTCAAATAAATAAATAAAATTGTTAAAAAAAATTAACACAAATAAAGAGAACTAGAATTCTGGAATTGCTGGCTGTCACAATATATCCACGGCACAGATCCTATGATACGGGTATTCTTCATAACATCAAGTCAGCAGTTACTCACTACCTTTATGCAGAAGGCTCCAGCTTTCAATGAACAAAAATATCTCCCTGTCTAAAATTGCTATGGCAAGTGACTGTTGAATAGGATTTTGTAAATACAACAAGAATAAGTAATCCAAGAAAGAGACTCGTAACTACTAAGAGCTGCCAGAAAAGAGGTTGGGTGTGGGGAATGGGTAAAAATGGGTGATGGGGGATTAAGGAGCGCACTTGTCCTGATGAGCACTGGGTAGTGTATGGAATCGTGGACACTGTACTGTACACCTGAAATTAACCTAACACTAATACTGTATGTTAAGTATAGTGGAATTAAAATTTTTTTAAAAAAGAGTAATAAGAAAGGGAAAATACCTATATGTGGACCAGAGTGTCAGAGGACCCTTGGTAACAGATTCGTTCCAAATGTGAATAAAGCCTGGAAGTATTACAGCACGGAGACTGAAAATAAACCACATCTCACAAGTCAACTGTGATATGCTGGTTTAGGTCTCTTGCAGTGATACACTGGGAGGGATTCTGAGGCTACTTCTAAGTTGGGTATAATCTGTTAATAATTTTAGTGGCAGAGGTAGAAAAGGCAAAAAGGCATAGTGGTCCATGAGTCACATTACCACTTTCATTCTGGATACTTCCCTCTCCTTAAAATCTATTACCTTGTACTCACCAGTCACTCAGTGGTGTAATGAATGTTTGAGTGAGTCGAAAACTCTATCTTGCTATTGGCTCTCTTTATCCCTTCTCCTTTGAGTCTTTACTTATTCCAGGGCCCACAATATGCAGACTGGATATTCTAACACAGAGGAGACCTAAGATTCTTAAAAGGCCTAACTACTTCATTCTATTCAAGTCCTTGCCAAATCCTTTGTTCTCATGGAGCCCTACCTAACTTTCCTATTTCAATTGTGCTCATCCAATCTACTCTTTTAAAAATCTAATTTCCCTCATACTACACAAATAACTTCTTTATTAAAGCTACTGCATTATCAGTCTCCCAAGCTGGACTGTCAACTCTACTAGAGTAGGAAGCTTTGTATTATCACAGAGGCTTAGTAGATACTCAATGACTATTTATTAAATGAATAAATTTTTACAGGTAATGTTTTCCACCCAATTGCTTCACAAGCAAGCATCATGAAATTCAAGGCTGTATTCTCTTTCTTTTCTATTTCCCTGGGACTTACAGCAAAATACTAGGAAGAGGCACTTAACTGAACATTACTAATTTGAATTGACTTAACTTTAATAAGCCATTTATCATGCTATGTATGCACTGCTACCACAATAATAGGAAATATTTTTCAACACTTAATGTGTACTAAGCACTATGCCAAATAATTTATGTATATTATCTCATTTAATCATCACAAAACTGAAGCACTTACATTCATTAGCCTCATTCCACAAATGAAGAGAGTGAGGGAGAAGGGGCCTCACCATTTTTCTCCAGTCAGCACAACTAGTAAGTGGGTTGCACTGGGGATCTGTACAACTTCAGAGCTCTAGCATTTAACTACTGTACAGATGAAGTATGTATTTTGGAACATAGCTTAAGACTCCCAGACTGGAATGAAGTTTCTCATTCTGGTTCTACTTGAGACTAAGGGATCAGTTTTTCCTTAGTTTTGTCCAGTTTTTCCTACCTGATACTAAGAGATGATTTCTGCCAAAGCTGAAAGAACTACAAAAGAAAAAAAAAATAATAACCTTCTTTTGCAAGGTGCTTCAGATGGCTAAAAGCAAAGCTTCCTCGAGATTTCCAAGGAAGGCAAAGGAAAATATTAGTTTGGTTCATTAGTAACCCACTGCTACAGAAGGGCTGGATTGTAATTAGCAGAAAAACAGCTCTTAAAAAGTCAGAAGCTGAAACTCAGTGAGAAATACACAGAACTCATAGTGAAGACAACTGCACAGGAGGCTCATGTTTTCTGAGAGATGATGCCCATGGTACCAAGCTGGGGAAAGTGGGATGAATCCCTCTCAGGTGGACAGGCTGCAAACTCACAAAGGCTAATAATATTTCTGAAGCCAATTCCTCTGGCAGTATGATATAAAAATAGCAAAGATATCCTTAAATGGCCTCCACAAATATTCAAGAGAAAATAAACATGTCACCTAACAAACATTAACTTCCAAAGCAGGAAGTAGTTAGCACATTCATGAATTCAAGTTCTGTTTACTTTTCTATCATCCAGCATCGTTTGAGCAAACCTAATTTTTCATTTTGTTTAAGACCTGATTCACTGCCAACAGCAAAGTCTTACTCAAGTGCTCCATAAAAAGAGGCATGTTCATTTGTATGAGGAATAAGACTTCATGCAAAGACTACCATACAGAATCGCTGTCAAATAAAACATTACTGAAAGTAGAAAGCTGACAGGAAGTAAAGGAAGTTAGAGCTGTTCTACCTCTTTCCACAAATTTGCTACATTGTCCTCTATTAACTAACATCCTTTCCTTAACCTTGATATTTCCTACTGTCTTTATTTTTAATTCTAAATAGATAGAATGTCTTATCTCCTTACTCTAGCACCTATGTATCTAAATCAAAACCACAATGGGCTAGTACCTCCCACCAGTCAGGATGGCTATTATTCAAAATTTAAAAGTATCATGTATTCGCAAGGTTGTGGAGAAAATGGAACCGTTGTACACTGTTGGAAATGTAAAATGATGCTGCCACTATGGTAAACAGTATGGGAGTTCCTAAAAATAATTGAAATTGGGGGACAGCTGGGTGGCTTAACTGGTTAAGCATATGCCTTCAGCTCAGTTCATGATCTCAGGGTCCTAGGATCAAGCCCTGCATCGGGCTCTCTGCTCAGTACAAAATCTGCTTCTCCCTCTTCCCCACTCTCCCTTCCCCACTCTCTTGCTCACTCTCTCTCTCTTAAATACATAAAATCATTAAAAAAAAACAACCCTGAAATTGGGAATTGGGGGGTACCTGGCCAGTCAGTGGAGCATGTAACTCTAAATCCTGGGGTTGTGAATTCAAGCCCCACGTTAGGTGTAGAAATTGCTTTAAAAAAAAAAAAAAAAAAAACTAAACTAAACTAAAACTAAAAATGACCTACCATATGAACTTGCAGTCCATCTTCTGGGCATATACTCAAAGAACTGAAATCAGTATCTCAAAGAGATATGTGCCCTTCCATGTTCATTGCAATACTATTTACAACAGCCAAGACATAGAAACCACCTAAGAGCCCATTAATAGAAGAATGGAGAAAGAAAATGTGGTGTATGCATTCAGTAGATTATCTAGCTTTAAAAGCAAAGAAAATTCTATAACTTGTAACAACACAGATGAGCCTCATAGACACTATGGCAGTCAAAGAAGGACAAATACTACAAGATCCCACTCCTGTGGGGTTTTTATAACAGTTGAACATTGAAGCTGAGAATATAGTAGTGGTTGTCAGGTGCTGGGAGGTAGGGGGAATGGGGAGTTATTCAGTGTGTACAAAACAGCAGTTATGCTAGATAACCAAGTCTCAGAGATCTATTATTTATCCTAGTGCTCACAGTGAACCACATGGTGTTGTGCACTTGAGAATTTGTTAAAAGTGTACATCCCCTATCAAGTATCCTTACAAAACAACATCAAAGAGCAACATATATGAAAAAAACCACCAACAACAACCACGAAGGGACACAAAAGAAAGTGGAAAGTACTGGGTATGTCTATTACCATCACTGTGGTGATATTTACACAGATGCCTGCATTTACTTAAGCTTAACAAATTGTACACATTAAATATATGTAGTTCTTTGTATATGAGTCATATCTCAATAAAGCTATTAAAAATTATAATTGTGGTACATAATATATCAAAGGCTATATAAATATTGACATTATAATTTAGGAACACACTGCTATCTGTTTTTGTTTTAGTTTTTGTTTTAACGCAGGAAATTAGGGAATTTTTCCCCTAGGATGTGAGGTAAAAGAGGTAAATTTCACTCATTAGTTAACAAATATTGTTTCAATACCTATTATATGACAGACACTATCCTAAAAACTAAGTGATGATACTAAACAAGGTAGATAAGTTTCCCTCAAAAAGCTTGCTACTGGGGTGCCAGGTGGCTCAGCCGGGTAAGCCCCTGCCTTCAGCTCAGGTCATGATCCCAGGGTCCTGGGATCTGGTCCTGCATTAGGCTCCCTGCTCAGTAGGGAGTAGTTTTTCCATCTGCCTTCTGTTTGTTCTCTCTCTTTGACAAATAAATAAACTAAAGCTTAAAAAAAAAAAAACTTACTACTTTTTTCTCCAACAATTAAACCAGTGAGAAAGTAGTAAAGTAATTTCAGATAGTGGTAAGTGCTATTAAACCATTAGACCCTGATTAGGAGTGGAATGGTCATTTAAATTTGAACTGAGATGAGAATGATGCATAAGAACCAACCGAGTCAAGATCTTGGATAAGAGTATTGCTGCAAAGGTAAGAACTTTGGAAATCAGAAAGGGATTAGTACATTCAAGGAACATCCTCTTGCTCTCTATATTCCAGCTGTGTTGACCTGTACTCCCTAAAACATAACAACTGTTTCTTCCTCAAGAATGTGCTGTTCCCTTTCCTGGATTTTGTTTTACCCAAACTCCTAATAGATCTCTATAAGGATAATTCTTTCATCTCATTCATTTTGTGCATTGAAATGTCACTTCCTCAAAGAGACCGTCTATGGCCAGATGTATCTAAAACATAATCCACACTACAAAGAGTTGTCTAAACCCTGTGCCGCTCAGTACGAGTAGCCACCAGTCACACATAATTAAATTTAATTCAAAGTTAAATAGAACTAAAAATCTAAATATTCAATAACATTAGCCAGTGGCAAATGTTCAATACCTACATGTGACTACTCTATTGGATGGCACGGAGAATATTTTAATCATTACAGAGGTTTCTGTTAGACAATGCTATTCTAACTTACTCTAACCCTTACAGAGCACTTGTCATCACCAGCTTGTATGTGTTTACTCATTAATTCTCTTCTCCACTTTAAAATCCATGAAGGCAGGAAATTTCAGGACCAGCTTTGTTATTTATGTATTTCAAGTGCTTAAAAGAGGGCCTGATGGTAATTAGGCACTAATTAGTTAGATACATCAATGAAAAGTTGTGTGACTAGAAGACAATGAACTAGTAAAATGACTATTCTTGTCTGATGTCTCATCTGTCAAAATTTTTACTTTGGATTTTTTTTTAATCAAGGTTTTAAAAATTCAAATATATAATGAACCTACTTTTTCGTCACTAAGTGAATAATGTATCGTATAGTTTTGTTTTGTTTTGTTTTTTGTTTTTATAAATATATATTTTTATCCCCAGGGGTACAGGTCTGTGAATCACCAGGTTTACACACTTCACAGCACTCACCAAAGCACATACCCTCCCCAATGTCCATAATCCCACCCCCTTCTCCCAAACCCCCTCCCCCCAGCAACCCTCAGTTTGTTTTGTGAGATTAAGAGTCACTTATGGTTTGTCTCCCTCCCAATCCCATCTTGTTTCATTGATTCTTCTCCTACCCACTTAAGCCCCCATGTTGCATCACCACTTCCTCATATCAGGGAGATCATATGATAGTTGTCTTTCTCTGCTTGACTTATTTCGCTAAGCATGATACACTCTAGTTCCATCCATGCTGTCGCAAATGGCAAGATTTCATTTCTTTTGATGGCTGCATAGTATTCCATTGTGTATATATACCACGTCTTCTTGATCCATTCATCTGTTGATGGACATCTAGGTTCTTTCCATAGTTTGGCTATTGTGGACATTGCTGCTATAAACATTCGGGTGCACATGCCCCTTTGGATCACTACGTTTGTATCTTTAGGGTAAATGCCCAGTAGTGCAATTGCTGGGTCATAGGGCAGTTCTATTCTCAACATTTTGAGGAACCTCCATGCTGTTTTCCAGTGTGGCTGCACCAGCTTGCATTCCCACCAACAGTGTAGGAGGGTTCCCTTTCTCCGCATCCTCGCCAGCATCTGTCATTTCCTGACTTATTGATTTTAGCCATTCTGACTGGTGTGAGGTGATATCTCATTGTGGTTTTGATTTGTATTTCCCTGATGCCGAGTGATATGGAGCACTTTTTCATGTGTCTGTTGGCCATCTGGATGTCTTCTTTGCAGAAATGTCTGTTCATGTCCTCTGCCCATTTCTTGATTGGATTATTTGTTCTTTGGGTGTTGAGTTTGCTAAGTTCTTTATAGATTCTGGACACTAGTCCTTTATCTGATATGTCGTTTGCAAATATCTTCTCCCATTCTGTCAGTTGTCTTTTGATTTTGTTAACTGTTTCCTTTGCTGTGCAAAAGCTTTTGATCTTGATGAAATCCCAATAGTTCATTTTTGCCCTTGCTTCCCTTGCCTTTGGTGTTGTTCCTAGGAAGATGTTGCTGCAGCTGAGGTCGAAGAGGTTGCTGCCTGTGTTCTCCTCAAGGATTTTGATGGATTCCTTTCGCACATTGAGGTCCTTCATCCATTTTGAGTCTATTTTTGTGTGTGGTGTAAGGAAATGGTCCACCTTCATTTTTCTGCATGTGGCTGTCCAATTTTCCCAGCACCATTTATTGAAGAGGCTGTCTTTTTTCCATTGGACATTCTTTCCTGCTTTGTCGAAGATTAGTTGACTGTAGAGTTGAGGGTCTATTTCTGGGCTCTCTATTCTGTTCCATTGATCTATGTGTCTGTTTTTGTGCCAGTACCATGCTGTCTTGATGATGACAGCTTTGTAATAGAGCTTGAAGTCCGGAATTGTGATGCCACCAACGTTGGCTTTCTTTTTCAATATCCCTTTGGCTATCCGAGGTCTTTTCTGGTTCCATATAAATTTTAGAATTATTTGTTCCATTTCTTTGAAAAAGATGGATGGTACTTTGATAGGAATTGCATTAAATGTGTAGATTGCTTTAGGTAGCATAGACATTTTCACAATATTTATTCTTCCAATCCAGGAGCATGGAACATTTTTCCATTTCTTTGTGTCTTCCTCAATTTCTTTCATGAGTACTTTATAGTTTTCTGAGTATAGATGCTGTGCCTCTTTGGTTAGGTCTATTCCTAGGTATCTTATGGTTTTGGGTGCAATTGTAAATGGGATGGACTCCTTAATTTCTCTTTCTTCTGTCTTGCTGTTGGTGTAGAGAAATGCAACTGATTTCTGTGCATTGATTTTTATATCCTGACACTTTACTGAATTCCTGTATAAGTTCTAGCAGTTTTGGAGTGGAGTCTTTTGGTTTTTCCACATATAGTATCATATCATCTGCGAAGAGTGATAATTTGACTTCTTCTTTGCCAATTTGGATGCCTTTAATTTCCTTTTGTTGTCTGATTGCTGAGGCTAGGACCTCTAGTACTATGTTGAATAGCACTGGTGATAATGGACATCCCTGCCGTGTTCCTGACCTTAGTGGAAAAGCTTTCAGTTTTTCTCCATTGAGAATGATATTTGCGGTGGGTTTTTCATAGATGGCTTTGATGATATTGAGGTATGTGCCCTCTATCCCTACACTTTGAAGAGTTTTGATCAGGAAGGTATGCTGTACTTTGTCAAATGCTTTTTCAGCATCTATTGAGAGTATCATATGGTTCTTGTTCTTTCTTTTGTTGATGTGTTGTATCACATTGACTGATTTGCGGATGTTGAACCAACCTTGCAGCCCTGGAATAAATCCCACTTGGTTGTGGTGAATAATCCTTTTGATGTACTGTTGAATCCTATTGGCTAGTATTTTGTTGAGTATTTTCGCATCTGTGTTCATCAAGGATATTGGTCTATAGCTCTCTTTTTTGATGGGATCCTTGTCTGGTTTTGGGATCAAGGTGATGCTGGCCTCATAAAATGAGTTTGGAAGTTTTCCTTCCATTTCTATTTTTTGGAACAGTTTCAGGAGAATAGGAATTAGTTCTTCTTTAAATGTTTGGTAGAATTCCCCCAGGAAGCCGTCTGGCCCTGGGCTTTTGTTTGTTTGGAGATTTTTAATGACTGTTTCAATCTCCTTACTTGTTATGGGTCTGTTCAGGCTTTCTACTTCTTCCTTGTTCAGTTGTGGTAGTTTATATGTTTCTAGGAATGCATCCATTTCTTCCAGTTTGTTAAATTTGTTGGCGTAGAGTTGCTCATAGTATGTTCTTATAATAGTTTGTATTTCTTTGGTGTTAGTTGTGATCTCTCCGCTTTCATTCATGATTTTATTTATTTGGGTCCTTTCTCTTTTCTTTTTGATAAGTCTGGGCAGGGGTTTATCAATTTTATTAATTCTTTCAAAGAACCAGCTCCTAGTTTCGTTGATTTGTTCTATTGTCTTTTTCATTTCTATTTCATTGATTTCTGCTCTGATCTTTATGATTTCTCTTCTCCTGCTGGGCTTAGGGTTTCTTTCTTGTTCTTTCTCCAGCTCCTTTAGGTGTAGGGTTAGGTTGTGTACCTGAGACCTTTCTTGTTTCTTGAGGAAGGCTTGTACCGCTATATATTTTCCTCTCAGGACTGCCTTTGTTGTGTCCCACAGATTTTGAACTGTTGTATTTTCATTATCATTTGTTTCCATGAGTTTTTTCAATTCTTCTTTAATTTCCCGGTTGACCCATTCATTCTTTAGAAGGATGCTGTTTAGTCTCCATGTATTTGGGTTCTTTTCAAACTTCCTTTTGTGGTTGAGTTCTAGCTTTAGAGCATTGTGGTCCTAAAATATGCAGGGAATGATCACAATCTTTTGATACTGGTTGAGTCCTGATTTAGAACCAAGGATGTGATCTATTCTGGAGAATGTTCCATGTGCACTAGAGAAGAATGTGTCTTCTGTTGCTTTGGGATGAAATGTTCTGAATATATCTGTGATGTCCATCTGGTCCAGTGTGTCGTTTAAGGCCTTTATTTCCTTCCTGATCTTTTGCTTGGATGATCTGTCCATTTCAGTGAGGGGAGTGTATTATTGTTGATGTGTTTCTTTGATTTTGTTATTAATTGGTTTATATAGTTGGCTGCTCCCACGTTGGGGCCATAGATATAAAAATTGTTAAATCTTCTTGTTGGACAGACCCTTTGAGTATGATATAGTGTCCTTCATCATCTCTTATTATAGTCTTTGGCTTAAAATCTAATTGATCTGATATAAGGATTGCCACTCCTGCTTTCTTCAGATGTCCATTAGCATGGTAAATTCTTTTCCACCCCCTCACTTTAAATCTGGAGGTGTCTTCGGGCTTAAAATGAGTTTCTTGGAGGCAACATATAGATGGTTTTTTTTTTTTTTTCCCAAGAGAGAGTGAGTGAGAGCAAGCACAGGCAGACAGAGTGGAAGGAAGAGTCAGAGGGAGAAGCAGGCTCCCTGCAGAGCAAGGAGCCCGATGTGGGACTCGATCCCAGGATGCTGGGATCATGACCTGAGCCGAAGGCAGCTGCTTAACCAACTGAGCCACCCAGGTGTCCCAATGGGTTTTGTTTTTTTATCCATTCTGATACCCTGTGTCTTTTGACAGGGGCATTTAGCCCATTAACATTCAGGGTAACTATTGAGAGATATGAATTTAGGGCCATTGTATTTCCTGTAAGGTGACTGTTACTGTATATGGTCTCTGTTCCTTTCTTATCTACTACTTGTAGGCTCTCTCTTTGCTTAGAGGACCCCTTTCAATATTTCCTGTAGAGCTGGTTTGGTGTTTGCAAATTCGTTCAGTTTTTGTTTGTCCTGGAAGCTTTTAATCTCTCCTTCTATTTTCAATGATAGCCTAGCTGGATATAGTATTCTTGGCTGCATGTTTTTCTCATTTAGTGCTCTGAAAATATCATGCCAGCTCTTTCTGGCCTGCCAGGTCTCTCTGGATAAGTCAGCTGCCAATCTAATATTTTTACCATTGTATGTTACAGACTTCTTTTCCCTGGCTGCTTTCAGGATTTTCTCTTTGTCACTGAGACTTGTAAATTTTACTATTAGGTGACGGGGTGTGGGCCTATTCTTATTGATTTTGAGGGGCGTTCTCTGAACCTCCTGAATTTTGATGCTCGTTCCCTTTGCCATATTGGGGAAATTCTCCCCAATAATTCTCTCCAGTATACCTTCTGCTCCCCTCTCTCTTTCTTCTTCTTCTGGAATCCCAATTATTCTAATGTTGTTTCCTCTTATGGTGTCACTTATCTCTCGAATTCTCCCCTCGTGGTCCAGTAGCTGTTTGTCCCTCTTTTGCTCAGCTTCTTTATTCTCTGTCATTTGGTCTTCTATATCACTAATTCTTTTTCTGCCTCATCTATCCTAGCAGTAAGAGCCTCCATTTTTTATTGCACCTCATTCATAGCTTTTTTGATTTCAACTTGGTTAGATTTTAGTTCTTTTATTTCTCCAGAAAGGGCTTTTATATCTCCCGAGAGGGTTTCTCTAATATCTTCCATGCCTTTTTTGAGCCCGGCTAGAACCTTGAGAATTGTCATTCTGAACTCTAGATCTGACATATTTCCAATGTCTTTATTGATTAGGTCCTAGCCTTCGGTACTGCCTCTTGTTCTTTTTTTTGTGTTAAATTTTTCCGTCTTGTCATTTTGTCCAGATAAGAGTATATGAAGAAGCAAGTAAAATACTAAAAGGGTGGCAACAACCCCAGGAAAATATGCTTTAACCAAATTAGAAGAGATCCCAAATCGTGAGGGGGGAGAAAGGGGATAAAAAGTGGTTCAAAAAGGGAGAAAGAAAAAAAAGAAAAGAAAAGAATTTTAAAAAAGAAAACAAATAAGAAAAATATAAAAAAAGAAAATATATATATATTGGATAAACTAGTTAAAAAATGTTAAAAAAGAAAAAGGTAAATGTTAAAAAAAAAAATTTACCAGAAGGCGAGAAAAAAAAAAAACAAAAAAATGAAAAAGAAAAACATCAAATTAACTGCAAGACTAAAAAAAATCACAGGGAAAAAGCCATGAGTTCTGTGCTTTGCTTTCTCCTCCTCTGGAATTCTGCTGCTCTCCTTGGTATTGAAACCGCACTCCTTGGTAGGTGAACTTGATCTTGGCTGGATTTCCTGTTGATCTTCTGGGGGAGGGGCCTGGTGTAGTGATTCTCAAGTGTCTTTGCCCCCGGTGGAATTGCACCGCCCTTAACAGGGGCTGGGGTGAGTAATCCGCTAGGGTTTGCTTTCAGGAGCTTTTGTTCCCTGAGTGCTTTCTGTAGAGTTCCAGAGGACGGGGAATACAAATGGCGGCCTCCTGGTCTCTGGCCCAGAGGAGCCGAGAGCCCAGGGCCCCACTCCTCAGTGCGTCCTCAGAGAACAGCGCCCAGTTACTCCCGTCTGCCTGACCTCCGGCCGCGCTCCGAGCTCACCGAGCCTGCGACCGGTTCAAGGTAATACCGAGCTGTGAGCTTACTGTCGGCCCTGTCTCTGTAGCCGGCTTTCCCGTTCCAATACCCGCAAGCTCTGCGACACTCAGACACCCCTGATCCTTCTGTGACCCTGCGGGACCTGAGGCCATGCTGACCCCGCGTGGGCTTCGCCCCGCTTTAGCCTCTGGAGCGATGTCCCTCAGCGGAACAGACTTTAAAAAAAAAAAAAGAAAGTCCTGATTTTGTGCTCTGTTGCTCCGCCGCTTGCCGGGAGCCGGCCCCTCCCCCCGGGGTCTATCTTCCCGTCGCTTTGGATTCATTTCTCCGCCGGTCCTACCTTTCAGAAAGTGGTTGTTTTTCTGTTTCCAGAATTGCTGTTCTTCTTCTCTTCGCTCTGCCAATGGATTTTCAGCTGTTTGCAATCTTTAGATAAGCTATTTAGCTGATCTCCGGCTAGCTGAAGTAGTCTCAGCCTGCTACTTCTCCGCCATCTTCTGTATTGTATAGTTTTTTAAAAAACATATTAGCATCTCCTTTCATTCTCAAAATTGTCCTAGTATGCCCAACATGACATGTAACTGTAGCTAAAGGAGTGTTTTATGAAACTAGAGATAGAACTAAGCTGGGAACATCATGTAGACCATTAGAGGAGACTGGGTTTTATCCTGTAAAATAAAGAAGTATGTATTCTAATTGAAATGGGATGCCACTGAAGGGTTTAATATGGGATATGACTTTTCTAATTTTATTTTTTTATTTATTTTTAAAGATTTCATTTATTTATCTGAGGGAGGGAGAGAGAGCGTGCGCACAAGCAGGGTGGGGGCAGAGAGGGAAGCAGACTCCCCATTGAGCAGGGAGCCCCATGTGGACTCCAGGATCATGACCTGATCTGGGGGCAGATGCTTAAGCTACTGAGCCACCCAGGCATCCATGATTTCTCTAATTTTAAAAGCTAAGTTATAATAGCCCTAGGGGAAAAGAAGGTAACTTGTCAAAAGACTTATCAAAAGCTAACTTCCCTTAAAGGCCAGCCACAATATGCAGAGACCCAGGTAAGATGGAGGGTGGATGGATCTCAGTATGAAGAAGAAAGTGGCAAATCATAAAGTTTAATCAGTAGGCAGTGACCAGGTTCCGGGGGCCATAAAAGACATGTATAATATCGGTGTCATTATCTGAAGAAGGAGCTTAAGCTGAAAAGTAACATAACTGGTTTCCCCTTTCAAAAGATTGCTTTGGAGACAGTAAGAGAAAGGAAAGCACAAAAGTAGTAATGGAAGGAAGTGAAAGCGGTTAGTTGACTCCTAACATGCCCTGATAAGAGAAAATGATGTTGCAGCCTAATGGTAGAACAGTGAGATGGAGAATCATGGGTGGTTTAGTGAGACATTTGGGAGACAGACTCTTGTAAGACTGAGTGATTAGCTATAGGGCAAGAAGACTGGATATTTGACCTGAATGGCTGAGTAACTGTTGGAACCCTTTACTCAAATGAGAAGCTCAAAAAGGAGTGAGTACATGGGATGGGGAAGATGAAGAGTTCCAGTTTAGTCAAGGTGCAGTGCAGGCACCTGAAACATATCTAAGGTGAAATATGCAGTTAATCATTAGGTACGAAGGCTGAATGTCATGAGAGAATTAGAGATACACGTTTGGTGCTATCGGTATATAGGTGTTAAAAGATATGGATGTCTGGGGTCACTGTCTTCCTAAGGAATGGCATCTTCCTAAAACAACATTTTTAGAGATAGATATGAAACCTCAAATATCATTTAGTTCAACTCTCTTGTTTCTGGAATTAAAAAAGTATATGTCCAGAGAGAGGAAATGATTTGCTAAGCATCACATAGTAGAGATCAAGTGCTCAAGAGAAAGAAAAAATGTGGCAGGGGGCTGGTAGCATTCAAAATTCTTTTGTCCCAAATGCAGTTTACCATCTTTATACTGTACTATGTATCTAATTATGTAGCAGCATGAAAACCCCATAAAATAAAATGGGACTTTAGCTTACTTTATTTATATGTAAAAGTTTTCTGATTTATAAAAGATCACATTACACTTATGGATTGGCACAGGAATACTATGTGATTATGATTAATTACAATCACTGAAAGTTCAAATTATTGTATGCTATTAATTAGTTTAATGAAGCATTAATTTAGATTGAAAATATGATACTACTATGGTTTTATTTTGAGAAATCAATATCTCATTAACAAGTTATTGCTGTATCTATGGGCATCACTAGATTAATCTCTCAGTGTAAAAGAAGCAACATTCCAAATAACAGAAACAAGACTTAAATTCATGAAGTGGTTTTATGTCTAATTTATCTGAAAGGAATATATTTTAATTCTGTAGAAAATGCATGCTATCTCCAGTTCTATCCCACTCTCCAGTTCTAACAATTCTGGGATGCAGTCCCTTTCTTAGTGTTTAAGATAAATGCAAATAAATGCATGATTTAATCATTATAATGTAGTATAATACAAAAAAAATCTAAAATGGAACACTCTTTTCCACCTCTGTTCTTCATGCACATGAAAGAATTAAAAATACTTTCTGTAGGGGACACCTGGGTGGTGCAGTTGGTAAAGCATCAGACTCAGTTTTGATTCAGATCATGCTCTCAGGGTCATGAGATGGAGCCCTACATCAGGCTCTGCACTGGGCATGGAGCCTGCTTGAGTTTGCCTCACTCTCTCTCCCGCCCCTCCCCTGCTCTCTATAAAAAACATACAAGCAAAACACACATTGAATGAATGAATGAATGAGTGAATGAATGAATGAATGAATGAGGGAACTTTGTGTAATACCAGGATTCTTATCAATGAGTGAACTACACCATCTCAATTCCTTCTAAGCTATGGAAAAATCAGATTTTACACTCCATTCGTATAAATTTCATAATTAAATCAGTTAAAGAATTCAATCACTGAAAGAATTCAGACATTGGTCTTGTCTCCAACTTGATCCTGTACCATCTCCTCTGCCCTCATTATACTCCAGTCACACTGATCTTTATGCTTCTTGAGTGTTGCTGACTCATTCCTGATTCAGGGACCCTAACCTCCCTATTGCCCTGCCTGACATTCTCTTTCCTCAGATCCTTCCACAGTTAGACCCTTTTCATAATGAAGGCATTGGTTCAAATACACTTTCACAAAGGCATTCCCTAACCACCATAGCTAATGCAAATCCCCCTGCCCTTCCTTACTCAATCCCAGTTTCATACTCTATGTACATTTATAGTGGCTATCACTTTCTATTATAAAATTATCTTGTTTATGTACTTTTTAAATATAGTTTGCCTGTGTATCCCACTAGAAGAGCAGCTTCGTGGGGCTAGGGACCTTATCTGTCTTGAATGAATAGATCTAGCCTATCTCCTTCACTTTCTAGTTTGGAAGCCTGTGGTCCACTAATCCATCATGGTGCTGAGGTAAAAACCCTAAGTTTTTCAGTTGGAGTTAAGCACTCTGTGTCACACATTTTTTCATCTATTTTACCTTAAGGGGTCCTGCTGGGGCAGTTAAATATTTTTTAAATTTATAAATAATAACTATAATAAGATGATAGACATCATTTATTTAACACCATGTAGGTGCCACTTGGACTAAGTGTTTTATATGCTTTAGCATATTTAATGTCTGCAGTAACTTTGGGCTAGTAAGCCTCACTCTTAGAGAAAGAGAGAAACAGAGATTCAAACAGATATCTGGGTATTGTATGTACCCATGCTCACACAGCTGGGGCTATTTGTCTTTAATCATTCCAAACACAAATATCATAATTACTTTGTTATGTTGTGTAAACTTTATATTTTATTGGAAATTGGGGGCCAAGAAATCTTCAAAGAAAATCAAACCTGGGGATAAATAAATATCACAGCATATCAGACTGGCTAGATTTGTATTCTTTGCAAGTTACAATGTGATAACAATATCAGCAGGAGCTTTCACTAGGTTATCATATTGATCACTAGACCAATAGTCTGCTAGAAAGGTCCATGGCCTGAGGCTTGCTGATAGATTGTCCATCACTATAACTTCTAAAGTGCCTAATGGAGAAATGTCAGCATTTGGGCCCCAAGGATAAAAAGATTAATAAATCTCACAAGCTCATATTTCACATGTATTTTTCACCCCAAAATAAAATGAATCTAAATCTTGCATTTATCAAATTGATTTTTCTGTGTGTTAACATTAGAATTTCAAGGTCCACAAAAGCTCCTAAATGTCACAATAAATAATAGACTTAAACAGATTATTTAATGTAGGAAAAAAAGAGATAGAGACTCTCTTTAAGTTCTTTTTAGAACAAGAGAGCCATTGACTATTTTCGGGGTTATACAAAGTTTAAGGAATTTTTTTTTCTCCCTAAGACCAAAGTGAGAAAAGTAGGATTCCATTGAGTCCTGTGTTATTTTTAGTTCAACTAGAGAAGTTAGATTATAAATATTTATGTTGACATAGATTTCAAACTTCATTTTTTCCACAATGTCTAAAAACAAACAGGAATATATTAATGTCAAAATAATATTCATATCTTAGTTCCATCTTTCAAAGAGCCAAACAAACTTAGAAATCATCCCTAAACCCCTTTTATTTCTTTGGTCCTTAAAGAAAATAGAGCATTTTTTTCCAAGTCTTTTTATTCTTGTTCCAAAATAATTCATCTGTGATTTCCCATTTACAGATCATTGACCTGGACCTACTAAAATGGGTTCTGATCTATCTCTTAGGAACAGAGTTCTCCATTTAATGAGATATAGAAAGGATGGCAGTGTTACAGAAGGAGAAGGTTTCCTCTTCTAGTTTTCCTCGGAAGAGATGAGACGTTGTGGTCCCTAAGTTTCCTAATGTGGAGGAACACAGAAGGTGAAATGAACTCGAGGATGGCTTTCTCCCTCAAGTGACCGTATCCTTGGACCTAAAAGCCTTCTTCCCTCTTATACCATGAAACTCCTTGAATGCTACTCCAAAGCATTCAGTGTCATGGAAATACTGAAATGTATTTCAAATACATATATATGTGCATCACTCATGTTTCTTTTCTAGACTACAAGACAAAAATTTCATTTCATTGGATTCCAAAAAGAGTTCATGACAACTCCCCTCTCCCCACTACAGGCGAAAACCCGCTGTCTACTTCTTAGCTGTACGTAGGAGAGGCTATATCTTAGAGTAGCAAAGAGAACATATGCTAGATTTAAGCTCTTGGATTTCATGTCTACTCTTTATTTTTATCTATTTATTTATTTAATTATGTTCAGTTAGCCACCTTATAGTACATCATTAGTTATTGATATAGTGTTCAATGATTCATTAGTTGCATTTAACACCTAGTACTCATCACAACACATGCCTTTAAAACACTGGTTTTCTGACCTTGCACAAGTTACAAAATGTCTTTGTCTATCAGTTCTCTTATCAGTTAAAAAGGACTAGTAATAGAAAATTCTGTTGACATTTCCTTCCAAGGTTTAAGTAAGATTTTGTAGGCAAATGTTTGGCACATACTGAACACTCTATACATTTTTATTTATGTTTTAAAATACAATGGCCATATGTATTAGATCATGTGTTTATCTTTTGAATATGTAAGTAGAACATAATAAACCTCCAATAAATATACATGAAATGCATAAATGAATGGACAAGCTAAGGCTTTTGATCAGGTCAGTAAACATCTAACTTTGATCAAAATCAGAAATGAATCGAGTCCCAAGTTGGGCTGACTAGTGAAGGAGTGTTAGAGAGAAAACTGGAAATGCTCAGTCATTTTATTTTTTTGCCATTTCTTTCCCTAGTACCAAAACTCTCAAGCAATCTTGCCATGTAAACAAACAGCCTGCTAAAAAATCATCTGTTTTATTTCCTTGCACTCACAAATATATTTTTCCCCAAAATCACTAACCCAAATGTACTGTCTAGGTCATGTTTTTTAAATAGCTTCAAGTAATGTCCCTAGTACATACTCTATTTCGAAGCATTTTTTTCCCTCAACTTTCTCATTCAGAATGTTCATTCAAGGTGCCACACTGATGCATTAAAGCCTATAAAAATGAGGATTAAAAAAAGTGTGTGTGTGTTTTGTTCTTGTAGATTAATTGGGCACTGTTGTTACTATTTCAATTATTAGTAGTAGCGCTTAGCAGACATCTGTTAATGCTGGAGTTTTCAGCAGCCTTGTTCTGTAACAGCTGGAGATCTGAAATAATGATCTCTAAATACTAAATTTACCTTTGAAGTGTATTTTGTATTCACCCATTTGAGGCATTATTTTACACAACTTAATTATTCCAGACTTGAGACATAGTTTGGATACAATAGAAAGAGCCAGATTCAAGGTGGCCATAGCACTAGTAACTGCTCCTCTTCTAATTAGCAGTAAGATTTCTGAACAACCCTTACAATCCCCGGGCCTTGGTTTCCTCATTTGTAAAATTAAGGGTGGGAGTAGTTGCCGAGATGATTTCTGTGTTCTTGACCAAATAATCCTGTGATCCTACCTCTGTAAGCTAATTAAAAGAAGTTAATGACTTGAGTATTTAAAAAAAAAAAAAATAAGTCCCATAGAGTTCCTGTTAAATCAGCCTGAAAACATCTGACATGTTTTGTTTTGCTTTAAAGCTCATGGATGAATTTACATGAACTACCAACACTGACAAATGTCACCCTTAATGCTTATTCAAAGGAAGGCTCATGTTATCCAAATCAGGAAAGTATGCCAAAGGGAGGTATGCAACCATTTTATACCTAGCTTGATATACTTTATATTCCTCCATCAAGCATTTGATGAACACTTACTACAAAGCAGCCATAGAAAAGAGAAGTAAGTCCCATATAGTCTCAGCCCTTAACAACCCAAGACACTGGGGATTTGGGATAAAACTCTCAGGCTGAAAACAGTAAGATGGAGAACTAGGAAGACTCACACCTTCTCTCTATATATAAAAACATCAATTCAACAATAGTTAGGAATGATTTCCCTTTATGCAGAATTCAGAGAATGGTTAAGAAGCTCCTGCTCCCTCCCCCACATGAATGTGAAGCCAGAAGGAAAACTTGTGGTACTCACCATGGACGACCCTCCCAACTCAGCATGGCATAATTAGGAGGTAACATCCTAGTTTCCGGGTTCTCTCCGTGGAGGTAAAGAGAAGAGGGAAACAAATATGCAATGTTCTCGCTTCTCAGGAGGCTTACTGAAGAACTGGCTTGTGTTTTATCTGAATCTAAAGTCTAACAGGAAAGGGGCTGCAGAGAACAAGCGTGAAGGTTTGGACTATTATATCCTCACTCATCATAGCACCTACTCCTGGCTCAGTATGGAATTAGCTTCACAAAACCTCCAACTCCCAGCTTCTTCCCAGGGAGACAAAGAGTTGGAACAGACGTCCAATGTTCCAGCTATTCGAGGAGTGTCCAAAGGACTGCTTCCTATCTCACTTGTTTTGGATGCTGACTGAGCCAGGCATAGTCTCATCACCTGGAAGCAGCTGAGAATAAAAGAGGATGACAGCTTGCTGATGCTCCAGAATCCCTGTGGGTTCCACAGAAAGAGAATGATACCGTTCAGGAGCCTATCACTGGGACAAAAAACAAAAAACAAATAAACAAAAAAATAAATAAACAGTGGATCACAAGTCCAGTGTTCTGGATTTTCTGAGGGCAGGAGAGTGGGCTGACAGACTGGTGTTTGTCTCCTCCATCAGAAGCACTGATGGAGCCTGCCATAATCTAGAATCATGGGACCACTGAGAACAAGGGGACTGTGTGGCAGCTCCAAGAAGGTGCAGTACTATAAACAGACATGAGAGAGAAGAGAATATGGACTCCTGAAAATAGAAACCAACTAATCTCTCTAACTGGGAATTTACATATGATTCCAGAATAGATACATCAATAGAAAAGATCTAAAAAGCCCCCAGAATCTCTAGCCTGGATGAATGGCGAAAATCTTTCCCTGTTCAAAGCCAGTCCATAGCAACTTGAAGAGGTGGTTATTTTTCAAAAGCATAGATCCCAAAAAAATGTGACAAAGCACATGAAGAAAGAGGGAGACAGGTCCTAGTCAAAGGGGTAACATAAATCTCCAGAAATCAACCCTAAAGAAATGAAAGTATATGGATTATCTGACAATTAATTAAAAATAACCATCATAAAGGTGTCCAATGAGCTCAGAAAAATAATGCATGAACAAAATGAGAATATCAATAAGGAGAAAAATGTTTTTAGAAAACAAACATTGGAGCTTTGGAATGTAATAATGGAGTTGAAAAATCCACTATAGGCATTCAACAATGGACTTGATCAATCACAAGAAATTATCAACAAACTCGAAGACAGGTGATTTAACTTATGCATCAGAAAAGTAAAAAGGAAAAAAAAGAATGAAAAAGAGAAAGCTTAAGGAATTCTGGGATGCTATCCAAAGGACCATAATGAAGACTGCAGGAGAAGAGAGACAGTAATGAGAAAAAAACTTCTTTGAAAAAGTAATAGCAGCCAATTTTCCAAATCTGGGGGAGTAACAAGACATTCAGATTGAAGAAACTCAGTAAATCCAACTGGAATGTACCTAAAGTAGTCCACTCAGATTGTCATTAAAATCAAATTGTCATTAAAATCAAACTGTCAAAAGTTAAAGGCAAAGAGAGAATTTTTCAAGCAGCAAGAATAAAGGACTTACCATACATGAACACCCATAAGATTATCAACAGATTCCTCAGCAGAAATTTTGTAGGACAAAAGGGAACAGGATGATATATTAAAAATTCTGAAATAAAAGAAATGCCAATCAGGAATATTGTAATTGGCAAACTGTCTTTCAAGAGTGTAGAAGAATTAAAGCCCTTCCCACATAAACAAAAGGGAGTTCATCAGCACTAGATTTTATAAGACATGTTAAAAAAAAAATCCTTTAAGTTGAAACGGAAGGATTCTAAAGAGTGACATGAAAGCATGATAAAGGTAAATATATAAATAAAAAATATTGTACTACAGTAATGGAGGTAATAAAATAACCTTGAATTGAAGCATGGATGTTAAAAACCAAGTATAAATAATTAGCTATAATTATAAAAATATATTAATAGTACACAATATAAAAAGATAATTGGTGACATCAATAACACAAATTGAATGAGACAAAGAGTAGTTTTCTATGGTACTCAAGTTATTCTAGCTTGAAATAGATTGCCTTAGCTATAAGGTGAGTCCCATGGTAACCACACACACAAAAACTGACTGTAGAAGATCCACAACAGTAGGAAGGAATCAAAACATGTCACTAAAAATAAATAAAACAGAAAGGAAGACAAAGAGGCAAAGATCAACAAAAAAGTTCTAAGACAGAGCACTTAACAAAATGGCAATAGTAAGTTCTTCTATGAGTCATTACTTTATATATAAATGGTTTAAACTCTCCAGTAAGAAGACTCAATAGAGTGGCTGAATTGATTAAAAAAAAAAATCCAACTCTATGCTGCCTATAAGAGTCTCACTTTAAATACAGGATACAGTTAGGCTGAAAGGAAAAGAATACAAACATATATTCCATGTAAACAGTAAGCAAAAGAAAGCAGGCATGGCCATGTTTACACCAGACAAAACAGACTAACTCAAAAGCTGTCAACAAAGACAACAAAGGAGAGATTACAACCATAAAAGTGTCAATTCACAGGGAAGATACAACAATCACACATACACACCCATCCTCAGAACACATGGATACACGAAGCAAAGGCAGAACTAAAGGGAGCAATATACAACAATACAAGAATAATAGAAGACTTCAATATCTCTCTTAAAATAATGGTCATTCAGGCAGGTCATTCAGGCAGAAAATACACGAAGCAAAGACAGAACTAAAGGGAGCAATATACAGCAATACAAGAATAGTAGAAGACTTCAATATCTCTCTTAAAATAATGGACAGGTCATTCAGGCAATAAGTCAACAGAAGACTTGAACAACACTATAGACCATGTGGATCTAACAGATGTACGCAGAACATTTCACCCTATAGCAGTAGAAGACACATTATTCTCAAGAGCACATAGAACATTCTATAAAATAAGCTGCATGTTAAATCACAAAACCAGTATTAACAAAATTAAGACAACTAAAATCTTGCTAAGTATCTTATCTGACCACACCAAAGTAAAACTAGAAATCAACACCAAAAGGAAAACTAAAACATTCACAAATATATGGAAATTAGACTAAGCAGTCTCAAATAACCAATGGGTTAAAAAGAAGAAATCAAAAGGGAAATTAGAAAGTATCTTGAGACAAATGAGAATTTAAAAACAACATACCAAAATTCATGATATGCAGGAAAAGCAATCCTAAGAGAAGCAGAAGTTTATAGTGTTAAATTCTACATCAAAAAAGAAATATATCAGGGGCACTTGGATGGCTCAGTGGGTTAAAGCCTCTGCCTTTGACTCAGGTCATGATCCCAGGGTGCTGGGATAGAGCCCCACATTGGGCTCTCTGCTGGGGGTGGGGGCTGCTTCCCCATCTCTCTCTGCCTGCCTCCTCTGCCTACTTGTGATCTCTGTCTGTCAAACAAATAAACAAAATCTTTTTTAAAAAAATGAAATATATCAGAATGCAACCTAACTTCACAGCTCAAAGAACTAGAAAAAGGACAAATTAATCCCCAAATTAGAAGGAAATAATAAAGATTAATGAAGAAATAAGTGAAATACATAGACAAAAAAGCAGAAAATAGCAACAAAACTGAGTTAATTTTTAAAAAATATATATAAAATTGAAAAAACTCTCTAAGAAAAGAGAGCAAAGACTATAACTGATGCCACAAAAATAAAAACGATTACAAGAAACTACTATGAAATATTGTATGCTAAAAAATTAAATACTTAAAAGAAACTGATAAACTCCTGAAAATATACATCTTACCAAGACTGAATCATGAAGAAATAAGAAACATGAACAGGCCAATAATAAATAAGAGTTTTCAATCAATAGTCCAACCCTTCCCAACAAAAATAGGCCTGGGACCAGATGGCTTTACTAGTGAATTCTATCAAACATTTAGAGAATTAAGATATCTCTTTGTCAAATTCTTCCATCAAATTGATGAGAAGCCAACACTTCTAAACTTATTTTATGAGTCCAGCATTACTCTCATACCAAAACCAAAAACACTACAGGAAAATGAAACAAGAGGCTAATACGCCTGATGATGCCAAAAATCCTCCACAAACTGAATTTACCAGCATATCAAAAGGATAATACATCATGATCAAGGGTATTTATCCCTGAGTTACAAAGATGTCCCAACATATACACAACAATAAACAAAATCACTGAATGAGAAGAACAAAGGATCAAAATCATGTAATGAAGAAAGTTCCTTTAACAAACTCAAAATCCTTCTATGATAAAAATGCTCAGCAAACAACATAGAAAAAAGAGGTATCTCAACATAGTAAAAGTCATGTATTATAAGGCTACAGCTAACATCAACTTCAGCAATGAAAATCTGAAACATTTTCCTTTAAGAAAGCCTGAAACACCTCAGAAATGCTCATTCCCACCACCTCTCCTCAACATCGTACCAGAACTCCTAATTAGGCCAATTAGCATCTCCCCTAAAGAAAGCATCCAAATTGGAAAAAAGTAAATTTATCCTTCTTTAAAGAGGTCATGATCCTCTATATAAAGAGCCCCAAAAATTCTACATAAAAGTATTAGAATAAACAAATTAAGCAACATTGCAATTCTGCAATTAATTGATACAATTAATACACACAATTAATAGATACAAACATCAGATTTTGTACACTACACAGTAATAATGACAAATAATCCAAAATGCAAAATACAAAAACTGCCTCATCAACAAGAGCATCAGAAGAAACAAAATACTTAGAAAGAAATTTAATGAAAGAGGTAAAAGGACTTGTACAATAAAAAGTATAAAACAGTGCCCAAAGAAATTAAAAAATATACAAATAAATTGGAAGATATTCTACATCCATGAGTTCAAAGACCTAATATTGTGCAAATGTCCACACTACATCAAGTTAACTATAGATTCAGTACAATCTTCATCAAAATTCCAAGGACAATTTTGCAGTAATTAAAAAAAAAAACACCTGAAATTTATATGAAACCAAAAGGGTCCTTAATAGCCAAAAAATAACCTTTACAAAGAACCAAGATGGAGGCATTGCACTTGCTGACTTGAAAACATATTACAAAAATACACTGATCAGGAGAGAGGAGTCCAGATGGCGGAGAAGTAGCAGGCTGAGACTACTTCAGCTAGCAGAAGATCAGCTAGATAGCTTACCTAAAGATTGCAAACACCTACAAATCCAAAGGGAGATCGAAGAAAAGAAGAACAGCAATTCTAGAAACAGAAAATCAACCACTTTCTGAAAGGTAGGACTGGCAGAGAAGTGAATCCAAAGCGACGGGAAGATAGACTATTGGGGGGGTGGGCTGGCACCCAGCAAGCGGCGGAGCAATGGAGCACAAAATCAGGACTTTTAAAAGTCTGTTCCACTGAGGGACATCGCTCCAGAGGCTAAACCAGGGTGAAGCCCACGTGGGGTCAGCATGGTCTCAGGTCCCTCAGGGCCACAGAAGGATCAGGGGTGTCTGAGTGTCGCAGAGCTTGCAGGTATTAGAACAGGAAAGCCAGCTACAGAGACAGAGCTGAGGAGTGAGCTCCCAGCTCGGGGTCACCTTGAACCGGTCGCAGGCTCAGTGAACTCAGAGCGTGGCCAGAGGCCAGGGAGACGGGAGTAATTGGGCACTATTCTCTGAGGGAGCACTAAGGAGTGGAGCCCAAGCTCTTGGCTCCTCCGGGCCAGAGACTGGGAGGCCGCCATTTTCATTCCTGTCCTCTGGAACTCTACAGAAAGCATTCAGGGAACAAAAGCTCCTGAAAGCATACCTGAGCTGATTACTCAGCCCGGCCCCTGGTAAGGGCAGTGCAATTCCACCTGGGGCAAAGACACTTGAGAATCACTACAAGCCCCTCCCCCAGAAGATCAACAAGAAATCCAGCCAGGACCAAGTTCACCTACCAAGGAGTGCAAGTTAAATACCAAGGAGAGCAGCAGAATTCCAGAGAAGGAGAAAGCAAAGCATGGAACTCATGGCTTTCTCCCCATGATTCTTTGGTCTTGCAATTGATTTTTTTTTTTTTCAATTTTTTCCTTCTTCTGCTAAATTTTTTTTTAACTTTTACCCTTTTCTTTTTTAACATTTTTAACTGGTTTATCCTATAAATACATATATTTTTTTCTTTTTTATATTTTTTCATTATTCATTTTCTTTTTTTAATTGTTTCTTTCTTTTTTTTTTTTCTGAACCTCTTTTTATCCCCTTTTTCCTCCCCATGATTTGGGATCTCTTCTGATTTGGTTAAAGTGTATTTTCCTAGGGTCTTTGTCACCCTTTTAGTATTTTACTTGCTCCTTCATATACTCTTATCTGGACAAAATGACAAAGCAGAAAAACTCATCACAAAAAAAAGAACAAGAGGCAGTACCAAAGGCTAGGGACCTAATCAATACAGATAATGGTAATATGTCAGATCTAGAGTTCAGAATGATGATTCTCAAGGATCTAGCAGGGCTCAAAAAAGGCATGGAAGATATTAGAGAAACCCTCTCAGGAGATATAAAAGCCCTTTCTGGAGAAATAGAAGAACTAAAATCTAACCAAGTTGAAATAAAAAAAGCTATGAATGAGGTGCAATCAAAAATGGAGGCTCTCACTGCTAGGATAAATGAGGCAGAAGAAAGAATTAGTGATATAGAAGACCAAATGACAGAGAATAAAGAAGCTGAGCAAAAGAGGGACAAACAGCTACTGGACCATGAGGGGAGAATTCGAGAGATAAGTGACACCATAAGACAAAACAGCATTAGAATAATTGGGATTCCAGAAGAAGAAGAAAGAGAGAGGGAAGCAGAAGGTATATTGGAGAGAATTATTGTAGAGAATTTCCCTAATATGGCAAAGGGTACAAGCATCAAAATCCAGGAGGTGCTGAGAACCCTCCACAAAATCAACAAGAACAGGTCCACACTCCATCACATAATAGTAAAATTTACAAGTCTAAGTGACAAAGAGAAAATTCTGAAAGCAGCCCGGAAAATGAAGTCTGTAACATACAATGGTAAAAATATTAGATTGACAGCAGAAGTATCCACAGAGACCTGGCAGGCCAGAAAGAACTGGCATGATATATTCAGAGCACTAAACGAGAAAAACATGCAAACAAGAATACTATATCCGGCTAGGCTATCATTGAAAATAGAAGGTGAGATAAAAAGCTTCCAGAACAAACAAAAACTGAAAGAATTTGCAAACACCAAACCAGCTCTACAGGAAATATTGAAAGGGGTCCTCTAAGCAAAGAGAGACCCTAAAAGTAGTAGATCAGAAAGGAACAGAGACCATATACAGTAACAGTCACCTTACAGGCAATTCAATGGCACTAAATTCATATCTCTCAATAGTTACCCTGAATGTTAATGGGCTAAATGCACAAATCAAAAGACACAGGATATCAAAATGGATAAAAAAAAAAAAAAAACCCATCTATATGTTGCCTACAAGAAACTCAATTTAGACCCGAAGACATCTCCAGATTTAAAGTGAGGGGGTGGAAAACAATTTACCATGCTAATGGACATCAGAAGAAAGCACGGGTGGCAATCCTTATATCAGATCAATTAGATTTTAGGCCAAAGACTATAATAAGAGATGAGGAAGGACACTATATCATACTCAAAGGATCTGTCCAACAAGATGATCTAAGAATTTTAAATATCTATGCCCCTAACATGGGAGCTGCCAACTATATAAACCAATTAATAACAAAATCAAAGAAACACATCAACAATAATACAATAATAGCAGGGGACTTTAACATTCCCCTCACTGAAATGGACAGAATATCCAAGCAAAAGATCAACAAGGAAATAAAGGGCTTAAATGACACACTGGACCAGATGGACATCACAGATATATTCAGAACATTTCATCCCAAAGCAAAAAATACACATTCTTCTCTAGTGCACATGGAACATTCTCCAGAATATATCACATTCTGGGTCCTAAATCAGGTCTCAACTGGTATCAAAAGATTGGGATCATTCCCTGCATATTTTCAGACCACAATGCTCGGAAGCTAGAACTCAATCACACGAGGAAATTTGGAAAGAACCCAAATACATGGAGACTAAACAGCATCCTTCTAAAGAATAAATGAGTCAACCAGGATATTTAAGAATAAATGAAAGAATTCATGGAAACAAATGATAATGAAAACACAACGGTTCAAAATCTGTGGGACACAGCAAAGGCAGTCCTGAGAGGAAAATATATAGCGGTACAAGCCTTCCTCAAGAAACACGAAAGGTCTCAGGTACATAACCTAACCCTACACATAAAGGAGTTGGAGAAAGAACAAGAAAGAAACCCTAAATCCAGCAGGAGAAGAGAAATCACAAAGATCAGAGCAGAAATCAATGAAATAGAAACCAAAAAAACAATAGAACAAATCAATGAAACTAGGAGCTGTTTTTCTGAAAGAATTAATAAGATTGATAAACCACTGGACAGACTTATCAAAAAGAAAAAAGAAAGGGCCCAAATAAATGAAATCAAGAATGAAAGAGGAGAGATCACAACTAACACCAAAGAAATACAAACTATTAAAAGAACATACTATGAACAACTCTATGGAAACAAATTTGACAATCTGGAAGAAATGGATGCATTTCTAGAAACACATACTACCACAACTGAACCAGGAAGAAATAGAAAGCCTGAACAGACCCATAACCAGTAAGGAGATTGAAACAGTCATCAAAAATCTCCAAACAAACAAAAGCCCAGGGCCAGATGGCTTCCCAGGGGAATTCTACCAAACATTTAAAGAAGAACTAATTCCTATTCTCCTGAAACTGTTCCAAAAAATAGCAATGGAAGGAAAATTTCCAAACTCATTTTATGAGGCCAACATCACCTTGATCCCAAAACCAGACAAGGATCCCATCAAAAAAGAGAACTACAGATCAATATCCTTGATGTACACAGATGTGAAAAGACTCAACAAAATACTAGCCAATAGGATTCAACAGTACATTAAAAGGATTATTCACCACGGCCAAGTGGGATTTATTCCAGGGCTACAAGGTTGGTTCAACATCCACAAATCAATCAATGTGATACAACACATCAATAAAAGAGAGAACAAGAACCATATGATCCTCTCAATAGATGCTGAAAAAGCATTTGACAAAGTACAGCATCCCTTCCTGATCAAAACTCTTCAAAGTGTAGGGATAGAGGGCACATACCTCAATATCATCAAAGCCATCTATGAAAAACCCATCGCAAATATCATTCTCAATGGAGAAAAACTGAAAGCTTTTACGCTAAGGTCAGGAACACGGCAGGGATGTCCATTATCACCACTGCTATTCAACATAGTACTAGAAGTCCTAGCCTCAGCAATCAGACAACAAAAGGAAATTAAAGGCATCCAAATCGGCAAAGAAGAAGTCAAACTATCACTCTTTGCAGATGATATGATACTATATGTGGAAAACCCAAAAGACTCCACTCCAAAACTGCTAGAACTTATACAGGAATTCAGTAAAGTGTCAGGATATAAAATCAATGCACAGAAATCAGTTGCATTTCTCTACACCAACAATAAGACAGAAGAAAGAGAAATTAAGGAGTCCATCCCATTTACAATTGCACCTAAAACTATAAGACACTTAGAATAAACCTAAACAAAGAGTCTAAAAATCTATACTCAGAAAGCTATAAAGTACTCATGAAAAAAATTGAGAAAGAACAAAGAAATGGAAAAATGTTCTATGCTCCTGGATTGGAAGAACAAATATTGTGAAAATGTCTATGCTACCTAAAGCAATCTACACATTTATTGCAAATCCTATCAAAATACCATCCATTTTTTTTTTCAATGAAATGGAACAAATAATCCTAGGATTTATATGGAACCAGAAAAGACCTCGGATAGCCAAAAGAATATTGAAAAAGAAAGCCAACGTTGGTGGCATCACAATTCCGGACTTCAAGCTCTATTACAAAGCTGTCATCATTAAGATAGCATGGTACTGGCACAAAAACAGACACATAGATCAATGGAACAGAATAGAGAGCCCAGAAATAGACCCTCAACTCTATGGTCAACTAATCGTCAACAAAGCAGGAAAGAATGTCCAGCCTCTTCAATAAATGGTGTTGGGAAAATTGGACAGCCACATGCAGAAAATGAAATTGGATCATTTCCTTACACCACACACAAAAATAGACTCAAAATGGATGAAGGACCTCAATGTGCGAAAGGAATCCATCAAAGTCCTTGAGGAGAACACAGGCAGCAACCTCCTTGACCTCAGCCGCAGCAACCTCTTCCTAGGAACATCGCCAAAGGCAAGGGAAGCAAGGGCAAAAATGAACTATTGGGATTTCATCAAGATCAAAAGCTTTTGCACAGCAAAGGAAACAAATCCAAAACCAAAAGACAACTGACAGAATGGGAGAAGATATTTGCAAACGACATATAGATAAAGGGCTAGTGTCCAGAATCTATAAAGAACTTAGCAAACTCAACACCCAAAGAACAAATAATCTAGTCAAGAAATGGACAGAGGACATGAACAGACATTTCTGCAAAGAAGACATCCAGATGGCCAACAGACACATGAAAAAGTACTCCATATCACTCGGCATCAGGGAAATACAAATCAAAACCACAATGAGATATCACCTCACACCAGTCAGAATGGCTAAAATCAACAAGTCAGGAAATGACAGATGCTGGCGATGATGCGGAGAAAGGGGAACCCTTCTACATACACTGTTGGTGGAAATGCAAGCTGGTGCACCCACTCTGGAAAACAGCATGGAGGTTCCTCAAAATGTTGAAAATAAAACTACCCTATGACCCAGAAATTGCACTACTAGGCATTTGCCCTAAAGATACAAACGTAGTGATCCGAAGGGGCACGTGAACCCGAATGTTTATAGCAGCAATGTTTACAATAGCCAAACTATGGAAAGAACCTAGATGTCCATCAACAGATGAATGGATAAAGAAGATGTGGTATATATACACAATGGAATACCCTGCAGCTATCAAAAGAAATTAAATCTTGCCATTTGTGACGACGTGGATGGAACTAGAGGGTATCATGCTTAGCGAAAGAAGTCAAGCGGAGAAAGACAACTATCATATGATCTCCCTGATATGAGGAAGTGGAGATGCAACAAGGGAGTTTAAGGGGGTAGAAGAAGAATAAATGAAATAAGATGGGATTGGGAGGGAGACAAACCATAAGTGACTCTTAATCTCACAAAACAAACTGAGGGTTGCTGGGGCGAGGGGAGTTTGGAGAGGGGGGTGGGATTATGGACATTGGGGAGGGTATGTGCTTTGGTGAGTACTGTGAAGTGTGTAAACCTGGCGATTCACAGACCTGTACCCCTGGGGATAAAAATATATTATATGTTTATTTAAAAAAATACACTGATCACAAGTATGGTGTTTGCATAAAGACATACAGATGAAAGGAACAGAACACAGAGCCCAGGATTCATGGAATAGGGTAAGATGCTGATGTAAACGTAAATGCTGATGTAAATATTTATTAACACAGAAAGACAGCCATAGCACTGAAATGGAAAAACAGTATAAAAATTTACTTACAGGGTGCCTGGGTGGCTCAGTGGGTTAACACCTCTGCCTCAGCCCAGGTCATGATCCCAGGTTCCTGGGATCGAATCCCATATTGCGCTCTCTGCTCAGTGGGGAGCCTGCTTCCCCCTCTCTCTGCCTGCCTCTCTGCCTATTTGTGATCCCTCTCGCTCTCTGTGTCAAATAAATCAATAAAATCTTTTTTAAAAATTTACTTACAAAGAAACCTATGGATAAGTCCATTTAAAAAAAATTTTTATATAGAGAAACAAGTTTATGTAAGAAATCTGGAAGTATATACACAAAATACTAAAACTAGTTTTCTGTACAGAGTATAAAATGAGTAATATTTTTCTCCTTTATGTTTTTCTCCACTTCTTTATTTGCCAGTGAGCATACATTTGAAACCGGGCTTGTGTGTGTGTGTGGAGAGACACAAGAATGCTGTGTAAATTAACAGGCATGGTCTCATGTGAATATGGTGATAGCTTGAAAGCCAACAAACTGGAGGAAATATATTATGAAAACCTTGAAATCATGTCTTTCACCAGTTTCAACTTTATCTCTCACCCCTCTTTGCCTCCACAGGTGCCCTCCCAGGAGCCCTGAATCTCTCAGCCCTCAAAATATCTGTAGCATTTAATGTTTGTGTTTCGTATGTATTCACTGTCTTAGCATTTGTTACCTTGAGTCTTTTTCTCACATGCCTCTGTTTTGCTTCTTGAACTAGTTTTTAAGTTCCATGAGGACAAACGTGGGGTTTACTCAGCTGTTTAGGGATTTTAAACATTGTTTATTTTGCTCATACTACAGTTGTTGTTTTAATTCATTTCTGATTATTCTCTTTTTAAATCAGTTGCTGACATGTGCACCTCCATGGCTATGCTCACTAGTGTTCTTTCACCCTAGAAACTCACCTCTGCATGCCTTGTCTGCCTGAAATATTCTTAGCAAGCCTTCAAACCCACCTCAATTGTTTCATCTTCTCTGTAGCTGTCCTGGACTTCCCTACCTCATGCCATTCACCTCTGCTGGGAGGTTCTGTATAAACTTTGTCACAAATGCATTGTAATTATTTCTACAGTACAGTGTCAGCACTCTGAAAGCAAGGTGATTTGTCCCTTCACCGTCCATGCCTCATACACAGTAAGTACTCAATAAATGTGAATTGAATTGAATGGGGCACAAGGCACAAAGGTATAAAGACTCTGTAAAAGGTAAGCTACCCATGTTATAGACCAGCCCTGTACCTATTCTCAGTGTGATTCTGTATTTTCTCCACAATGGTTTTAAAAGGTAAAATAGTTCCGAGTTGGGGGATTCTCCAGAGAAATAGTAAACATTCAAGTTTTCACAGTTCATCTTTGAGCCTTGGTCTGAACTGATAGACTATCAGGCATACCCTTGTTAAAATCTCTGTCAAAATTTGCACTGATGCCAAGATTATTCCTAAAAAATCTGTTGTTTTAAATTAACCACTCCCTTCCATTAGCAGAGATAATTGCAAACTGAAGCCAACCAAAACAACACTTAAAGTATACCCAGAAGACCTGGGAGCATGGAAACACGAAAACTGAGCTGACAGTAGGTGTCCTAATAACTATCATTTCACCAAGCTCTCTTTATTACACATCTGTGAATCACTAAGTGCTGTCAGGAGTCTTTCAAAAAGTGGCGCTATGTGGTCATGTCCCTCGTGGGAGGGGCTATGCCAGGAGCAATACTGCTCATGTCATTAGTGTGTGGTGAACAGATGCATGAAATGTTCCCAGGCAGGTCCCTTTGCAACTGGTCTGGTCCGTGTTCTCATTATAGGAGATACCAAGCTGGAAAGGCGTGGGTCAGGGCGTCCCTCATGCTCCTGGAGATAACGTCATTGGCAGTTTCTGGCCTTTATCGTTCAATGACTATTTGAATTTCCCTTATTCTGTGTTGAGCCATATGTTACAGGACTGCAAGTGGCACATTTACAGTGCAGAAAACTTTCTCTACTTCACTCACATTAATCTGCTGTAAAAAATAATGGCTGTTACTTCAGTCTGCACCTTGGCTCTGTCCTCTAATTGAGTTTTCTGAGCAAGAATGAAGGCAGCGGCCATTTTGGCCACTTTGCCTCTGTCTACCCCAAGCCAAAATGCAGCAAGGTGGCACTGAATGTCATTACTATGGAGAAAATGGACTCTTACAAACTCATGGACTTTAGGACATGGGTCACTCCTCTTATGTTTAATTCTTCAAAAAATAATAAAGAATTTTCCCTATAACAAACTTCCTTGAAAAAGTTTCTCTTGGAAGTATTTTATTCAGAGTCTTTTTCAAAATTAACAACTAGTCAAAAAATAGGATCCCTTCTCAGGCAGTTATAACATCTCAGAATTTCAGGGCTAGAAGACAACTTAAAAGTAATTTTAACCAATTCTTTTATTTCATAAATGAAGGAGGGTCAGTGTGACAGGCTCAAGGAATTCCAGCTATCATACCATTTCTTAGGGACAGGACTCAGTCTAGAATCCAAGCCTCTAACTCTTAGCAGGGGTGACTCTTCAATTGCCTTTTTATACCAAACTGGAGACAACTGTTTTACTATGTTACTAAATCAGTAGAATCATAATATGCATTTGATTTTAATCTGCAATGCAGATAAATGAACACATACAACCAAAAAAGAATAAACCCTCTAATTACTAAAGAGAAACAGCTAATGTCAGAATAAACCCCTTGCCTCATGGCAGAGGTCAACTTCAGAATACTGGTACGGGACAGATGTTTTGATCAAATAAGTGATTCATTAGAGTCAATCAGATGCCAAAAGTAGCCACTCGATTCAAACAAATCAGGGAAACAACAATTCCAAATCATTCTATTTAAAAGAAGTGAATGAGATATGTAACTTTACCTTCAGAAATTAAAGGAGCAAAGGGAAAATAAAAGCATAGGACCAGAACTCTCCCTGGGAAACCACAGACATAAGGAAAAAAGGAAACCACGTAATGATGTGTTTAGACAACTTAGAGTGCACATGACTTTGTGCCTGCCCCCTTCATTGTCCCAATCCAAAAATGTGTGCTCGTGGCATGGATGTTTATAAAACTTGATCCACCACCCCAGCCCAGCTGACTGTACCAGAGCCTGGTGACCTGAATCAAGCTAGGACAATCATTACCCCCTAAGGGTCTGGAATTAGGACAAGAAGTGTCAGTCTCACTAACTGAATGGAAGTCTTAAGAGATGACAAGAAAAAATATACATTCTAGTTGGACTGAGGAGTTAGCAGAAATGCAGAAAATAGAGTTTTGGTTGTAATAACTGCTTTAAGAAAAGAAAGAAAGAAATCACAATATCCTGTGATAGAGCAAAATAGAATGAGAATTGTTTCAAGAGTCAAGGGTCAGGGACACCATTCTGAAGTGGTGATTGTTTAACTGAGACCTAAAGGGTGAGGAGGCAGCCATGCAAAGAACTCATTAAAAAGTATTTTAGATAAAGTGTATAGCCTTCACAAAGGCCATAAGGTGAGTATTTTTAAAGAACTGAAAGCAGCCAATGTGAATGGAACATAGCGAATGATGACGATAGAGATTGAATTTGAAGACTCTTCTAGATAGCAGGGCCAGCTGTCCCCGTTTGCCTGGGGCACTAGAAACCTGTCACCTAAGACAAATTATTCACAGCATTCTTTACAGTCTCCAGTTGTCCCAGTTTGGACCATGAATTCTATGGTCATCCTAGAATTTCTCAACTGAAGGGCAGAATTCCCGTTTTCTTCCACATGCAAGGGAAAACCAATGAAGGTTTTGAGGGGAAGTGTCAAGAGCAAATCTGTATTTGCAGAAATCACTTAAGTTGAGAATATGAATTATAAATCAGGAAGCATGAACTATGGATAACTGGGCTTCTGGTCTAGCTTGGTATTAGTTTCTGTCCTATTTTGCTGCCCTTCACATACTCAGGAACCACCATTCCTGGATAGGTCTATGAAGAGAACGCTGAAGGTTGGCAAAAACACAAAGGGTTCCAGAGCCCAGATTACCCCAACAGTTCCCTCTGTTATCCTCCTCTGCATACATCCTCAAGACAATTACCTAAAAACACACACTCACTTCTACTTAATGCTTTCCATTAATGATAATTACTCCAAAAAAAAAAAAAAATAGGTAAGCACAATCTCAGAGCCAAGTCTGAAAGAAAAGAAAACATTAGAAAGAAAAGAATTCTACATACAGCAGCCACGCTCTGCATATGAACAAAGACAACTGTGAACTGCCTGAAACAAGGACATCCTGAAACAGGAAGGGTACCTGGCAACCATCCTTCCCCACAAATAAACATAGTTATAAGGCAAGAAGGATGAACAATTTAAAAATATTGCTGGCTTTCAACCATACTACAAAGTACAAATTAAGACCAAGAAAGTTGGTTATCTCTTTAAAATGAGTGACTCTTTCTTTGCCACCAACTTGTCTTGGGTAGTTATTAGGAGTCATGAAGAATTGCTCTGGCATACGAATGACTGGGAACTCTGAAGTAAGAAGGTCAGATCAAGTGTAATGGCTATTTACACAGAAGAAAATGTCTAAAGGTGTGTGCAGTTACCTCCATATCAGAGTACTCCAAATTATGGTCCATTTCCTAAAGCCAACTTACAGGATTGAGCTCTTTTAGGAACACACTCTCTCCCTAGCCTAAATTCTCCACTCATATTTCTCATACTCTACCCTTCAACACAAGAGACAATATACTGCTTTCTCAGACAGAGCTACAAATTTATCCAATTTACTGGGAGCGGTTTTCTTTTTAAAAGTAGCAAATCCCTAAAAAAAAAAAAAAGTAGCAAATTCCTGGAGGTGAGAGTAAGAGAAACAAAATTTCAATGATACAAGCTTCATTAAAAGTGCATTACATAATATGAACCTGAAAAAGCAGTAACGTAGACTTGTGACAGTATACAAATATTGCTCAATTTCATTAGGTAACTGTGTGTACTCTTGGGTGTCCTGAATTGGCTCCATGAACAACATGGGAAGAACCCAAAAAATATTCTGTGATCTGGAGATTATGGTATATGTTGGGGAAAATGTCTACAAAAAGACAAAGATGGGGAATGAACCTATGTGTAGGAGCCAGAGAACAAATCCCAGAAAGTGAAATAGTATTTGTCATGAGCCCAGTAAATCAGATTCTCTGGGGATAGGCCCAAGAATGTAAATAAAATTATATTGTTCTCCCTCTACAAACTTTTTAAACAAAATGAAATAAAATTTAAACTCGTTATTAGGACCTACAACATCCTACTCAATCTGTCACTTTCTTGCTTCTCCTTCATCTCCTAGTCTCCTCAACACTGCCCTCTACTGCCATAAACACACACATCTCGTTCTTCAGTAGGTTCCAGTTTCAGCTTTGGAAAGTTTTCAGTCAACACCCAAGCTAGCATAGCCTCCCACCACCACCACCACTTTCTATATCACTAACCTATATATTTTTTATGGTACTGTATTTGTTTTCTATTGCTACAGTAGCAAATTCACAGAAACCTAGTTGCTTAGGACAACAAAGATGGATTAATTTATAATGCTGTAGAATGGAAGACCAACACGTGTCTTACTGGGCCAAGATAAAGGTGTGAGAAAGCCTGAATTTCATTCTGGAAGCTTCAGGGAAAAATCTGTTTTCTTCCTTTTCCAGTTTCTAGGGGCTATCCAAATCCTTGGCTCATAGCCCCTTTTTTTCATCTTCAAAGCCAGCAATGTAACATCTCTCTGATCCTTCTTCTATAGTCATATCTCCCTCTGACCATAGCCAGGAAAGGTTCTCAGCTTTTAAAGACTCCTATAATTATATCAAGACTACCAGGTTAACGTAGGACAATCTCTCCAACTGAAGGTCCTTACCCCTAACAAGATCTGTAAAATCCCCTCTGCCATGTAAAACAACATATTCACAGATTCAAGGCATTAAGACCATCCCAAAGATGGATATCTTTGGAAGCCATCATTTTGCCTACTACAAATACTTAACACTATCTGAAATTGTTTTGCTTCTCTGTGCATTTATTGTCTTTATTATCTTGCTAAAACTAAAGTTCACCACTGATTCAGAGTGCCTAGAAACTAGGCTAGCATATAGTAAATATGCAAAAATATTCCATATATGAATGACTGAAAGAATGAAAGACTTTCATAGCAAATCCCTGAATGATTATAACACATGCCTTTCTATTAACCACAGCACCATTCTTCTATTCTTTTTTTTAAAGATTTTATTTATTTATTTGACAGAGAGAGAGAGATCACAAGTAGTCAGAGAAGCAGGCAGAGAGAGAGAGGGAAGCAGGCTCCCTGCTGAGCAGAGAGCCCCATGCGGGGCTCGATCCCAGGACCCTGAGGTCACGACCTGAGCTGAAGGCAGAGGCTTAAACCCCTGAGCCACCCAGATGCCCCCCATTCTTTATTCTTAATGAAACTATAGTCTTCAAGTCCACCTAATAAGTCAAATTTTCAGTAAGTCCAAATTTCTGACATTATCTGATCTATGGTACATATATGGAGCATCTAGTCTATTTGTTCTAGAAATGCCTTCCCTTAACTGGAAAGTGCCTAGGGAGAAATGTTTTATGTCTAAAAAAATCTTTTTTTATTGCCACTGAAGCTCCTTTCCTTTACTATGGATTTGAGGAACAGAAAACATACTATTCTCTCAAGACACTTCAAGTGATGCAAAATCAAATGATTACAGAGAGATATGTAAGGGACAGCAATGAATGAAGCTAGAACGGTGAAAGACAATACAGAGTGGTGAAGATTGTGTGTCCTGTGGTATGCCTGCTGAGTTGAAAGGAGCAGAGATTCTCTGCTGCCATGGATTGTTATTTTCAAGTGAAAAAATAATTCTAAATTTTCATGTGAAATGTTCTGGTCTAAAATAATACACAGGTAAGAATTCTTCTGCTTCAAGCTGTGACAGAGTAGCACATCTCACTCAGAGCAACTAGAAGCTCCAATAAAACACAGAACCACACACAATCTGAAGGCAGAGTTAAAAAACAAAACAAAAGAGCCAACGCAGTCAGGATTTACAAGATCAATGTGTCAAAAAGGAAGCTCACTGAGGTGAGATATACATTCTGAGTATCATTTCCCTACTGGAAGAATTTGCAACCTTTTGCAGAAGATGAGAGGTTGAGAAACCAAAAGGAAGAAACTATAAAGAGGTAGATAAGTCAGCAGAGTATCTTGGCAGTTTCCCAGAACTAGGAAGAACAAAATTTAAGCTTAAGGCTGCCAAGGCTTTATTATGAGAAGAAACAAGATTCCTGAGAGAAGGGAAAGTAGAGGCACAAGCCTAAAACTCAACGTGTTTTCCTTTGAAGCATGTGCCAAGGCTTAAACTATGACTTATTTTATGTCTAACACAAATCCATTCTATATTAAGGAGAATATCCTATCTTCCCACCTGATTTCAGGAGACAGAAATCGAATGATTACAGACAAGGACCACGCAGCTGATAAAAATGAATGAAGCTATGAACACAGGGCTGCATATATCTTCTCAAGTAAGCATTTTTGTTCTCTTTGGTTAAATAGTAGACGAATTACTGGATCATATGGTAATCCTATGTTCAGTTTTTTGAGGAACCTCCATATTGTTCTCCAGAATGGCTCTGGCAGTTTGCATTCCCAGCATTAGTGCAGGAAGGTTCTGTTTTCTTCACATTCCCATCAACCCTTGTTATTTTTTGTCTTTTTGACACTAGTCATTAGTACTGGCATGAGGAAATATCTCATTATGGTTTTAATTTGTATTTCCCTGATGATTAGTGATGTTGAGTATCTTTTCATTCATCAGAAAAATGTCTATTTGTGTCATCTGCCCATTTTAAATTGGATTATTTGAGTTCTTTTGGTGTTGAGTTGTATAACTTCTTTATGTATTTTGGATACTAACCCCTTATTGGATATATCATTTGTAAATATCTCCTCCCATTCCTTAGGTTGCCTTTTTGTTTTACTGATCATTTCCTTTGCTGTTGAGAAGCTTTTTATTTTAGTGTAGTTCCAGTAATTTAATTTTGTTCTTGTATCCCTTGCCAGAGGAAACAAATCTAGAAAAACATTTCTAGGGATGATGTCAAAGAAATCATTGCCTGTATTTTTTTCTAGAAATTTTATAAAGAAGATGTGGTACACACACACACACAGAGGAATATTACCCATAAAAAAAGCTCTTGCCATTTGCAAAACATGGACAGATCTAGAGGGTATAAAGCTAAGTGAAATAAGCCAATCAGAGAAAGACAATACCCTATGATTTCACACATACATGCAATTTACAAATCAAATGAAGAATAAAGAAAAAAAATAGATCAACTACAGAGAACTAGTGGTTGCCAGAGGGAAGATGGGGAGGGGGAATGGGTGAAATAGGGATTAATAGTACACTTACTATTATGAGTAATGGTGAGCACTGAGTGATGTATACAATCTTTGAATCATTATTTTGTATACCTGAAACTAATATAACACTATGTGCTAACTATACTTGAATAAATATGTGTTTATAAAATTTAAAATAAAGGGGTGCCTGGGTGGCTCAGTGGGTTAAAGCCTCTACCTTCGGCTCAGGTCATGATCTCAAGGTTCTGGGATCGAGCCCCGCATAGGGCTCTCTGCTCAGCAGGGAGCCTGCTTCTCCCTCTCTCTCTGCCTGCCTCTTTGCCTACTTGTGATCTGTCTCTCTGTCAAATAAATAAATAAAATCTTTTTAAAAAATTAAAATAATAAAAATAAAACCGAGTCTAGCTAAGTGTATAAATACAGTGTGTGGAGGGGTTTGCAGTGAGCTGGAAGTACATGCTGCATCTGAAGAAAGCTGTGACCCAGTCGGAAACAAATCTTGCCTTTCAGGACCAAGAGCTCTATATACTCAAACAGGACAGATTTTTCAGCAGTTTTCAGTAACAAAATTAGAGTTCAGGATCCCAAGGAAGATGGGCATAATAAGAACTCCAGACCCCGTAGACCTGCATCCTAAGAATACTGATTTTTCTCCTCCCAGTATTGAGTATATGCACCCTCATCTAGCTATAGCCAAAGGAGAAGGTAAATCTTTTTTTTTTTTTTTTTTTTTTTTTGAGGAATTCAACATCACCTAGAACCTCGACAATTCTCCTACAAGTACTTAATCAAAAATCACCAAGCAGGACAAGAAAAGTGGCTAAGGTTTAAAAAAAAAAAAAAAAAAGAAAAGAAAAGAAAAAAGAAGCAATAAAAACCAGCCTACAGGTAACCCAGATATTGATGTTATCAAGCATGGACTTTAAAATAGCTATTATTACTAAGTGTGAGAAAATGGATAATAAGATAAAGAGTTTCACCAGAAAAATATACCCTTAAAAAAAAATCAAATGATATTCCCAAACTAAAGGATATGATAACTGGCATAATGAACCAGTAAGGGAGTCAGGAAAACACACCAGATAGAAGCACAGAAAGACAAAACAAAACAACAAGTATATATCTATAAAAGGGCTTAAGAAATGCTTGGGAGGGTGATTGGGCAGCTCAGTTGGTTAAGCAACCACAAGCTCAAATCATGATCCTGGAGTCCCAGGATCCTGTCCCACATCAGGCTCCCTGCTGAGCAGGGTGTCTGCTTCTTCCGCTCACCTCTCCCCTCTCATGTTTTCTTTCTCATTCTCTCTCTCTCTCTCTCTCAAATAAATAAATAAAATCTTAAAAAAAAAAAAAAAGAAATGCTTGGGAATGGTTTAACATATGTGTTATTGGAGTCTCATGGGAGAAAAAGAATGAGATACAAGAAACATTTGAAGTCAAATGGTTGAGAATTTTCTAAAACTGGTATGATTTTTAAAAAAGAAAGAAAGTCAACCCACAGCCTCAAGAAGCTCTGCAAACCCCAGGCAGGATAAATACAATGAAACCATTCCTGGGCACACCACTATCCAAGTGTAGAAAACAAAACAAGAAAGAAATCTTAACTAGAGAGAGAAAAAAGATACTAGCTTTAAAGCATCGATATTATGTAACAGAAATAATGGGAGCAGTAAAATAATGGAATGATGTTTTTAACCTGCTGTAAGAAAATAGACCAACAAAAACAAAATGAATCACTAACTTGGAATTCTCTAAGAAAATACCCTTCAAAAACAAGGGATAAAGACTTTTCCAGAAAAAAAAAAATTAAAAACTGAGAAGATCTATTGCTAGCAGACCCGGATGCACAATTACAGCTGAACTTGAGCTTACCCCATTTGGTGGTTCTCTAGTCCTTTCCCTTGACTTCTCTTTCAACTGATTTATTAGGAGTAGTAACCATGGAAGATCCAAGTTCTATTTTTATAATTATGAGTTGCATAGATAAAAAGATCTCGTCCAGCAGTTTTAAGTAAGATTAGGTCACATTTTTAAATTAATCACTAAAGCCTAGGGATTCAAGGTTTTCGTTATACAGCCCTCGGTCCCATGGAACATGTAGCTGGGAGCCAGCTTGGCTCACTCCAAACCTGTGGAAGAGAGGATTCTCCAAGTGAAATAGAGTGGAAAGACAAACAGACAAGAGTACATGCTCCTTACTTAGGACAAATTTACAGGATGCTCTAAAACATTCCCTCTTATGTAAATCAGCAGTTCTGGAAAGGTCTGATGGCTTTGTCAAGCTTGGAACCTTAAATCATGTCTCAGATACAAATTCAGGGAAAACAGCACATCTGACTGTTACTCCTCCTGGAAGGTCTGCATGTGGTCGTCTCCTAATATGCAATAATCTATAACTTGGGGAAATCCACATTTGTGGAAATTTCCACATTGTGGAAATCCACATTCTTTCCTTCTCTCCCTCTCTTTTCTCCCCAAATCTCTTCTTTCTTAATCATTTTTTTTCCAGATTTCTTTCCTACATTTATGTGTCCAAGGTGGTTCCCTCTGAACTCAAGATTTCCTTCTAGAAACTTCTAAATTCAACTCTTAAGTTTACTATCATTAGTTATTTCATCCTGAATGTGCAACTATCTTGAATTTTTAAGTGTCTGTAACAATTTCCCTCATTTTGCATTATTTTAGATCCCTAGTCATACTGTTTAATCTCTCTATATGGGCATGCCTTCTTCATTCATCAAGATTATCCCAGCAACCTCCCACTTACCTTCAATACCCAATAAAGTGTCTATTCCTTTAAAAAAGACATTTCTGAGTTTCCCAAGCAGTAACATTGAAATCTACAATTTTCATCTCACTTATCAGATGGCACTGCAACCATATGATAGCATTTCCCTCCCCTAACACTTTCTGATTATTTCAAGGGTAAGGGCCACATCTGATTATTATATCCTCAGGACTTCCCACAGAGCCCAGTGCACATTACATGCTCAATACATGTTGGCAGAGGTGCATAGAAAGGAGAACAAATAAAAAATTCTAGACTAACTCTGTGAAGCCAAAGTTCTTATTTCTGTAAATCATTTTGACATTTCTTTCTCTCCCTTCAACTCTCTCTCTCTCTCCCTTTAGAATTGCTTTATGAATTTTTCGGAATGTAAATTTATGAAACAGTGTAATAGGATAGTGAAGTCTTTTTTTTCCTATCAGATCTTTAGACCATTTAAAAAGTAATTATATGAACTCACAGTGTTATTAGTTATGTTCACTGAATTGGCATTTCCATTATGAATCCATTTTTAATTACACTGGACACATTTCATCAATATTTCTTCTGAGAGCAGCAGAATGTATAATGGCGCTTGCAGAGACATGAGCACCAGACTAAGTGGAAAACTGTATACCTGTGCAGTTCTGCCAGCCATGATTGGAGTTTTGATAAGGCCTCTTAAGAACCTCATCTTAAATGTGGCCTGCACTAGCAAATGAAGCAGAGCAAGGCAAGGGCACATGACCTTGGCAATGCAGGTTGTTCTATCAGTCAAGACCCTTTGGTTACAAGTGTTCAAACCCTTGTCAAGTGGCTTTAGACGAGCAAGTAGGAGTTGCTGATTTATGTAAATGAAAAGGTAAGGGTTACATCTTGCTGCATCTAGAAGCTTAAATAAAATGTATCTTTACTAGCAGACTAGTTCAGGAGTCAGCAAACTATTTTCCATTAAGTACCCGAAAATAAATATTTTCGGCTTTCAGAGCTTCATCAGCTCCATATTGCAAATTCTCAGGGTTTTTGTTACTGTTGTTGTATTTTCTCAACACTTTAAAACATAAAGACCACTCCTGCCTTGTAAATACCACAAAAGTGAGCCCTGGAATAGATCAGGCTCACACACTACAATTTGCCAATCCCCAACCCCCAGTCCATGTTCAAAATTTTGTCAATTCTTGCAATAACATCCTTTATAGCCATTTCTTTTCCATGCATTGAACCCAGTTCAGGGTAACAAATTGTATTTAGTTGTCATGCTTCATTTAAAATGGACAGTATTTTGGTTTTGTAACCTTTGTGATGTTAAAAAGTATATGCCAATTATTTTGTAGCTTATCCCGCTATTTAGACAGGCCTAATGTTTCTTCACAAATAGATGAAGTTTACTCATTTTTTTACAGGCATACCAATAAAGAAACACTGCATTCTTCTCAGTGCATCACGATAGGAGGCACTAGATGTTGATGTCTCAGTGTTGGTGATATTAAATATTAGCTTTTATCACTTGAATAAGGTGGTGTCTGCCAACTTTTTCATCATAAAACTACTATCTTTCCCCTTTGTAATCACGAAGTAACCTGTGTGATTTTTTTGAAACTATTTAAGTATCCTTTTCCTTATCAAAATTATACTTACAAATTCTAGTTTCCATTGATGATTTTTTAATCTTTCAAATGTATTAACTATAATCCACTATGAGAAAGAGCTTTTCCTATCTGAGCATCTTTATCTTTAATTAAGGAGTTATAATAGTCTTTATAATAATGATAATAATAATCTCATAATTTATATATATAATAATCTTTATATTTAATTAAGGGGTTATAATACACTGCTTTCTCTATTATGACATTTGAAGTATTCAAGATCTGATCACTCTATGCCCATTCAAGTGGGCTCCTGAGTCCTTTTGACATGTTTCCTCATTATTTTTTGACAAAAGAAGATATTTGGGGCTCATCTCACCCCAATCATGGAATCAGCCATTTCTCCAAGAAATTTTTTGGTTCTTTTTCATGACAAATTTCATGTAACATACATAACAAGACCACAGTTTGCTGTGTCGGTAAAGGTCATATGGAAACAGAAACAAGCCAACTTTAACCTTCCCAGCCATGGTGATATCCCTAAAGAAGACTGACAAGGAGTCTCAACTCCTGCCTTCTACCAGTATTACTAAGACGTGACCCCATTTAGGATACCAAGGACCCTGAATGGGGAACCTGTACCCCCAACCCTAACCGACGGCAACTGTGCGGTAGTCTATGTTGTGCATGGTGCAGTGTCAGAAGAGGTTGCTAAAGCAAAAGATTTAAATGAGATTAGGAGTTCCATGATCTAATAGATAAAATATACAGAGTTCAATAAAAAAAATCACTGATATTTCAAAGAACCAGAAAGATCCCAAAGACAGTAGAACAAATGCCAACATTGAGATGACAAAGATGTTAGAATTAAGTGAGATGAATTGTAAAGCAGCAAACAAAAATATGCTTCCATAAGCAATTGTGAACATGGTTGAAAGTAAACCAGTCTAAGACAGAAAAAAAATACAAAGAAGGAAATGAAAAATGCATGCTAGAACTTAAAATAACCAAAATAAAAAACATATAGATGAATTCAACGGCCAAAGACAGCAGAGGGAACCATCAGTGAATTCCAAGATAGAACAGAAATTATCCAATGACACAACAGAGAGATAATAGACTAAAAATCAATGAACAGAGTCCCAGAGACCTGTATGACTATTACAGAACATGTAACATTTGTGTCCTGGGAGTTCCAGAGAGAACAGACAAAGACAATGGGGCTCTAAAAAAATATTCAAAGAAACAAGGAAAACAATGGCTGAAAAATTTCCAAGCTTGATAAAAAGTATATACATAGACAGAAACAAAGAAGTGAGCAAATCCACAGTGGATACTCAAAATAATATCATTTGATGAGTAGCATCTACTGATATTCGAAGGCCTGTAACAAAATTTGAATAGACCTGTTAGTGATCATCTTATGTAAAGGGTCCACAGTAGGTCCACTGGCTGCCTTTATCTCAGATTCGAGCAACCTCTGGCCTGAGAAAGGGCATCTCATGGTTCCAAATATGGATTTACCTGTGAGGGTTCCCTTGGGGCTCTGTTGGTCAGGGACTAGAAGCTGTAAAGGCTCTCAGAGCATGATGCCTAGCACACATGTTTAATACTCTATTGTCATACATTACAAGTCAGAGGTTTCTGATCGTCATCGTTGTAAGGCTAAACAAAGCCTTTGACAATTTACTTGTAATACCCCTCCAGACTGAGAAGCCCTGGGTGACTTTGTTTGACCCTTGGATGTTTCTCCTTGTAGTTTTAATTACCAGATTGATGCCCAATGTGATAGGCCTCACATTAATTAAAAGACCGATGCCCAAGGAGATAAGGGTGAGGGTGCACACAAGCTATTCTTTGGGAAAAGAGTGACAATGAAAGGAACAATGGGAAAAAATAAATTAGGGCAGACACTGCACAATAGTATTTATAATGCTTATTAAGAACATGGGTCACATCTTAGTTTCAAAATTTTTCACTCTGTGTGTATTTTTGTACCATCTCCAGGCAGTGGTCACCAAAGTGGAAAGAATAAGTGAGACACTAACAAAGGCTCTCAGTTTCAGTGCCCCCTTGGGAGTGAGAAGCAGGCAGGAAGACAATGCATTCAACATGTGGGAGAAGAGAATGGGAAGGAAGGAAGAGGTTAGCCTGCCATCTCCCTTTGTTTGTGCTGTCCTTATCTAGGGTATTGAGGAAATCTATATGATATTCCCAATAGCACCGTTATTCTCAGGGACTCTGTAGACATTAATATTATGGAGGAAAATTACTCTCCTCAGGGGAGTTATTTCTGTCCACTCATTGAGCATGACTAACAGAGAAGTTATATAAAGCATATTACCAGTTAAGCTAAAGCTGCTTAATTCCCCTTGGCCATTAGCATCTGCCCTTTTGGCACTAAATAATCTGCTAATAGTTGGAAAGCACATGACTCTTTGAAAAAAGAGTAGGTCTTTCAGATTTCCCCACCAAAAAAAAAAAAAAAAAATTTAATATAGTACTCCGTATGAAGTGGATGCTAAAAGTTAATACTAAAAACAAAAGTCTGAACACTTAAAGGTCAGATACATACTAAGACCTAAGACACACGTCAGAAGTACTGGGAGCTTCATAGTCATAATCCCAGTCATTCTTCTGTAACTCAGTGAAGTAGTCAATATCATGTTCCCATTTAATGTATGAGCACACGCAACTTGCATAATGTGGAGACACAGTTTGAATGCTATTCCACGGCCCAAGTTCTTGAACCCTATGCAAGAACATAGACTTCATGATCAAGAAAAGGTTTTAAAGTGACTATTTGGGGCCCAGCCAAGATGTCTTTGAATACCAAAATAAGGACTCTGCATTTTATTCTCTAGAACTTGGGAAAGATTGAGAATTTTGAGAAAGATGAAGCATCATTACAATGATGCTGTAGGAGCGGGCACCTGGGTGGCTCAATTAGCTGAGTGTCAGCCTTTGGTTTCGGCTCAGGGCACAATCTCATGGGTTGTGGGACGAAGCCCTGCCCCCCATGTTGGGCTCCATGCTCAGTGAATGTCTGCTTGAAGATTCTCTCCTTCTGCCCCTCACCCCCATTCATACATGCTTGCTCTCTCTTGTTCTCTCAAATAAATAAATCTTAAAAAAAAAAAAACAAGAAAACAATGATGCAGTAGGAGGATTAATGTGACTGTAGTACACAGAAGAGACTGAAGAGGAAGAAGAGATATTCAAAACCATATCTATCTACCATTTATTAGGTACCTATTACATACCAGGCATATGTTATCTAAGTCAATGAATGATCTAAAGCTTGGAATAGAGAAAAAAAGGGGGTGATGGTGAAAGGATTTAAGCTAAGTGAACAAGTATAGAGAATATACAATAATTAAAATCAGTGGATTCAGCAATTGATCAGCAATGAGAATCAGAGTGGGGTACCCATCAAGCTCTCTAATAGATTTGCAATAGCTCATCCCTCTTAACTGTAGCATCAAGAAAAGGGCAATTAAGGCAAGATTGAAAAGCACTAGGAAAACAGGACACCAAGCCGTGAAATAATCAGCCCTATTTCCTGAAAAGGCCCACCACACAATGAAACCAGTGTTGTGGGTCTGCCTCAGATAGATCTATTTCATAGCCTCGGTCAGCTTCATTCACAACAAAGGAGCATAGTCTACACTTCCACCAGCAGCAAACAACATTTACTGAGAGCTCACATTATAGGTAGCCCCAAACCTGTTGCTGTGTATTATTCTAATAAAATACCCAGTAGCAAGTAGCACATCTCCATTGTGGAGGAAAAAAGTACATATACTTAATAATTTATATAGCACCATGAGAATATCTGTATAAAACTTCAGAGCTCACCTCGAATTCCCTCAAAGAGATCCTTTTTTCTTGGATCTGCACATGAATTTTGCGGCACTGGGGCTTTGAACAAAAAATGTTCAAAATTCCAAAACTTCATGAATAACTTTGATGTGAAAGATTTTTGAAGCCCACTGAGCTGAACATATTAAAGATTTCACTTACTATTTCCATTTTAGGGTTCATCCTAATTTACTAGAAATGCTAGCATGAGGTTAGTCTCTAGAAATTAAACTAAATTCTACTCTGATTGTTTTCTTTGCCTTCTCCACCCTCAGTACCACCTCTTTCCGCTCTAACAGAGCACCCTCCTTCCCCAAGTGTTTCCCAAGGCTTAAAAGTATACACAACAAAATACATTTCAAGTGAGAAATGCACTCTGAATTAATGCCTGGAAGAAGAGATGACTTTGATGAGGGATGCAGGGTTGTATACTGGTTATGGGAGGCAGTGAGTTTTTTGGCTTTATTAGAAAGAAGAGTAATGGGGGGGGAAGGGAACAAAAAGGAAATGTTTCTATTTAGTTATGAAGTATTATTTATTAACTAGATATTAAGTTATTATTTATTATTAATCAATTGATTAAGTTGTTTAATTATTTAAGTTTTTATTAAGTTATTATTTATTATATATATTATTGATATATTATATATATAATACAACTATATATTAAGTATTATTTATTAGCTATATATTATTAACTATACTCCACAGGTGAACACTTAGTAATTATACATCACCTTTGGGGCCTGTATGACCCGTTCATGATTCGGGAGACATCAAAGAATTGGTTCTACAATGCAATGCCTTTTGTGTGGTTATACCAGCTAGATGATTTTACAGAGGGGAAAGATCAGTTGAGAAAAAGCACAGGTATGGAATATAAAAATGCCTGAGTGATGACACTTAACAGTGGTATCTAAACACCCAGTGTTTTAGTGTATCTAAACAACCCACTGACTTGTGAGTAAAGCTGCAGCTGTGTCAGGTACTAGATATACAAATTAAAACAAGATAATCTCTTCTTTCAAGGTGCTTATGGTTTTATCCATAAATAGTGGGCAGTGGAAGGGACAAGTAAACAAATCTTTTAATACGGTACTATAAAGGGGTATGTGTTAGGGAAGCAGACAAAAGGGATCTAAAGTCACATTCAGGATTTCAGGACATTTCCCAGGAGAGATGTTCAATTCAAGTTTTAAGGGACCAAAGCAATCAAAGAATTGGGGACAAGCAGGCAAAGCATAGGGGTGAGCTTCCTGGTTTTGAGGACTACTAATATCTTGAAGTAATATAAACCCAATTACTCAAAGGCTTTCTAAACTTTAACAATGACTCTCACTTTAAGGATTTTGGATAAACCCCATCACCACCAGTGCCACCTTCAAGAGAATCCAAGAACACTTCCAAAAATTAACTGTCACAAGAGCATAGGGGCTCTGCTTACTGATTAGTCCAAAGGAAAATACACCCTGTCACAACCATTCTCCATTAAACACTTCCCATTTTTCTTTACAGCACGTATTCTGTACCTCTTTCACTTACTTATTCTTGAACTATGCCGACCAGAATGCACATACAAAAAAGCGAGGACTGGGCTTATCTTGTTCACCTCTATATCCCCAATGTCTAGAACAGCCCCTGTTATATACAAGCTGCTCCAGAGATGCTTGTCAAATAAATGGATGGTTGCCTTCTGTACCCGCTGGAACAAAGGTTAGGAACATCTGGTGTACTTCTGCCCTGACATTTCTAGTAGCAGATTAATAGACCACATTCCTTGATTTTAGTGAATACCAAGTCATAAAACAACATCAAGGCATGTATTCTGTCACATTACAAGTTCATTGCAAGTATTTAACAAAATATAATCATTGTAAAATATAATCATTGTCACCATGTTAAATAGTTTTATGATCGCTAACTACAAATCTTGTGCAAATAATTTAAGTCTCAATTGATGAGCTTTGTTCATAAAGATATATTTTATACATTTACCTCTCTTACACTGGAACAAATAATGCAAAGAAAAACCAACTCCATTTTTCAAGTATTTGTTGAGTAGTTACTATGCAGCAAAGCTTTTGGATAAAAGGATTTAGTAATTATTCCATGATTTAAGGGCTGTACGTAAAGTCAATCTGTATCTTTTGAGAAGACTCAATATAAATAAAATGGTTTTTTTCACCTGTAGACTGGACTCATGTTACAAGAATGGATTAGAACTTAAGCTACAAAATATTCAATTCTGAATTATCTCCAAGTAGGACATGTCATTTCAGTCATGATCACAGTAGCAAAAATTCTAAACATGATGAAAATGTATCAAGGTTCACAGCAGGTCAGATCTTAGTATAGCAGCATCTGTGTTATCTTCATTACTTGTCCAGGGGTGGGTAGGTGCTACCATCATCTCTGCTTCACTTTTACAAGACTGGGGCATAGAAAAGTTTGTTCGGCAAAGTCAGAGCTTCCCAATATCAGGATCTGTAAATATCTGATCATGGAGCGTAAGTTTTTAGTCATTACATCACTATGTAATGACGAAATTGTACCATACTCATGTTTTTCTTCTCAAACAAACAAACAAAAAAACTCATTTAGTTTTGTACCTCATTGGTTTATAATTCATATTAATATCTGTTATTAAGAGAAGGTTATGTTGGAGCACCTGGGTGGCACAGTGCGTTAAACGTCTGACTCTTGGTTTCAGGTCAGGTTGTGATCTCAGGGTCATGAGATGGAGTCTTGCCTCAGGCTCCGCACTTACTGTGGACTGTGCTTGAGATTCTCTCTCACTCTCCCTCTGCCCACCCCCTGCTCATGCACATGCATCCTTGCTCTCTCTCTTTCTCAAATAAATAAATCTTAAAAAAGAAAAAGAGAGAGATGCTTGTCTGCCTACTTTATCATAGACTTAAATGCCTGAAGAATCCTTGCAAATTCATTTGACATTGAGCTGGAATTCTGCTTTCATTTTTCAGGTTCCTGTGGGCACCTCTGAAGACACAGTGAAAATAAAAATGACAGACATCACAGGGCCCTGATTTTGTCTCAAAGCAATTAAAGATCAAAGTCCTACTTACACTCTGCTCTCGACTTTTCTTAGCCAGCACATGCTAACATACTTATATCACATTATGAGTGAGTTAATTTGAGACAGTGGATTGTGTTATTTCTTCTAGTTTTTGAGCCATCCTTTCAGATTAGGGGAAAACACTGTTAAGCCGCTTAATGCTTTCTCTCATTTTTCCCCTCCTCCCAACCTCTAGTGATACATCATAAGAAAACTAACTTAAAGTGATAGATCAATAATCCCCAACTGATCTGGCTTTGAACTAAAAACTACTTCTTAAAGAGGCCTTTGTGCAAAAAGTGAAGTGTTCAAAGACATCGGTCCTACACAGACCTTTGTTCACCGGCAGCCCTGCTTCTCAACCATCTGTATGTCCTTGGGCACACTGGTTATTCTTCACAGTCCTCAATTTTTCCTATTTAAAAAATAAATAAATAAAAATAATTCTTCTGTTAAAACAAACAAACAAAAACAAGGTGTGCTGATATCTACTCCTCAACTTTTTTTTTTCCTCTAATTAAAGAACAAGCAAGCAGAGTGTTGGCCATGAGATAGGCACTTACCAGAGTAATACACTGTGATGGCACAGCCAAGAGCAAACCTAACGTGAATCTTTAGGGTACCACTTCCATCATCCTTTACCCTAGCACGCCTGAACTACCCTTTGCTGGACGAGCAAAGGAGGTTGAGGCCCCAGTGAAATTAGGTCTTTTCCTGACCAACTCTGATCTCTCCTATATTCACCACAGCAGTTCCAGCTGTAAGACTTAGTCTCCTTATTCCTATCTTCTGGATTTTACTCCTATCTTCTAAATCTGACCAGAGGACAAGACCAGAGAGCATATCAAAAGAAAGCCCTTTTGCTTGAGCTTTGAACTAACCATCACCCATCCATCCACCCACTTTTATTCATTCATTCTTGGCACTCAAGAATTGTACCCAACAGTGATGAAGGATAGATAGCCAAATCTTTGTACTGCTCTGATAAGCTACTTGACTACTGAGTGATTAATGGGGAGCAGAGCCAAATCTGGGCACCAAGATTTGGTGCTAGAATTTGGTGCTAGAATTTGATGCTAGAATCCCCAACATTCCTCATGGGTACAGCACATTAAAAAACCACCCAGGAAATATTTGTATCCTGTTTACTTAGAGGGTGATAACTTGATTGTGTGTGTGTGTGTGTGTGTGTGTGTGTGTGGCATTAGGAGATAAGCTATCAGTCCTATGAGTTCCTTTATTTAAAAAAAAAAAAAAAGTAACTTTGAACAAATCTTATGAAGAGCTTATTAGGAGAAAAAGAAAAAAAAAAAATCTCCTGGTGGGTACAGCCCATGTAGAAACAAACTAGGGAAAAAAAAAATACTAAAACATTTTAAGTCAGCTTCTCTTACGTTTCAAATAATTCATGTCCATTTCTTTTCATCATACTCTCCTTTCAAAAAAGTTAGCCAACAGTGCTATCTCTACTGCAACAGGGAACATTATCTGGTATTGCAGCCTCTACTGAAATTAGCAGTGATGGTGTATTAGAAAGAGGTTAGTGACTGGGCCTTATTTATTTACATCCAAATATAAAACACTGTTTGGGCTCCTCAGCAGTTTGGCCACAAACTCTCCATCTCTGCTTCCAGATCCAAAATACAGCATCGAAATGTGATTCAAATCTAAAGGCACAGATAGCAGGGAGGCCAGATGACTGCACTAAGGTCAGGAGACAGAGGTTTTGCTTACAAATCAACACTAGGTTTTAAGTAGTGACAATCTTTCTCTGCATGGCCACGTTAATTTTGTTAGCTGTGTGGTCTCCAGTGGTTGCCTTTTTATGAACCAAATAACTCATTTAAAAATTTATATTTTATATATTTTTACATTTTTAATCCAAGTAATCATCCAGGAGACAAACGTGCTTCCCCAAAATACACGCACACAACCATACCCAGATGCCCTTGAACTAATACTAACTAGGAGAACATGCCACCAGTTGATGTTAACTATCCCAAGTTCACTAACCCATGTGTTATGGTAAGCTGCGTTTCCCCTGGAAAGCCTTCAGTGTTCACTCAAGCTGGTCCCACCTGCTCTGTGTTCTTAGAGCAGTTTCAGTCGGAGTTTCAGGGTGTGAAGGGTTACCAAAAAAGATGAAAATAGTCTAACCTTACTCATCCTAAGCTGATGCCTATCAAAATGTCTCACTCTGTTCCATGCTACAAAGATCTTCCAGTAAGAAATTCCACAAAACACCAAATTCTATACAAAAACACCCAGAATTCTATTAAGTTGATCTATTATACAATTTAGTTCCATCTACCTTGTAGCCCTAGTTTATAACATGCTGTATGCTATACAGTAGAAGCTTATACTGTGCTCGTTGAATGAACAAATGGTAACCTTGCTTGAGAGTTTCCCTTCTTCTTTTGCCCCTCTCCTCCCAATCTCTCTCTCAAGTCAATACATAAATCGTTTGTATACAAAAACTATAATACAGTCACTTTACATCACCAATATACAGAGCAACTTAAAACGTTATGAATTAAGCAAAAATGATAAATAAAATTCTACTAGAATATTTCTCACTCCCTCTTCATTTCTGCCCCAGGGTCTTGGCTCACACTCTTGCTCTGTATGAAAGGAGTTTCCTTCTGCTTCTGCCTTCTCTGATGCAACCCAAAGCCACCTTTTCCACAAGTTTTCTCTGCTTATTCTAGCTTTTGCTGAACCTTTTTTTCTCAATCTGTTTGTTTTCATGAGGTCCTTATACACTTATTGATCTTTTTAGTTCAGTATTTTCTCTGGTCCTGTCTACTTCATTATTCTCCAACCTAAGAGAAGTTTAAGTAACTACTCAAAAAACAAAAGGACTAGAAGCAAGAAAGGATGACAGGAGGACCAAAGTAATGTAACCTTTCTTTCATTTTGTTTTTATACGAGCACCCTGCAGCTACTTAATAAAACCACCTACTTGAGGTGATAAATTACTTGCAAATTATATCAACCCTAAATTGCTTCTCAAAGTTTCTAGCTGATGATGGCAGCAATGTTTTATGGAGATTTAAACAAGGTGATTTGGCAAAGGAGCTCAACTCACATTCGTGCATCCCTGAAATGACAGTTTTGGTGGCAGAGACTGAGAAATGAGGTAAATGTCCCAAATACATCACTTGTCACTTTGTGTACTTGTGCTGCCTGAGTTAGCGGCAACATAAAATGTTTGATGGTCAAAGATATTTAACCTTCATTAGTGCTTGGGGGATCATTTGCCAATATTGCTATAAGGCTAAAGAAAAAAACCAAAACAGTTCCATGCAGATGGCTTCTGATCACAGCGCTCAGTGGGCTTTCGTTGTTTTGTTGAATGCCATGTCAAAATACCTCAGGGAGAACAGAGGGGCGAGAAATGAACACTTTATTCTCTCTCGTGTGCACATACATATAGCCGGCCTCTTTCCCCAGGACACCAGCCCAGTAAAAATGACCTTTTTGATTCCACTGAACCTAAGCTGAACACCATCAATGACATCTTTGTTTTAAAATGAAATGCAGTCACTGTGTCAGTAAAATATAAGCATGAGGATATTTAGGAATCAAAGAGCACAAAGACTTGTCCAGCTCTTGCCCTGGCTTCTGCCTTTTTGGCACATTTCCTCCTACTGAACCAAGGATCCAGCTATGTCTCAGGTTAAAGGATTGAGTTGCGAGAGCTGGACTGAGACCAGGGCAAGGATACATGGCTATCTTTTTTTAAAAGTCTTTATCAACAAAACATTTACAACACTTTGGATTTCCTGGAAGCCCTTCAAGGGTAAACAGCTGGTTTCATCAGAAACTGTGTGGTTCATGGATGGAAGAGGTGGTTTTTCACGCTTGGGCATCTTGTGTGAAAACAGGTAATTCCCCCAGGGAAAGCACCTGCCTGATATGGCACAGATCCCCAGGGAGCAGCTTTATAAACCGAAGCGAAAAGCTCTGTTTCTGTACAGGGCTGTTCCAGCTGATAGGGCTTTGCAGAAAGGCAGCTGAAACTCCAGAGATGTCCACAGTTCACAAATGTAGGTTCTAAATTGCTTAGTTGCACCAACCTTTTGCAATTCACTCAATTAATAAATATTTTAGAATATCTACTACTACAGCCATTCATTTTATTAGACACTCGAGCAATGCCGTGGGTATCAAAAAAACAAAATCTCTGCTTATAAGATTACATCCTGGCAGAGGAAGTAAACATACAGATCAGGTTCTTCTACATTATTTTAAGTGCTCTAAAAGGAAACACACAGGGTATGAGAGAGTATAAAACATGGCATGAAGAGAGGCTCCATTAGACTGATCCAAATTGTTCTTTACAGGGATCTGAGGGGAGTACCTCTCAACAGTGACCTGAAGAATGAGAATTCATGAGAAATACAGACACGGGAATAAAGCAGATCATGGAAGTAGGATCGGACAGGGCTAAGGTAAGAGCATGTGCACAGATTTGAAGACCTTAAAGAAGTCATGAGAGAAGAGAATGACCACTTACAGAGTTAGACAGGGACCATATAGATCATGATAAGGATACTAGATTTCCATCCATTGGAGCCCTGGGAAATAATGGGTAGTTCACTGAGAACAGATGATTTTCAGCACTTTTTTCGTGTGCTTTGTGATCATTCATATTTATTCTTCTGTTCAGTGTACACTTAAGGCGTTTGTCATTTTACTGGTAATTTTTAAGACTTCTTCATATATTCTAGATAAGAGTGTTTGGTTGGATTGGTTTGATTATTTGTTCCCATTTTGTAGCCTGTCTATTATTTTCTTAATGGTATCTTTGATGAACATTCATCTTGAAGTATGTCAAATTTATAAACTTTGTAATTTGTGGCTAATGATTTTTTTCCTGTAAGTGGAATCTATAGCCATCCGAATGTCATCAACGTATTCTCCCCTGCTTTCTTCTAAGTAGTTTTATAGCTTATAGTTTCTAGCTTCTAAGTTTAGATATATGGTCCATTGAAAAATAATCTTTTTGTGTATGGAATATGGTAGAGCTCAAATTTTTATTTTCCCCTACATTCCTATTATCTAGTCATGATGCCATGATTTGTTTAAAAACAAAACAAAACAAAAAGTCCAACAAACAAAAAAAACCTTTGTAGTTCCCACTAAATTCACTTGGCACCTCAATCATGCTTCAACCATATATAGTCCTCTTTGTTACTGTACTATTTCTTTGATCTGACCACCTTTATGACAATAACACACTGTATGAATCAACGTATCTTTATCACATGTCTTGAAATCAGAAATTTCTCTAACTTCTTTCTTCTTCTGTAAGATGGTTCTGACTACTCGATATACTCTGTGTTTCTATATACATTTTGAACCAGTTTGTCCATTTCTAAAAATCTTGCTTGTGTGTGTGTGTATTTTTTAAAGATTTTATTTATTTATTTCACAGACAGAGATCACAAGCAAGCAGAGAGGCAGGCAGGGAGAGAGGAGGAAGCAGGTTCCCTGCAAAGCAGAGAGCCTGATGCTGGGCTCCATCCCAGGACTCTGGGATCATGACCTGAGCCAAAGGCAGAGGCTTTAACCCACTGAGCCACCCAGGCACCCCCCAAATCTTGCTTGTGTTTTGACTGAGATTAAATTAATACCACAGATCAATTTGGGAAAAATGAACATCTTGGTAACATTAAAGCTTTAAATCCATGAACAGATAATAACTAATTATTTGTCTGCTTTTGTTTTTCTCAAAATTTTTTATTGTATGATATTTCTAGGTATATAATTGTACTATATTTATTTCTAAGTATATAATTTTGATGTAATCATAAAATTTTAAATTCATTTCCCAATTATTTTATGCTACCGTAGTGAATACCACATTTTTATCTATTGATCTTGCATTCTGTGACTTCTCTAAATTCTCTTTTCATTACTAAAATTTTTTGTACATTTCATAGGATTATCTATGTATATAATCATTTCAGCTGTGAATTAGGAGTTTTTTTTTCTTTTTCTTATCTTTAAAGCCTTTATTTCTATTGCTGTCTGGAAGTTGTCTAGGACTTCCAGACAGTGTTGCGTATCAGAGATCAGACCTGATATTCTTGCTTTGTTCCAAGTCTTAGAGGAAAATCATTCAATGTTCTACTATTAATAATGAAGCTAACTAGAGATTTTTCAAAGATTTTCTTTGTCAGACTGACAAAGTCTCCTTGGATATTTTTGTGTATTTTAGTCTACCCAGGTAATTTTTAACATGAATTGATAATGGATTTTGTCAAATAGTTTTTCTTGTATCAACTGAGGTACTCCTATGACTTGACCCTTTTTTTATGTTAAACTGGTAAATTGCATTCAGGGTTTTTTGAATGTTAAAAAGAACAACTCTGCATTCCTGAAATAAATTGTGCTTAGTTATGATAATTTTAATAAATTGTGCTTAGTTATGATAGTTTTAATAAATCACTGCATTTAATATGTTCATATTTTGCTAAAAACTTTTGGCCCTTTTTTCATGAGTGATACTAGCATTGCACCAACTATTTTGTTTTGGTGTTAGAATTACACAGAATTGATAAAACAAGTAGAGAAGTGTTTCTCCTCGCCCTGATTTCTAAAACTATTTGAGTAAGACTGGTATTATTTTCCTTAAATTTTTAAAAGAATTCACTAGTGAAGCCACCCTGTACCTCAAGTTTTCTTACTAGGAAGGCTTTTTTTTTTTTTTTTTGCTTTTTGCTTTTGTTTTTGAATCCAGTGACTTTGTCAGATACCAGTTCTACTTGTGGTTTCTGTATCTTCTTGCATCAATTTTTTAAAAAACTGTCATTTTCAAAGAATTTGTCTATTTCATCTGAATTTTCAATTTGCATGAAGCTGTTCATAATGTTCCCCAATCCTTTTATTGTCTCCAGAATATAAGCATGTGAAACAGCAAATTTCCTTCTAACCATATAGAATAAACACACACACACACACACACACACACAATTTCTTGTGATTTTGTGACTCATGAGTTATTTCAAAGATCTTGCTTAATTTCCACCTAATTGAGAATTTTCTACCTATCTTATTTTTGATGATTTCTATTTTATTACTGTTGTAACCTAGAACACACACTACATAATTTCAGTCATGTACAATTTGTTGGGAGTTGGCTGTAGCTCCATATAATCTATCTTGGTGAATAATCCATATATATTTGAAAAAAAAACTGTATTCAACAGTTTTGGAGTACAGTGTTCATAAATGTCAAATAGGTCAAAACATTAGTAGCATTAGAATGATTAATACTGCTCCTGACCTGAAGTGCTCTAGTTCATTTTGTTCACTTTTTTTTTCTCCAAATGCTCCCCTGTGGATCATCTTCAAACTTTGTTTTTGTTACGTTCAGTCTGTCAAGATCTTCAAATTAATTTTTCATTTCTCCTAACAAACACCTTATTTCTACCATTTCTATTTGGTACTTTTTTATAATTTATTACTCTGCTTAAATTCTCAGTCTGTTCACACATTTTCTCCACATTTTCCATTATGCTTTTTCACATATTTATCTTAGTTATTTTGAAGTCCTCATCTGTCTGTAATTCCAATCACCTGAACCACTTTTGTGTCTGCCTCTACTGATGCTTTCCTTTCTTGACCATGTTTCACATTTTCTTTTCTCTTTGTGTGTATTTTTTTTTAATTTAATGCTGAATATTGCGTGTAGAAGAACGATGATAAGTAAAGCAGCAGTATTACAAAAAGTCAAGCTCGTTCCTTTGTCAGGTAGCTTATCTGTGACTGATTGAAATTCGACTTTTATTACAGCTTTCCTAAGATTCGGTTCACCCTTGCCTTCACAAGTAACAGGCTATCCTCTATCATTTCAGGGTTCCTAGAGAGTTTTCTTAACTTTCTCTCTCTGCATCCAGATTTAGGCAAATCAACAAATCTATCTCTGCATTCCTACCCCGCCTGGACTTTAGCAACCGCCAGCTTATGAAGGAGGACAGTGCCTTAATGTGTCATCTCTAAACTACCTCAAGAGGACAATAAAAATTCAGCAGAGAACATTCAGTGAGTCTAGGCAACCCACCAGAAATTTTTTCTTTTTCTACAATGTTTATTCCTTCTCGATGGAAATGAGAGAGATAATTTACACTTTCCCAAGTAATACCTGAAAATTTTATCATCTAAGACACTGCTTTGCGATCAGTAGACATTATGCATCTATTTGTTTATTCCAGTTGAGTGCTAATGTAATTGGAATTGGTAGAGAGAAAGCCGACAGTTGTCAGATCTCATCAATTTACGCTAGAGCCCAATTAGGGGTATACAAACAGACAACGCATCCAGAAATTGTAGCACAGATGAACCCACACATCCACATTCTTCCCTGTATAAAAGCCTTTCTCCTATTTTAAAATAAATATACACAGAATATTAAGAGTTCCCTGGGGGTTGAAGCCAGAGAACACCCAGGCACAGTGTATTCTCCTACACACATTCTTCATTTTGATACTGAGACGGAGGTCAGCAAGTTAATTGAAATTTACAATATGCTGATGTGAACATCAATGAAGCCTGACAAGTCTCTAACTTTATTAACTCTTTTGCATCTTTTGTATTTGGTCATTGGCAACATAATTCACTGTTCCTCCTATTTTTCTTGAGAGATCCAGGAAACCCACCTCAAATTTTCTAATAATAATGTTTTAACAAAAGGGTACCATTGTCATTTATTTTTGAAGAGTAACTACTACAGTACACAAGTATTTTAAGGGGGGATGACACTAAAGAGCAGATCCCGTGGTCCTTATACCAAGAGATTTTGATTTAGGGTACAGGAAAAGCTCAGGACTCAATGTGAAAACTGAAGCAAGCCCCACTGGAAGCAATGCCTTATAGTTAAGTCCCAAATTTACAAATTTATGGAGTCCAAATGATTCATTACACCCTGGTTAGGGGATGTTCAAGGTCTTTACCTTCTCTGTTTCCCCTTACATTATTCTGCCCTCAGTACTCCAGCTACCCTATCACTCAATGTCTATAGAACTCCGTGTTCTTTTCTGCCTTTACGCAATGACATCTGCTGTTTCTTCTTCTCAGAACCCCCCATTTTTTTCTCCGACCAACTCTTACTCATCCCTGGCTCTCAGCTTAAATGTTTCTCTAGTGTGCAGATTAAGTAGGCCTCCTTTCTCTAAACCACCTTCTCACCTCAGTGAGACATTTCTTTTAAAACTTGTGCTTCTTCACAGCTATTTTTAGAATTGTAAATATGTATCCATTTTTTAAAGAATATTAACTCACAGACTTTCTCACTAGTGGTATAAATGTAGCATGGATATTAAGCTTCTGGTTATGTTCACAAATGTTACATACAGACTCTCAGGGGTTTACCCAAAACAAGCACTCAGTAACTACTCATGGACTGCCCAACACCTACTAAGGGATGCAAAAAGGAGCCATGCCAACCATTAAACCTTTGTCCTTCTACATTGCTTGTTTGGGTTTTTTCTTGTTGTTTTTGTAGTTGTTTTGTCCAGCTATTATTCCTTCTCTTTTGAGAACAGATCCCCCAGTTTGACTCCATCCACATGATTACTGTGGATGCCATCCTGTCGATTTGACTCTACCTGGCCACTGTTGGCGCGGCTGGCCACTGTTGGCTAATCCAAGCACAGAGAACCATAGCTCTTGTACAAGAGTTCAGGATTTGAGTGATTAGGTGAAGTTCATCTGGATAACCCAATATAATCTCATTTCAAGGTCCTTAACCTTAATCACCTCTGCAAAGTCCCCTGTGCCAGAAAAGAGAACATATTCACAGGTTCCAGAGAGAAGTACATAGACATCTTTGAGGACCATCATTCTTCTTGCCACAGTTAATGTCCTTGAAGCAAATTCCCTTGTGTACCTCAACTATATCAGGCTGAATTTCTGTAATAAAAAGAGTCCTCTCCAAAAGCCCTCTTGTGTTTTCTGTCTAGATTAGTGGCTATAAAATTTCTAGGTAGAAACCCAGAGGTTTCTTCAATGTCATATGTTCCTAACATACATATCCTGTTATTAACTTAGTCCTACACAATTTACCCCTAAAATAGACTAACTGAACTTTTTTCCCTTTTTTTTGCCAGTGTCCTAGTTTAGTTTAAATTTCTTTCTAGCTGTATTACAACAGCCTTCAGCCTGGATTCCTTGCCTATAATTTCTTCATGTTCCCAGCCACTCTTCTCACTGCTAATAGTGTTATCTTTCACTACAGATCATATAATTACATAATGCTACAAATTTAAAAAAAAAATTCACTTGATGGTTCTTAAGTCTTTAAATTCAGTCCAAACTTCCATAAAATTATCTAATTTAACCTATGGAATATTCACTTTTGTTCTGCAGCCTTCTTCTCCCATCCCTCCCACATTCTGAATTACCATAAATACTGGATGACTATTTATGGGAGAAAATGTTTGTTTCATCCATCATTCATTTATTCCTGCTGATTGTCAGGTACTATGAAGGTAGAAAGTCAAGAAAGTATCCTCTAGGCAAATTTAATAAAAAGTTATGGTATGGAAGGAATTCAAAAAATAGCAGAAAGATGGTATACCATAGAGGACACAGTCAGAATCCTAGGTTGAAGAAGAGTGTGATAATTAGACAGGTAAAAATTGTTTTTATTAAAATGTATTCATTCCTTGGTTCAAATAACTTCAGAATATTTACTATCCACTATTCCACATTTTTAGGCTACTGTGATTAAAAAAAAAAAAAAAAAGCTCTTGTCCTCAAAACTTTATATTCTGGTGGAGAATGGAGAAAATAGACAATCAATGAAAAACATGCAATTTTAGATAGAGTTACTGTAATGAAGAAAATAAAGCGGGTAAGGGGTTAGTGCAGGTGTGGGCTGGAAGCTGCTTCAAACTGGGTTACAGGCACTGTCTCTGAAGAAGTGATGTTTAGTAATACATCAGAATGATAAAACAAACAAACAAATGAACAAACAAACAACACCCTACAATGTGAAAGCCTAAGAGAAGAGAACTCAAAGGTAGAGACTAGCTGTGCAAAAGCCTGGTTTGGGAAATAAACTTGGTTGATTTGACAAAGAGGGACTGGGTCAATGTAGCTACAACAAAGAAAGCAGAAAAAAAAATGAAGTAAGAGAAGAAAGAAAATACAAATTCATGATAGTCCTGTTCACTGCGACAGTCTGAATAGTATTCTAAGCGCAAAAGGAAGGAATGTAGAGGTTTTCATCAGGAAACGTGCAACCTAGTTTGCGTTTTAAAAATCTCACTTGGTCTGCTATGGAGGGAAGAGATTTTAGGAGAATGCTGCAGAGGCTGTAGTAAGAGTGCAGGCAAGAGGGAATTACTGGTTGTGATAAGGAAGGTGACATGAAACGGGAGGAACAAACACTGGATTTGACCCATGTTGAGCACTGAGTGACCAGTCTTAAGGAATGCAGTATAAAGACAAAATGGAAGAAGTCTAAGGACTGAGCCTCAGGTAGCACCCCAGGGTGGCTTAAAACTTGGGCTCTAAGATAACAAATCAGCCAAAGAGATTAGTAAAATATAGCCAGCCAGGTTAGCCAGAGAATCAGGAGAGTGGCTTCCCAGAAGCCAAGGGAAGAAAAAGTTGAAACAAAAAGAAAAAAACTTACCACGTCAAAAGACGCTGATAGAAAGGAGAGGAAAAGAGGATGTTAAAAGTCACTATTCCGACAACATGGATGGAATGAGAGGGTATCATGCTTAGCGAAATAAGTCAAGCAGAGAAAGACAACTATCATATGATCTCCCTGATATGAGGAAGTGGTGATGCAACATGGAGGCTTAAGTGGGTAGGAGAAGAATAAATGAAACAAGATGGGATTGGGAGGGAGACAAACCATAAGTGACTCTTAATCTCACAAAACAAACTGAGGGTTGGTGGGGGGAGGGGATTTGGGAGAAGGGGGTGGGATTATGGACATTGGGGAGGGTATGTGCTTTGGTGAGTGCTGTGAAGTGTGTAAACCTGGTGATTCACACACCTGTACCCCTGGGGATAAAAATATATGTTTATAAAAAATAAAAAATTAATTAATGAAAAAAAAAGTCACTATTCCTACTAGGAGTCATTTTACTATCAGGACAAAAACTCTACTGGAGGAGGGGCAAGAGAAAAGTGATGAACCTAAGGGGCCAGCAGGTACAGCCTACTGTCTTACAGGGTTTTCTGTGAAAGGAAATAGTAACATTAAGTAGTTAGGTGAAGGTGGACAGTTTGTTTCTTTTTTAAAATTGATTTCAAGGTATATGTTTTCTTGTGGGATTTCTGATAGTAAACTTTATTATAATGGGGTTGACCCCACTACAAATAACATTCTGGGTAAGTTTTCTTTAAAAGTCTAGTATTATAGTTAGTAGGCAGCAAACGCTCTAATTAACAAGGGAAGCCTAAATAGGTACCATGACTTTGTTTTCGGTAAGTATGAGTTTAGACTAGTTAGATAAGGTCTCTGAGCTATCATTTCCCTACTTGTATAATGTATATGACAAATTTTATGAAGGGGAAATGTAATCATGGATATAAACCAGAAACACAGTGCCTGAGACATGGTAATCACTCAGTAATTGAGAGGAATTATCATTAGTATTTAGTACATGACTATTAACATCTCCTCGAATCACTAATACGGCCTATTAGGATATAAAAAGCACCAAAGATAACAATTTCTGTCTTGACTTCTTCCCCTTCTCCCTACCTCTTGTTTCAAAGCAGACTCTAATGCCCTTTCCCATTTCAAAGTACAACAGGGGATACAGCCAAGGGACTGGAACAGCTGTGTGCCAAGCCTCACATGGAAACCTAGTGAGTTAATGTCATTTTAAACATGGTTTTCTTATGAGTAAATTAGCTTGCAGATTTGCAAGCTTCCTACCACTAATTACTAGATTAGCTAGAGTTGCCCTGCAGGGAAAGCAGCAATGAGGAAGACAAACACAGCATTCTTATGTGAATGCTCATTTGCATAGTTCATACAACTCTAGGCTTGCAGGAAGACAACCCCCTGCCTCTCCCAGTTAAATCTAATATGACATTTAGAGTTTTACACAAGTATATTAGGCAACAAATTAGCCCAAAGCTGCAATTAATCACAATTCAGAGTCAACTCAAGGGAATAGAGAACCAAACAAATGAATTTAACATTTAGCTCTCCTCTTGACCCATGCATGTTGACCAAGATAATATCCTAACTCAAGAATGCTAGATGAAACTTCTCCAAGAAGTATTGCTAACAAAGCTGTGAATGCACACTTTCACATATATAATCACTTGAAATCAGTACCTGACTTCAAAGTCAATTCTCATTAACTAACTTCTTGCATGGAATAAATCTGTTCACCAAGACAATCTTGGATGCAAGAAAGGGAAGGATGCCCAATTAAACAGCTTAAGCAAATGCATTGGCACACTTAAAGGAAAAGTTGGAAGATCAAAAAACTTCAGGATCCAAAGGCTCAATGCATGTTATCAGCAACTGGTCTTCTGCTTCCCTGTCTGAAGGCTCTGCTTTCCTCTTTGTGCCTCATCTTTACTATTAGCAGTCCAAGAAAAGAAAGTGATTCTTTCTTTCTTAAGAGTTTGAAAGCATCTCTAGAAATGAGTCACATGCCCCTTAAACCAATCACAGTGCAGTGACCCATAATGCTGATTGGTCAGAGTGGGTCACATGCCTAATACTGACCGCAAGGTGGAAATATCTTCACCTAAACCACACCAACAGAAAACACTGGTGGTTTTGTTTCCCTAGAGAACACTGGAGTGCTGTTACTTCTCTAAGAAGAGTAAGTTGAAGCTAGGAGGGAAAATGTAACAGATGCTCACTGTTACAAATGATTCAACGGCTCGTCATTTCAGTTATATTTGTAAAAATATAAATAATAACTGTAATTATAATAGTATCTGCCTCTTGAGATTATGAATGTTTGCATAAATTAAAGGTTAAAGAACTATGTTTTATTACCATTGCTTTCTCGAAGTTATGCAGTCTTGTTGCTATTGGCCATAATAGCTGGTATCACTTTATCATTCCATTGCTATAAATACAAATACATTATGTGTTATAAGCTAACTGTATTATTCTGGTTAGCAAGTGGTTCTTGAAGCATAAGAATTGAAGTGATTCCCAAAGCACACACATCATTATAAGCATTTCTAAAGTTACTCTTGCGGTCACCAAATTAAGGGGAGACAAGTATCTCCCCTTAGATTAGTAAAGAGAACTTTGTTAGAGTAAGAGAAGTTAAACACAAAGATCCATTACCTGTAAAACCTCTGATGATACATCCCACATAATGGTCAAGTATAGATACTTTGTTTTTGAGATACCAGCTGCAAACTTCACCTAGATCACCTTGAGAAAAGTTTACCAATTCCTTACTATTTGAGTGTGCTTAAAACAATTTCATAGTTTAAAAAATAATAATTTCAGGGGTACCTGGGTGGCTCAGTGGGTTAAAGCCTCTGCCTTCAGCTCAGGTCATGATCCCAGGGTCCTGGGATCCAGCCCTGCATCGGGCTCTCTTCTCAGCAGGGAGTCTGCTTCCTTCTCTCTCTCTGCCTGCCTCTCTGCCTACCTGTGATCGCTATCTGTCAAATAAATAAATAAAATCTTAAAAAATAATAATAATAATTTCATACTTTATTGTGTCCCACAGAGGGAAAAAGCAATAGTCCCAAAACTCCCCCTTCATAATAACATAAAAATTTCCACTATTACACAAAAGATTTTCATCCTTACTCTAACAATATAAACCCAATAAACTATAAAATAGTAGTTTGTTAAAAAAAAAAAAAAAAAAAAAAAACCATCAGATAGCTCAGGATGCAAAGAAATCTAAGTGGACTAAGTGCCAAAAAGTTTTAAGATCTTCATAGAGAAGAAACAAGTGGAAACTATTTAAAAAAAAAAAAAAAAATATATATATATATATATATATATATATATGCTAGAAATTAAAAATTGAGCATTTGAAATAAATTCATTTGGTAGGCTTAGTACCAGACTAGACACAAAATGGAAAAGATGAGAAAAGGTGAGAACTTGAAAGGGAAAAAACGAAAAAAAAAAAAAAAGAATGAAAGGGAAAAAGTGAGAAATTGAAGACTGGTCAAAACCAAATATCCACATGGAAACACCAAAAGAATGGGAAGGAGGAGTTAAAAATTAGATGTCTAAGGGACAGAAACTGTACATAACAGGAAAGGATCAAGAAGTTTGAATGATTATCCAAATGGAATGGCCAGGAGCAATATAGTATTTACATATATTATTTGGAATGCTTATGGAAAGAAGACTTAGCTCTTCCCCCTCATTTATTTATTCAACCACTTATTTTGCTTTTACTTTGCATTAGGCTCTAATATTACTTTATTAATTTTGTTACTTAAATTTTTCCAGCTTTGGCCATTAGTGATCTCTTTCAAGTGTGCTCTTGTGTAATAAGCCCTCATCCTTTTGATTTTTGACCATTTTCTTACATTTAACCATTACAGGAAGCTCTTGGCTAATGTTTCATTTTCCTGTCTCTAGCCCTGCAATCAACAATTTCTCTAAGAGACCCAGGTACCTTTTATTAGAGGATGGTATATAGAAACCAAGATCTGAGACCTGGCTTTTCTCATTTCTACTGGACTGCTACTGTTTCTAGGCTCCCTTGGTGGACACAGCAAAGACATTTATGTATGGACATTCACCCATATATACATACATATCTATAATTATTCCTTTGTCTCTTCATCTGTATCTATGGCAAATTAAGCATATGTTGATAATATCTTCTATTCTAATCCAGTACCACATAATTAATTCTAGTCATCCCACCCCCACCCCAATGCCTTGCTTTCTAACTTTGCTATCCAACATGAAAAGCCTATCTCCTGTCACCACCCATATCCATTTAATTATTTGTATGACCTCCGATATACATGGCATTTTTAGAATTGCTAACCTGTATCTCACTGATAAACAACCTTTCTAACTAGAGCACACAGTTCAGTTCATTTTGTCTAGCTCTGTAATTTCTAGTTAAATATCTCTTTTCAAGTATTACTTAATTCCCGTTTCCCCATGTCCCTCAGTAAGATTATGTCACACTTCCATAACGTAGATACATTCTTTTATCACAGCCAACATTTCATCCCAGGATTTTCTCCAACCTCCTGGCTGATTTTTTGTTTAATTTCCATACATTCAAGTTTACTGTCTGTACTGTAAATTTCAGTGGATTTTGAGAAATTCGTATAGTCATAATACCGTATAGAATGGATCCATCATCCTAAAAATTGTTTCTCCTCTGTAATCAACCACTCTCCCTCCCTCCAACCCTTGACTACTTCTGATCTGCTTTTTATTCTTTCAGTTTCTCTTTTCCAAGAGTATTATGTAAATGGAATTTACATAATTTTGAATTTGGGCTTTTTCATTTAACAAAATGCATTTATGATTTATCCATTTTGTTTTGTAATTCAATATACTGGTCATTCCTTTTATTGCTAAATGTATTCCACTGTATAGATATATACTCATTCACCAACTGAAAAACACTTTGGTTGCCTCCAGTTTGAAGAAATAATGAAAGAAATTTCTATGAACATACACACGTAGTTTCTGCATGAACCTGAGCTTACAGTTCAAATGGATAAATAATGAGGAATATACTTTTGGGATCATATGTTAGAGTCTGGTTAGCTTTGTAAGAAACTTGCAAAATGTGTTTCTAAGTGGCTATAGGATTTTGCATTCTGACAAGTGATAAATCCGAGTTCCTACAGCTTTATACCTTCACCAGCATTTGGTAGTGTCAGGATTTTAAAACTTTCTTATTCAATATAAGGATCTGCATACAGCAAATATGAATAAATTTGCTTTATAGATGTTTTAAAAAGTAGATTGCATTAAAAGGAAGTAGAACTATTTTTAAACAGAAATGGTAAAACGGTTCCTCTCATGTGAGGACCTGTGTCAGTTGCTAGAGGTATGCTTGGAGCAGTTACCTTAAGAAGGATTCTGGGGCTACACCTGGCCTCAGTGAGAAAGCATGCTGAGAACAATTAGCAATGTCTATTGCAAACAGAGGACAAGGCATTGGGGCACAAGAACATTTTGTTTCCAATGTCTGGGCTAATTCAGTGGCATCTAATTAAGCTCCTCCAAAAGGACCTCCTGTGATAGGTAAAATTATGGCTTCCAAAAATGTCCATGACCTTGTCCTCAGAGCTTGTGACTATGTTATGTTGCATGGTAAGGGAGAGTTCAAGTTGAGGATGGAATTAAGGCTGCCAATCAGTTGACCTTAAAATAGGGAGATTATTGTGGATTATCCATATGGAATCCACATAATCACAAGTGTCCTTAAATGTGGAAGAAGGAAGTAAAAGGGATAGTCTCAGACTGATGCGGTATTAGAAGGACTTGATTGGACATCACTGATTTCAGAGATGGAAGAGGCTGGGAGCTAAGAAATGCAGTAGCCTCTAGGAGCTGGCGAAGTCAAGAAAACAGATTCTCCCCTATAGCCACCAGAATGGAATGTATCACTGTCAGTACCTTGATTTTAGCTCAATGAAACACATACATCAGAATTCTGACTCAGAGAACCGTAAGTTCATAAACTTGTGTTGTTTTAAGGAGCTAACTCTTCAGGATTTGTTACAGAAGCCATGCAATCCAAGTACAACTCTTTTAATAATTAGAAAACAGAAGTTAAAGATCAAGGTGTTAACTTTTTAGCATGAAAGCAAAAAGTTTAGAGAGTTTACAGTCCTTAAAATTTTTAGGTGGGTTAGACAGTTTTTTGGCTATCATTTCCTAAAAATATTGTGAAAACATCAATTTCAGACTTAATCCTATCCATTTAACACTAATTTGGAGTTGAGTTGGTATAAAATAATGAGCTTTTTCTGACACTACGAAAACAGCCATTCAGAACCACTCAAAACTCCTAAAGGCATTCTGCCTGAATGGTCTACAAGCATTCAGGTCAAATGTCACTGGAGGAACACTGAGAAGATGGGAATCATCATCATTGTGGCAATGGCATAACTGTTCTCGGTTGACGGAAGAAAGTCATGTGTCGGGACTCCATCTCTGCCTTTGTACTCAGCTCCTGGGGTAAGAGCAGAATGCAGTCTGAGTCAGCCAACCCTGCCATTCGTTTGATAATCTCTCCATTATATTTACAGCTCTGGGCTGTGCCAACCCAAAATGAATGCTGCTATTATTTTCCAGTGGGCCCCCATGTGCTAGTGGGTTCTACTTGTCTCATCTTCGTGACTAATTCTCCATCCTCCCTCACCTCTCGTTCCACACCTCCGTGTGTTTCTCCTTCGGATGGCATTGGAGGTGATGGGAGATGTGGGACCATGCTGTGAGCACATCCTTCTTTTTTCATAGCTATGAGCTGTACACTTTTTATTAAATTCACAATTGTACCCAGGGGAACAAATGCGGTATAATGGTGGGAAGAAGCAAGGGCTGCTTTCTTCACACGTAACAGAAAATAAAGTCCACAAACTATGCATGCCAGTAAAAGAACATCTTTATGGTGACATTAAAAAATGCATAATAGCCTCAAAATTACAACTGGAGGCTAAGCTCAAGTAAAGGACGTTATTAAATAGATATCGCAAATGGAAAATAATAGAAGTAAATAGGGAAAGGGTTTTTTTTTCCAACCCCTCTAACAGGGCTCAGAAAGTTTCTGGGTTTTTCCGTGTGTTGGGGTGTGTGTGTGTGTTGTTTGTTTTTGCCCCTCACAGCGCCAATCAAGAATAACAAGAGCATTACTTTGGCCCCAAACCAGGACTCCAGCAGCAGAGGGAAAGCCTCAGGGGAGCTGCACTCTCTTCTGGGAGGCAAAAAGGAGTAAGAGCCTCAGGCCAGAGAAGCATCCCACAGAGATTGTTAAAAGCTTACTTCCAGGGGGGAAAAAATGTCCTCTTTTGATCTTATGGTTCATATCCAAAGGGATATAGTTCAAGCTACCGAAACTTTTTGATTTTGCTTTGTTTTGTTTTTGTTTGTCAAAAGTACTCATGGAAAATTTTTACCCTAATTATGTGCTTGGGTTCCTCGCTACTGTTTTAGATCCTTGACCAAGAAATGACTGATGTTATCTCCTACTAATGTCATGAAATTTAAAAGGCTGCCTGAATATTGAGATGTAGAGCTTAGTACACAGTGAAATGCTAAATATTGAGAAGCTCCGGGTATATCTTTGTTACATCTTCCAAAAAGCAGAATACCTTTAAATATGCCCTAAGTTATCACTGGGATATTCTAAAGGGCTTAAAAAGTAATAGTCTTGCCAGAGTGTCATAAAATGATAATGTAGGATAAGGCAGAAATGCTTAACTTACAAAAAAAGTATATCTGGTATTTAACAATATTTAAGTAAAACAGTATCACGTTCTCATTTTTCTCTCATTCTGTCAATCAAGCCACATGTGACAAGACATAACTATCGAAGGTAAAAATAAAGACTCAGACTAGAATTACAACACTAAACATCACTGGAAGAATGAACTTTGACAAACGGCTTAAACTCTCCGGGCCCCTGTTTTCTCATCTGTAATTTTCAGTGGCAATTAATGAGAATGCCTGGCTCATACCAGGTAATCAGTAACAAGTTACTTAAGGACCGAATGAAAAATGAATGGATAAATCAGTAAGTGAACTCATTTGGAGAATTCCAGATCTTCCTCCCCAAACTGCTCTCCACCAAGTCTTCCCCATCTCAGTGGGAAGCCACGCTGTTGTCACACTTCCCATCAAATCTGTCAGGAAATATGCATCTACCTCGAACCCAACCTTTTTGTACCAACTCCCCTGCTATTCCCCCCCCCCCCACCCCCAGTCCGAGCCATGTCTGGGATTTCTAATAATCTAAGATTTCCCCACTCCTAACTTTGCCATTCTATAGTCCAATCTCAGGGGGGTCTCATTCAAAATAAAGGCTAGGTTAAATCCCTCTTCTGTTTAAAATCCTATTTCAATCAAAATAAAAGCCCAAACTCTTACAATATCCTACAAACCCTGTGTGATCTGGATCCCTGCTTTTCCAAACCTCATCTCCTTCTGGTCTCTCACTTCATCACTTGGCTTTTGCCCCAATGGCTTCCTTCAGCTGCTTTTTGAACTTGCTGGGCATGCTTCCATCTCAGAGCCTTTACACTGGCTATCCCTCTGCCTGGAACATTCTTCCCCCAGGTGTTGTATGTGCAAAGTAGTTACACACAATGGTCCTCTGTACTACCTTTCTATCTTCTTAAAGGACAACAGTGATAAGAAGTTGTTGCCTGGGACACGAGACAATTTTTGACACAAGAAGTTTTGTTCCTAGAGGAGAGAGACTTGTTTTCTCTTCCCTGGCAGGCGAAAATCAAGCAGTTGTCTTTTGATGCATATCCCCAAGGTTTTAGAGCACCAATCAACAAATCAGGAAAAGTCCAGATAATGAACCCAAATAACACATCAGCATCAAAGTCATCTCCAGGTAGAGAAAAAAAGAGGAAAACATCAAACTTTTGGCATCAGGGGAAAATTTAATAAAGAAAAACTAGTGAAAGCCTCAGGGTAAAATAAGAACCAGAACAACTAAATTTTTCCCTCAAGTTAAAAACATTTTAAAGTATTTTTTCTTACAGGCTCTGATAATCTGCATGCTTAATGGGGTGAGACCAGTGTAACAAGATAAGTTAGGGCTCCAAAATTTCACCAGAGTAAGAGTTATCCAAGAGTTTTTTGTTTTGTTTTGTTTTGTTTTGTTTTGTTTTGTTTTGTTTCTAATGATCCTATCTATGACAAACAGAGTGAGGACCAGCACAGAATCTTGGATCAAATTTCCTGGATTCCCAGCGTGACTTTGGGAAATTAGTTTCCATGGCTTCTTCACCGGTCATACCGGGATAGGGTTCTGGTAAGGATAAAATTAGGTAATGTTCAGAAAGCTCTTAGCACAGCACTTATACATAGTGGTTTTCAGTTCTAGCTTCTGCAATGCTCTCTCACATTTTGCAAAGGCAAGTCTTGGAGTCTTAAGCAACACGCTGTTAGTACAGTGCATTCTTTGGTCCCAAGGAGCCTTTCTGCAATGAAAGTGGAAAAGGGAATGTGCTTAGTAATCAGATACTACAGCCTGGGGCAGGCAATATAAACGTAATGAGACACAGTCTCTTCCCAAATTAAATGGGGATCATAATACCCACCTCATAGGAGTTCAAAGTGGAGATAATACACAAGGGCAGGGCCTGGCACATAGGAAAAGCTTAATAAGTGGTTATTATTTTTGTTATTACAATCAATCCACTAAAAGAATATGCCTCTGTGATTGTATTCCCACCTGTTTCTAAATATAGATCCCCCTTCTTCCCTCCTTTCACTCCTTGTGAGTTGTTGCCAGGTCTCTATGCCTTCCGATTCACTGCCAGCACTTCTCCCTGTGTTGGCCAGATCTGCAGTTTCTGCCTTTCTTCTCGGTTCGTCCATCAATACTAATACTGCTGGCAAACTCCCAACTCTTTTCTTAACTCCAATCTTTGCTTCTCTGTCCTCTTAGAGGGCTTAACTCCAACTCTTAACTCCAAGTGTTCCTAATAAAGGAAATCCCAGGGGTCTAGAAGCAGGAGTAGATCTCAGTCTACTTGACTTTTATGTCCCTATGAAGATCCATCACCAGTGTTCCCAACAAACACTTGTTTTGTTTGACTGTCCAGCATACATTTCCCTTTATTTTGCAAATAGAGTAATAGCACATTCATTTTCCTTCAAGGAGTCATCTTCCCTCCACTTCTATCCTTGTGATGTGGGTGGGAATTTCCCTACCACCTGTGCCAAAAGAGGATGTGTAATTGCTTTAATATCCACGTAAGAAAAGCTTGATGAGATCAAAGCAGATAGAAACAGAGCAGAGAGATAGAGAGTGCAAGAGCCAGTCCTAATGACACTGTTGAACCCCTAGATAAAGCCATGCCTGAAGCTGAATCACCCCTCAGCTTCTCATTTATATCAGCCAGTATGTTCCTGAAAACCAATATGTGGAACCTCCTCTTAATAGTTATGAGGGAAAAAGAGCATAATGCTGCTAATCGAGAGTGAGATAATTATTTCTGAATTACTCTGTGTGGATGGGTTAAAGTAAGTTGGAGAGTGGGTGTGGTTAATCCCTTTTACAAAATCTGTAAAAGCTACATACTTGAGTCTAAGACAGAAAATAGAGAGAGGGAAAGCTTCAATCTGAAGCTTCAATCTGCTCTGCAATGAGTCGGTTAAATTATGTAAAAACTCTATGAGATGCAAAATTTAATTGCAGTTACTTTCTTTTAAATATTGCTTTCATTTCTTTTTCTTTTTAATTTTTTATTTCTTTTCAGCATAACAATATTCATTGTTTTTGCACCACACCCAGTGCTCCATGCAATCCGTGCCCTCTACAATACCCACCACCAGGTTCCCCCAACCTCCCACCCCCCACCCCTTCAAAACCCTCAGATTGTTTTTCAGAGTCCATAGTCTCTCATGGTTCACCTCCCCTTCCAATTTCCCTCAACTTCCTTCTACTCTCCATCTCCCCTTGTCCTCCATGCTATTGGAATACAATATCCTATTAGTTTCAGGTACACATATTGATGCTTCAATAGTCTTATACATCACCAAATGATCCCCATACAGTAAGTCTAGCTAACATCTCTCACCATCTGGTTATTATAATATTACTGAGTAAACACCCCATGCTGTTCATTAAACCCCAGGACTTATTTATTTTATAACTGGAATTTTGTACCTGTTAATCCCCTTCACCTATCTCTCTACACTGCCCCCCCAATCTCCTCTCCTTCCTGTTAATGAACAGTTTGCTTTCTGTATCTATAAGTCTGTTTTTATTTTTTTACATTCCACATATAAGTGAAATCCCACAGTATTTATCATTTTCTGACTTACTTCACTTAGCACAAAATACCCTCTAGGTCCACCCATGTTGTCACAAATGATAAGATTCTATTCTTTTTTATGCCTAAATAATACTTCACACTGTGTGTGTGTGTGTGTGTGTGTGTGTGTGTACAAATAGGTGCATTTTCTTTCATTTAATTTTTATGGAAAATTTCTAAAACATACAAAAAAGACAAAGTCATATATAATCCCAATTTGTCCATTATCAAATCATGACAAATATTTCCTCACCTATATCATCACCTACCTCCTTTCTCCTTTTTTTTAAATTTTTATTCCATATTTTCTAATTGAGGTCATATTCATGTAGTGTAAAATTAAGCATTGTAAAGTGAACAATTCAGTGGCATTTAGAACATGCACCATGTTGTGTAGCCACACTTACCTCTACCTAAACACTTAAAACATTTACAACACCCCAAGAGTAACTGTACATACTGAGCTGCTGTTCCCACTCCCCACTGGATCCTATAGCCTTATCAGATAAAGGATTTTCAAATACTCAGTTCCATTTTGTGGGCTGCCTTTTCATTTTTCCTGATAATGTTTTTTGTTGAAACAAGTTTTTAATTTTGCTAAATCCCAATGTAACTTTTTAAAAATATATTGGCTGTAACAGTTTATGCAGTATTCTCCCATTTACAATGATCTAGATCCTGGTATCCTGAAATTATTTTGTTCCTTGTGCTTTTCATGACATATATAAGAATCTGTTGTCAAATTCAAGTTCATGAAGATTCATCCCTATGCTTTCTTCTCCTAGTAGACTTATTGTTAGCTCTACACTTAGGTCACTGATCCATTTTGCCCCTAATATTTTTGAACACTTATTAAATAGTAGGAACTGAACACAAATTATCTCTTAATTTTCACAAGAATCATCCAAAAAATTAATTTAAAAATTAAGAAGAAAAGAAAAGAATCCTCCACGTACATTTGGGTTGAATACTTTTATTAACTCCATCTCATAGATAAAGCAACCATACCTCACAGAGTTTAAGAATTTGCCTAAGTATGCAAAGATATTAAGCAGGAGCCAGCAGTTAATAGAGAACTGTGTAACTCCAGAGCCTGAGTTCTTTGCCACTTTCAAAAACAAACTAACAAGCACAAGACAAAATGAGAATGGGGAACTACTGAAGAGGAAAATGGGGTTTTCGTCCATTGCTCCTCATTCTTCAATGTGTTTTGTGTTTCTTTCACATTTTACATCCACCGTTAAAGGAAGGATATACATGCATCCTCAAGATCTTCCTTATCTGAAAGTAAATATTAGGCAGGCAATCCAAACTCAGATGTATTCTAACATTCAGGATGATCTGGATCCTGAAACCTTGAAATCCTCACCCTAAACTTTCAGAGTCTCTCACTAGAAGGTTAACTCTCTTGTTAGTTACACCCTTTGATCATTGTGCACCCTTTCCTCCTCTTCTCTGTGTACTAGGTGCTGACCTTTACGGACGTCATCACCTGGGATCCTTTACCCTCTGGACCTCCCTGGAGTTTGACCAATGAGAGGAAATGATAGAGTATCATTTGTAACTGGGGTATTTCTTCTCCTGTGTTCTCTTTTTCCTTGAGCACTGCGTTGTAACAGTGGGCACATCCTTCCAGGACCTCAACTCCTTTAGGTGGCTTGTCTTCTACACTCCGGTTACCAGAGGGCATGAATAATGTTATGTCCTCTCCCTGCTTCTTCAGGCCTAGAGATGATAACAGGAATGGGTAGTAAAGAACCCCAAGCACAGTTTGATTTATTCTGCAATGCAGGTAAATCAAAGCCAGTGAGATGCAAAATAACTTAACCATTGTGTCTGACAGTTGTTTCTATGGGAACTGACGCTCTGGATCTCAAACAAAAATGACATGTGAGCTTCTGCTGGAAAGAATCCCATGTGTTGGACTGGGGTCCCTCTGTTATTTGTTTCTCTGCCTTTCTGTCTCTCTCAGCAGCCTGCAGGAAAGAGCACACTGTACCTTCTCCAACAAGAAGCTGCCTTCAGAGAATGAGCTTGAAATATGTCAGCATTGTATGGAGTTAGAAGAAACTCTAATTAGCACAGCTGTTAATTTTGGGACATTAGATGGTTTAAAATTAATACAAGTAGAAGGGAATATGATAAATCCCTCTAAACTCTAGGAGTAAGGAAAACCTTCATAACTATGAATCAAAAATCTAGGCGCCATAAAGGAAAAAAATAGTTAACTATAAAAATATCTTTAAACTTTTGCTTGGAAAATAAAACACTACAAAATAAAGGGGAAAAAATATGACAAACTGGGGAGGGGAAACTGAAATTTATAGTATAGATAAGCAAGTCCTCTCTTTAATATATCAAAAGCTCTTAGCTAAAAATCAAGAATAACAATCTGACAGAAAAAACAAAAACAAAAACGTGGCCAAGAGACACAAAGAGACATTTCACAGAAAAAGGTATTCCATCATATCCCTTACAATAGAAATGCAAATTAAAATCCACTAAAGTGCCATTTTTTTTTAAACTAAGGAAATGAGCAGAAATCTGTAATCATAATAATATACCATATTGGCCAGGCTCTGGGAAATGTGATGGTTCATCTGTAAAATCAGCCCCAATTATTACTTTTCCTATAGCCACACCTATTTGCAATATGATTTTATAGCCTTCAGATCAAGACGTGGACTCCATCTCCCTTATGTGGGTGCTCTTGTGACTGAGCTTGACAGACTGAATTCAAGATATGTAATGGCATGTGAAATCTGGCCTCAAAAGCCTTGCATGATTCCATGTGTTCTCCTTGAACTGTACCCAGCCACCATGTGAACTAAACATGCATGGGTTACCTTTCTGGATGATGAGAGACACTTGAATTGGTCACCTCCCTTGAACCTCAACAACAGCCAACCAATCTCAAAAGATGAACTGCGGGTGACCAAAGATCCATGACAGAACCCAGCTGACAAAAGGACTGTTCAGTTGCACCCAGCCTACATTACCTACTTGCAAAATTATGAACTAAATCAATTAAGTGGTGGTTGTCAAGCAAATAGGCTTTGTAGTAGGATTTTGTGCAGCATAAACTGAGGCAAGGAATAAACACTCTCAGACACAGCTGGTATGAGTATGATGCTTCCCCATGAAAGGAAATCTGGCAATAGCTAACAAAAACAAAAACAAAAAAACCCATCTACCCTTTGACCAGGGTACAGCTGCAGAAGTAGGAAATGAATCATGTGTCAGGTTATTTTTATGACATTATTTTTAAGAACAAATGATTGGAAATAATACAAATGTTCATTGATAGGGAACAGGTTGAGTAAACGATGGTAGAAGAACACATCAGACAGTTATACAGTTTTTGTTGTTGTTGTTTTTAAAGATTTTTATTTATTTATGTGAGAGAGAGCATGAAAGGGGAAAAGGTTAGGGGGAGAAGCAACTCCCCGTGGAGCTGGGAGCATGATTCGGGACTTGATCCCAGGACTCCGGGATCATGACCTGAACCAAAGGCAGTCGCCCAATCAACTGAGCCACTCATGCACCCTGAAAGTTATACAGTTTTAAGAGGAAGGTGCTGACATGAAGTGAATTCCAAGATACACAGATAACCTTTTTATCTTACATTTTTCACTTAATTACTAAGCTGAACTTTGCGTAAGGAAACATGTATGGATATATTCTATTAAGGGGAAAAAGAAACTGAAAAGATGAATCAAAAACTAATAAAAATGGTTATCTGAGGGTTGCTGGGGGGGAGGGGGGTGGGAGAAGGGGGGTGGGGTTATGGACATTGGGGAGGGTACTCATGGGAGCACTGAGTGCTGTGAAGTGTGTAAACCTGGCGATTCATAGACCTGTACCCCTGGGGATAAAAATATATTATATATATAATATATGTTTATAAAATAAATAAATAAATAAAATTTTTTTTAAGAACTAATAAAAATGGTTATCTGGTTATCTATAGGAGGTGGTAGAATTGGTCTAATGGGAACAGAAAAGAAAATGAGAATTGCCTGAGTACCATTTAATACAGTTTTTAACCTTACACCATGTATTTTATTTATTTTAAAAAATGTTGAAAAAATATCATAATGAGAGGAAGAGAGAAGTAATTATTTTGGATGTCTTTAGAATATAGTTATTGAACTGAACATACAGACTGAGATCTACACTAAGGACCAAGAGAACTGCAAAAAGATAAAATCCACTCAGTACTTCTAGCTGTAACTAAAAAATGTTTTATAGGCACAGTAGGAATATGCAAATAAATGTTTATGTAATTAGAAATCATGGATTTTCAAAACAAGAGAAAAGGTGACAGAGGCACAAGTGTAAAATCCAAGTAGTTGACTAAAAACTTAAAACTAATATATATATTTTTTAAAGATTTTATTTATTTATTTTTCAGAGAGAGAGAGAGCACAAGCAGGGGGAGCAGCAGGCAGAGAGGCAGAGGGAGAAGCAGTTCCCCTTGCCGAGCAAGGAGCTGGATGTGGGACTCAATCCCAGGACCCTGGGATCATGACCTGAGTCAAAGTCAGCGGCCCAATCGACTGAGCCACCCAGGCACCTCAAAACTAATAAATTTTTAAAGACACATAAATATATATGCATATGTAAATGTATACAGATATGTTAATATTTTAGTTTTGTCCATTAAAAGAGTCTAAAAGCAATGCCATTCCAATGCCAGGTTTTGGTCTCTATGCACCATCCCTATTCATAGAAATTGAGCTCCTTGGAGAAATAGTTGATTTCAGGTAGGAATAGAGTAAAAGGTCTTAGATGTAAGAGGGACATCTTTTGCCTGAAAGCAGTAATATTTTCAGAGACTAACTGGGTTGAACTGAAAGCATAGTGTTGATAAAGTAGGAGAAGAATAAATGAAACAAGATGGGATTGGGAAGGAGACAAACCATAAGTGACTCTTAATCTCACAAAACAAACTGAGGGTTGCTGGGGGGAGGGGGTTTGGGAGAAGGGGGTGGGATTATGGACATTGGGGAGGGTATGTGCTTTGGTGAGTACTATGAAGTGTGTAAACCTGGCGATTCACAGACCTGTACCCCTGGGGATAAAAATATATGTTTATAAAAAATAAAAAATTTAAAAAAAAAAGGAAATCGATAACTCAAGTAAGTATTAAGAAAAAAAACTAATATTAGAACATATTAATACATTAAAATCCTTTATATTCTATATTTATACTTAAAAAGAACTGAAACTGAAAGAAACAAAAATCCTCATTTGTTGCCAACCATAACTAAAAAGTTATGTTTAAATGAAATTCATTATTAATCTTGCCTTTATTATAAGTACTAGAATTTAGGGTAATGAAACAGTCCTAGTTTTTGGAGGAAGAAATCATCATAGATGAATTATAGTTGATAAGTGTGGAAAGTGTTAAAAAAAAAAAATCAATGCCTAATAAGATAATCAATTCCAGAAAAGAATATTGAGGAATGTTTAACCAACTTAGTAAGAAGTTACTGGAAAATTACACATGCACAAAAATTATATATACATATATATAAATATATATAATTTATAATTTATATAAATATATATATAAAATATCAATCCATCATCCTTCTGGTGTCAAAGTAGGAAATTTGAGTTTATAATGGAAGGAACTATCTTTACCACCTGAACCCAGAGTTCAATCTTATAAGTACTAGTAGAGGGAAAATCTGTGTTATATACCTCCTCATGTGATGCATTATGAAATTAAAAGGATTGCCTACAAACATTTCTAACAAAAAGGTTTTACTTAAATTTAGTACAGCATCTAGATCTAACTTCTACTTACAGTAAAAGCAAAAATAAAAGAAGGAAATAAACAAGTACAGAAAGTGGGACATTTCTAAAAGTAATAGGACTAAACTTTTCAAGAAGTCTATTTTGGGGAGTAGGGGATGGAAAAGGTGGAAGGGAGTGTGCTAAACTGAAGTTTTAAGAGATATATCAAACAAATGTAGTGTGTCATCACTGACTGCATACTAGTGGAATAATCAAGGTGAAGAAATCATTTCTGAAATAACTATGAAAATATGAGTTTGTTAAATAGAAATTTATTTAGGCTATATAAAGGAAAATGTCTATCTTTAGACATGCACAGTGATTAATTTAGGAAGGGGATGTTATGAATTCTTTATTTTGAAATACTTCAGTAGAAATATATATGTGTAAATACATAAATATATAAATATAATATATCAACTATGTATAATACAAATATATTTATATAAATATATATATAATACATGTACACACAAATCCATATACATAAATGGAGAATTATTAAACCTAGGAAGTGAATATATGGGTGACAATTTTGTACTAAAATTTCAATTTAGCACATTCTTTCCTACCTTTTCCATCTCCCACTTCCATAAATGGAAAATTATTAAACCTAGTAAGTGAATATATGGGTGATAATTTTGTACTTCCATCTACTCTATATTCAAAAAGTACTGATTACAGGTTGATGTAGAAGATAGGGACAGAGCAGGAGGGCTCTAGGCTCATCTTCTCCCATGAATACAACTAGTTAACTATCAAATCATTGTAATATCCTAGCAAACGACCTGAAAACTGAAAGAACAAGCCCCACAGCTAATGGTAGAGAGGAAGCCACATCAAAGAAGGTAGGAAGTATAGAGACCCAGTTTGGCAGAGAAACAGATAGTGGCTGCCACAGTGGGAGAGAGCAGCAGTTGTGGAGAAAGGTGAAAGAGAGACTAGCACATAGGGAAGTACACAGAGAAGATGAAGACTATAGCCATTGGCTTAGAAAGAGAGAGGATCCAATTTCTTTGAGCTCTTTAAACTAGCAGGGCTTAAAGACTGGAGTTTTAAAAGTAAATATTTATGCAACCAACATGGAAGCACCCAAATACATAAAAGACTTAAAAAACATAAAAGAACTAATAGATAATAGTACAATAATTCTAAGGAACTTTAATACCACACTTACATCAATGGACATATCACTTAAGCAGAAAATCAACAAGGAAACAGTGGCTTGAGATGACACACTGGACCAGATGGATTTAACAAATATATTCAGAACATTCCATCCTCAAAAACAGCAGAAAACACATTCTTTTCAAGTGTACATGGAACATTCTCCAAAACAGATCACATATTAGGCTTCAAAAGAAGCCTCAAAAAATTTTAAAATGACTGAAATCATACCATGCATCTTTTCTGACCACAACGTTTCAAAACTAGAAGTCAACCACAAGAAAAATCTGGAAAGACCACAAATACATGGAGGCTAAATAACATGCTACTAATAATTAAGAGGTCAACCAAAAAATAAAAGAACTAAAAAAAAAAAAAATAGAAACAAATGAAAAAGAAAACTACAGTTCAAAATCTCTGGGATGCAGCACAAGCAGTTTGATGAGGGAAATTTATAGCAGTTCAAGCTTAAGTCAAGAGGCAATCTCAGATAACCTAATCTAACATGTAAAGGATCTAGAAAAAGAACACCAAACAAAACCCAGAATCAGCAGAAGGAAGGAAATAATAAAAATTAGAGCAGAAATAGATGAAATAAATCTAAAATAACAAAACAAACAAACAAAAAAACAATAAAACAGATAGATGAAACCAGGAGCTGGTTCTTTGAAAAGATGGGGGGAAAAAAACCCTGATAAACCTTTAGAAAGACTCATTAAAAAAAAATAAATAAATAAAACCCAGGATCTAAATAAAATTACTAATGAAAGATGCTAAATAACTACCAACACCACAGAAATACAAACAATTGTAAGAGAATATTATGAAAAACTAATGGCCAACAAATTGGACAACATAGAAAAATGGATAAATTCCTAGAAACAGATAAACTGTCAAAATTGAAACACAACGATAGAGAAAATTTGAACAGACTGATAATCTGCAAAGAAATTGAATTAGTAATCAAGAAAATCTCAACAAACCGAAGTCCACGCCCAGATGGCTCCACAGGAATATTCTACCCAACATATAAAGAAGAGTTAATACTTATTCTTATTAAACTATTAAAAAAAAAAAAACAGAAAAAGGAAGAAAAACTCCAAAATTCATTCTAGGAAGCCAGCATTACCCTGATACCCTCATTACCAAAACCAGATAAAGACACCACTGAAAAAGAGAACTACAAGCCAATATCCCTGTTGAACATAGATGCAAAAATCCCCAACAAAATACTAGCAGACCAAATTCAACAATACATTAGGGAAAAAAAAAATCATTCACCACAATTATGTGGGATTTATTTCTGACTTGCAAGGTTGGTTCAGTATTTGCAAATCAATCAAGGAGATAAATCACATCAATAAGATGTAAGATAAAAAACACATGGGGCACCTGGGTTGCTCAGTGGATTAAGCCTCTACCTTTGGCTCACGTCATGATCTCAGGGTCCTGGGATTGGGCCCCACATCAGGCTCTCTGCTCAGTAGGGAGTCTGCTCCCCCTCCCCTTCTGCATGCCTTTCTGCCTACTTGTGATCTCTTTCTCTCTCTCTCTCTCTGTCAAATAAATAAACAAAATCTTAAAAAAAAAAAAAAAGAACTTAAAAACACATGATCCTTTCAGCAGAGAAAAAGTGTTTGACAAAGCTCAAGATACATTCACAATGAAAACCCTCAACCAAGTAGGTTTAGAGGGAACATACCTCAAGAAAATAAACATATCTCAAGACTATCTATGGAAAAACCAATGACTAACATCATCTTTAAAGGGGCAAAACCAAGAGCTTTTCCTCTAAGGTCAGGAACAAGACAAGGATGTCCGGTCTCACCACTTTTATTCAACATAGTACTGGAAATCTTAACCACAGCCATCACAAAACAAAAAGAAACAGAAGGCATCAAAACCAAGGAGGAAGTACAACTTTCATTACTTGGCAATGACATGATACTACATATAGAAAACCAAAAAAAAATTCCACTAAAAAACTGCTAAATCTGATAAAGGAATTCAGTAAAGTTGCAGGATAAAAACCAATGTACAGAATCTATTGCTTTTCTATACCCCAATAATGAAGCAACAGAAAGAGAAATTATGAAAACAATCCCATTTACAATTGCACCAAAAATAGTAAGACACCTAGGTTAACCTAACCAAAAAGATGACAGATGTACTCTAAAAACTATAAAACACTGGTGAAAGAAAGAGAAGATTATAGAAAGACATTTCAGGTTCATGGATTGGAAGAACAAATATTGATAAAATATCTATACTACCCAAAGCCATCTACAGAGTTAATGCAATCCCTATCAAAATACCAACGTCATTCTTCACAGAGCTAGAACAAACAATCCAAAAATTTGTATGGAACCACAAATAACCCAAAATAGGAGACATTACAATTCCAGACTTCAAGTTATATTACAAAGCTGTAGTAATCAAAACATTATGTTACTGACACAAAAATAGACACATAGATCAAGAGAAAAGAATAGAAAACTCAGAAATGAACCCACAACTATAAGGCCTGCTAATCTTTGATAAATCAATAAAGAATACCCTGTGGACAAAAGACAGTCTCTTCAAACAAATGGCGATGGGCAAAGTGGACAGCAACATGCAGAAGAATGAAACGGGACAGGTTTTTTACAATTGTAGACAAAAATAAACTCAAAATGGACTGAAGACCCAAGTGTGAGATCAGAAACCATAAAAATGCAAGGGAATCACAGGCTATAATTTGTCTGACATTGACCATAGCAACTTCTTTCCAGGTACATCTTCTGAGACAAGTGAAGCAAAAAGAAAAATTGGTGGGACTACATCAAAATTAAAAGCCCCCGCAGAGCAAAGGAAACCATGTACAAAACTAAAAGGCTATGTATGGAATGGGAGAAGATATTTGCAAATGACACATCTGATAAAAGATTGGTATCCAAAATACATGAAGAACTTATATAGGTTAACAGCCAGAAAATAGTCCAATTAAAAATGGGCAGAAGGCCACCCAGGTGGCTCAGTCTTTAAGTGTCTGCCTTCAACTCAGGGTCCTGGGATTGAGCCTACATATGGCTCCTGCTCAGTGGGGTACCTGCTTCTCCCTCTCTCACTCCCCTTGTTTGTGTTCCCTCTCTCACTGTCTCTCTGTCAAATAAACAAACAAAATCTTAAAAAGAAAAAATACAACTTTTGCAGTTAAAAGGAAAATGTTATGTAAATACAACATAAAAAAATTGATAAAGACAAATATTTTCAAAAATATATTTAACAAATGATTTGCAAATCAGATACTTGCTAAACCACTTGCATTTCAACTAAATAAAAACACATTAAAAACTCAAAAAAATAAATAAGTAAAAAAATAAATAAAAATGGGCAGAAGACATGAACACACATTTATTCAAAGATGACATGTAGGTGGCCAACAGACACATGTAAAGATGCTCATAATTTACCATCAGGAAAATGAAAATCAAAGCCACAATGAGATATCACCTCACACTTAGGAGAATGGCTAAAATGAACAATGCAAGAAATGCCAAGTGTTGATGATGATGGGGAGAAAAAGGAACCCTCGTGCACTGTTTGTTAGGAATCCCACATGGTACAGACTGTGAAAAACTGTATCACATTTCCTTGAAAAGTTAAAAGTACAACTATCCTGATACCCAGCACTTCATTACTGAGTATTTCAAAGAATGCAAAAATACTAATTCAAAGGGTTACATGCACCCTTATGTTTATAAAAATATTATTTAAAACATGCACCCTTGGGGGCGCCTGGGTAGCTCGGTGGGTTGGGCCGCTGCCTTCGGCTCGGGTCGTGGTCTCAGGGTCCTGGGATCGAGTCCCACATTGGGCTCTCTGCTCAGCAGGGGGCCTGCTTCCCTTCCTCTCTCTCTGTGATCTCTTCCCTTCCTCTCTCCTACTGTGATCTCTCTCTGTCAAATAGATAAATTAAAAAAAAATCTAAAAAAAAAAATGCACCCTTATGTTTACAAAAGTATTATTTAAAACAGCCAAATTATAGATGGAACCCAAATGTCCATCAACTGATGGAATAAAAAGTGTACACACACACGCACGCGGGCGCACACACACACACACACACACACACAGGAGTATTACTCATCCATAAGAAAAAATGAAATCTTCCCATTTGCAGTGACATGGATGGAGCTATATAGTGTAACACTAATGGAAATATGTCAGTCAGAGAAAGACAAATACCATATGATTTCACTCATATGTGAAATTCAAGAAACAAACAAGCAAAGGGGGAAAAGAGGAGAGATCAAGAAACAGACTCATGGGGGCGCCTGGGTGGCTCAATGGGTTAAAGCCTCTGCCTTCGGCTCCGGCCATGATCAGGGTCTTTGGATGAGCCCCACTTTGGGCTCTCTGCTCAGCAGGGAGCCTACTTCCCTCTCCTCTCTGCCTGCTTCTCTGCCTACTTGTGACGTCTCTCTCTGTCAAATAAGTAAATGAATAAAATCTTAAAAAAATAATAATAAAAAAACAGACTCATAACTACTGATAGTAAACTGATGGCTACCCATCAGGAGGTGGGTGGGTGCATGAGTGAAATAGGTGATGGGGATTAAGGAGTATACTTTTTGTAACTAGCATTGGGTGATGTATGGACTTGTTGAATTACTATATTGTTTACTGAAACTAATATAACACTGTGAGTTAACTGGAGTTAACAACTTAAAATTTATTGATTATAAATATTTGTGACTGAGTGGGGGGGGGGGGCAGAGAGTAAGAGATTTGTCACCCAGCATGATTTCTACCACGCTTTGTTCTAGTTGTAGAGGTCCACTTCCAAGGAGGTCATATAATAGAGTAATATGGAGTAGGCCTTAGCTTAACCCTACTTTATGGCCTTGGATGAGGAATTTACATTTCCATTATAGTGTCTCAATTTGCAACCCTTTTAATAGGATTCATTAGGAATAAATGAGAAAATGCCATGTGATTAGCATATGGCAAAACTTCCATTAATTTGAACTGCCATCCTCCTCCTCATCATTATTGTGCCAACCACATCCTCTTCCAACTAGCTGTGCTATCTCACCCATCAAAGAGATAAATCAATCTTGCTGCCATGTGCAAAGGTGGATGAATTTTCCAAATAGTTAAATTTAGGTGTGGGGGTATAGCTCAGTGGTAGAGCATTTGACTGCAAATAGTTAAATTTAGCTCTAATTTTCCATACCAGTGTTTCTCAGGGTTTATATTCTACATGTATCTAATTTTAGGAGATATCAGTAGATGCATCACAAATAAAAACAATCCTGAAACAAACATCACAAACAACAAAAAATATGTTTAAAGAAGTTTTGAAAAAGACTAGCTCATATATAAGAGACTAAGAAATCTGTAAAAAAGACTCCTGTACATTTGTGCTTATTTCCATTTAACTCTGTTTCCAAACTTAGAAAGCATGGAAGACTTTCTGCATTGCTTCCTCATTAAAATCATGGAGGAAAATGCGCCATGAATACCAGTTTGGAAAATGGGTCAACATGAGGAATGTAGAATTAGCTGTGACTGACGTTTGATTCTCAGGGTAATCATTACCTATGCTACCTCCAGTATCTTAAGTTCATACTGTCCATGAAGCTGTTTTCCAAGACCAACTATATTGTGCTCTCATTTTTATTATTTTTGTTGTAAGGAAAACACTTGACCCATAATCTTTAATTTTTCAGTGCTCAATACTATATTGTTAACTACAGGTACAGTGTTGCACAACAGACCTCTAAAACTTATTCACCTTGCTTCACTGAAACTGATACCCATTCAAAAGTTAACTTCCCATTTCCTCATTCTTCCAATCCCTAGCAACCTCCATTCTGCTTTATAATTCTATGAGTCTGACTTGTTTAGATACTTCATGTAAATGGAATCATATACTACTTGAGCTACTGTAACTGGCTTATTTCACTAAGATAATGTCTTCCAGGTTCATCTATGTTGTTGTAAATGGCAGGATTTCCTTCTTTTTTGTGGGTGAATAATATTCCATTGTATGCAGGTAACACACTTTATCCCTTCAGCATGAGCTCTTGTTCTAAGTCAATATCCAAAATAGCTCTGTTTCCTCTATCAATGTGCTGCTTTTAGACATTCATGTATTTATTCATTTACCACACAGTATCTGAATATCCATCATGAGCAAGACACTATACTAAGGGTTCTGACAGAACTTAAAAGAATATATTACTTATTCCTTGCCCTGAAGAAGTTTGTAATCTAGTTATTTTCACCCAATTGATACTCTATAATGTTACTTTTATTTCAAATATCTTTTTTTATCTCTCAAAGTACATGAATGAATCAGCTTAACAATTAGTTCAAAATGCACATCAAGAGAAAAAAAGAAAATCTAAACTCATTCCAAGCCCAGAAATACTTTAATATGTAAGTATAATCAAGAGTTGATTATCCTGGCAGAATATTCTATTTTACTTTTGTTTTCTTTCTTTTTTGTAAATGAGCAAGGTAGTTTGTTTTTGTTTGTGTAAATAGGTCTGGGAATTTTTCCCAAAAATTTATGAGTATTTTCACAACATGTAATACGTATTCTAAATGTCCTATTGAGTACAACAAATGGAAAAAAAACAACTTCTAGCTGAATTCCAAGATCAAAATTAGATCCTTGAATACATCTGCTTTCAACCAACAAGCCATACCACCTCATGGTGGGCGGGGGGAGATGGAAAGAGGGCTATTTTTAAGTCTTTCCTAACATTAAACACCATTCTTCCAGTGACATAAGGCATAGATTATGGGGAACACCAGAAACACAAAGTCTGGGATTCAACTAGGTGAAACTTACATGTCACTTCAGAAAAGCCCCTTGCTCTACTTCTCAGTGTAGTCAGAAAATTATTAAAATCCAAAATTATACTGATAAAATTTGCAGTTCAGGGACACCTGGGTGGCTCAGTTGGTTAAGCAGCTGCCTTCGTCTCAGGTCATGATCCCAGGGTCCTGGGATCGAGTCCCACATCGGGTTCCTTACTCAGCAGGGAGCCTGCTTCTCCCTCTGCCTCTGCCTGTCATTCTGTCTGCCTGTGCTCACTCTCCCTCTCTCTCTCTGATAAATAAATAAAATCTTTAAAAAAAAAATTTGTAGTTCAACTGTATTTTCTGTGGAGACATTTGTTAACAGTAGTCTAAGTCTGCCATTGGTCTCACAGTGATAATGATGGTAGGGTAATAGAGTTATTCTGCATTCGATCTTATTCTAGTGGTGTTGAGTTCCACCTACAATGGCTACTCAAAGTATTCTCTCCGAGGGAAGCATTTCATTGGAGACAGAAAATTCTTGATTATTAATTGAAATTTTAAAAAATTAAAAATAAATAAATAAATGTAAATGCTTCATCCTCAGAGTTCCAAAATGATGGTAAAAGCTGGTTATAAAGTAGAATCATAATTGGTTTTAAGGCAGATAGCCTCTCAACAGCCAAATTTTTCTTGCAATGTTGGAATATAGAAATAAATTAAACGACTTAATTTTCATCAAAATATAAGTGCATATCAGGTAGTCATGCCCTAAATGTTTGCATCTAACCTGCATGAATTTGTATGACTATTACCACCTTCAGAAAATAAGTTCTGAAATAAATTGGAACTTTTCCATTTTTCCAATTGAGAGAGAAAGTGTTATATTTGGCATGAGGCAATGGGAAAGAACTCTTTACAAAGCAAAAGAATACTTTTGAGTTTTCAGTGTCTAGAAATCCTCATTTTTGTGTCATAATTATCGCACAGTGTAAAAACCAGAGTGAAACACACATAATCCGGTGACTACAGCTTTGCATGCAACCTGAATTATAAATGCTCTGAGTCTTCATCAGAAGAAAGAGTACAGAAGAGAAAAATATACAGACACCAGCATTCTACTACAAGCCACATAGGAGGCTGAGTTTTACTCCTGTCCCATTTAAGGAATACTTTTGTACATACTTTACATATGAAATTATAGTACTAAGTTAACATGGTATTTTCTTTTCTCCCTTGTAGGGCCTTAGCAATAAAATACACACAGTTAAAATGTTGGTAATACTGGGGCACCTGGGTGGCTCAGTCATTAAGCTCTGCCTTTGGCTCAGGTCATGATCCTGGGGTCCTGGGATCGAGCCCCCTTCAGGCTTTCTGCTCAGTGGGAAACCTGCTTCGCCCTCTTCCACTTCCCCTGCTTGTTATTCCCTCTCTGTCTCTCTCTTTCTCACTGTCAAATAAAAAATCTTAAAAAACAATGTTGGTAATACTTATGACTCCTTTTGAAGTTGGTAGAATTTCCTGGATAGATTTCTATGGACTAGTAAGATATTTTAGGATGTGTGTTGGAGAAAAGGTGAAGTCCAATGTAATGCAATAAAAAAAAAATGAATTTATAGAATTTTTGAAGATTTGTTATACCCTAAATATATTTAGGATAAATTTAATAATCATCCTATTCTGTGAAAAGCACATGTAAGGAAGGATTATTAGCTGTTTTCTGGCTCCTATGAAGCAGACACAGATTGAGATGGCTGATTGTCTGACACCATTTCCAGGCCTGGGCTAACACCACATTCCCCTTCGCTACTTCTGGTAATACATTCAAACCCCTGGTTACAGGTATCTCCAAATGATGGGATCATGGTACATTCTTTCTTCCCTCATCAAGCTTACTGCTCCAACTATCTAAACTAAGTCCATCAGACTTTTTTGCCCAGATTTTTCAAAATCAAGCTAGAATTGGGCAAATTGTCCCTAAACAGATGGAAACATGAAGCCAAGGCCCCAGCTGTTAGAGAACATACACTCTGAGTAGGAGAGATTAAAAAGCTCATACACAGGGATCAGCAGAGCAAAGAGAGAGAGGGAATCCTGTTGACTGGGTCCTACTGATACTTGATGTCAGTGCACTAAACAAACCTACAACAACCTCGCTCATGTTCAATTTGTCACTTGTAACCAGTATCATCCTCCTCTCTCACACACTCTACATTGTAGAATGGTTGTTAATACTGGCTAAATCAAGTATAAATTTTAAGCAATTACACAGATCTCCTTATAAAAACCTGGGACATGATTCATTATCAGTAGTAATTAAGTTCACAGGGAAATCACATTAAGTTAGCACTGCACTGTCATAGCTATTTTAAAAAATTTAAACCTTAACTCCCACTCTTACATACACTTTTGGGTTTTTTGTTGTGTTTGTGATTATACTTATTATTTCAATCCTCCATACAGTCTAAGTCTTTTGGCACAGTCTTTTGCTCACTCTGATCTATATACTTAAGTCATCTGACAATTAATAATGTAAGAAATTATAGTACACTGTTAGTAGCAACTAGTGTAATAAGGACTAACCATGAGCCAGGAATTTGCCAAGTTCATTTTATGCCCTGTTGTGGTTGTCTCAAGCTGTTGTAAACAATTATTAAATTGAGGCACAAAAAGCTAATTAATATAGTCAAAATTATGCAGCTAGTAAATGTGAAAGAGCTGGGATTAAAACTCAATTTCACTTCAGACCTTAATAGGACGTATTCAAACATACGGAAGTATTTGTAAGATGGGTTCTGAAGTTGCAAAGTAGTATCATACACATACACACACACACACACACACACACACACACACACACACGGTAGGGAGAAGAATAAAGGCAGTTCACGATCATCATTCTCTAGCTCACTCCCATTCTCAAAAGGATTTTCAAAGTGATATTGTGGCAGCTATTTATAATCTCACCCCCTCTCATTGTTTCTTAGTTTTTATAGTATTGCTAGTGCACAGCACATAATACTTAAATGAATGAGAGAGTAGAGTCATTAAATGAATGAAAAAATCCAGGGGAAAATGAGAGCAGAAAACAAAGAAAATATGCAGAAAGGGTAGAGTATCTGTAAAGGGCAATAAAACAATTAAATCCCCCCAAAAAGACCTCGGAATCATATTGCACTCCATCTTTCCACTAACACCCAGAACCATTAGTGGGTCACTTTCTCTCCTCTTTGGGATGTTGAAGAGCCTCAACTATATCATATTCCTGACTTCCCTTCTTTGCCCCCAGCACTACTTTAGCGAGGACTATGTAGATGCAGGGGGCCTATTTTAGATAAAGCTTTCTAGCTTCCCCGCTACAAGCTTCCAGAGACCAGCTTGTTTCCTGCACATTTAATGAAGCCCACAGGCAAGTGGAAAAGCAACATAGAAAGGAGGTCAAGCCAAGATCTGTTTTTTTGTTGCCCCCACTTTAGCTGTGTAGTTTAACTGTGAGAGCTAAGAGATAAGGAAAAACTTAAGGTACAGAGTCCTTCTCTATTTCTCCTTCTTAGCTTCTTTGCCAAAGGAGATGGGTGTTACATTAAGAATCTGTTCATTGCTAGACTTATCTTCTTTACTTTTCATTACTGAGATCAGGGAAGTAATACTTGGAGATGGAATGGAGGTGGGTAGGGAAAGAGAAACTCCACCTAGTTCATCACTAATTTCTCAAGTACTGCCTTATTCTGAATTCCATGAGGGAAGACAGTTCAATGATGTGTAAACTGAAGTAAACCGAATTAACCATTGACTCTCTTGCTTTCTGTCAACTAATTACTAGTGATTTTAATCTTCTAGGTCAGAACTCCCACTGGTCTCGTATGCTCTCAAACTAGTATGTAGAAGTATTTTTGTTTCCTTGATATTGTCTTTCAAAATATTGAACCATCATTTTCAAGTTGAGAGGTTTTTCCCACTGAGTTCAGGTACAAGGCCATGATGTTCCTTTTCTCCCACTACCCATTTAAATATTGTACCTTAAGTTCTAGCTAATGCAGTAAGATAAAAAATGGTTGTTAAAAGCCATACAGACTGCAAAGAAAGGAATAAAACTGAATTGTTTGCTGGTGACAGGATTGTATATTTAGAAAATCTCAAAGATTTAACAACAACAACAAAAAACTCCTTGAATTATTACATGATTAGAGCAGAGTTACAGGAAGCATGATTATATACAAATTAATCACTTTCCAATATACCAGCAATGAACTATTGAATTTTAAAACACAGTACCATTTACTTTAGCTTCCAACAAAATGAAATGCTTAGGTGTAAGTGTAACAAAATATGTAGAAGATCTATATGAAGAAACCATAAAACTGAAGAACAAAATTAATGAAATAAATAAATGGAGAGAAATTCCATATTCATGGATAGAAGATTCAATATTGCCAAGATGTCAGTTCCTCCCAATTTGATCTGTGACTTCGACCAAATACCAATCAAAACTTTGCCCAGTTATTTTGTGGGTACTGACAAATTGATTCTGAAGTTTAAATGAATAACAAAAGACTAAACAGCCAACAAATATTCAAAGAGAAAAATCAAGTTGGAAATGGAAAAGAATGCAGAGCCCAGAAACAGACCCACAAAATTACAGTCATCTGATCTTTAATGGAGAAACAAAGACAATAAAATGTAATAAAGAAATTGTTTTTATCAAATGATGCTAAAACTGGACATCCATATACAAACAAAACTCAATCTAGACGCAGACCTTACATCCTTCACAAAAATTAACTTAAGATGAATCCTAGACCTAAAACTATAAAACCATAAATATCCTATATGATAGAGTAAGAGAAAACCTATTCATTGCCAATGAACTTTATATGACACTGACTTTTTAGCTACAACAGCAAAGCCACAGTCGATGGAAGAAATAATTGAGAAGCTGGATTTCATTAATATTAAAAACTTCGCTCTGTGAAAGACATGTCAAGGGGATGGTAAGACAAGTCAGAATGAGGAAAAATATTTGCAAAAGACATAGCTGATAAAGGACTGTTATCCAATATATATAAGGAACTCTTAAAACTCAATAAACAAACAAACAAAAAAAAAAACAAAAAAAAACAAAAACAAAACAAACAAACAAACAAAAAAAACCCTCAATAAACAACTTGATTTAAAAATGGGATTAAAAACCTGAACATATTACCAAAGAAGATAGACAGATGGCAAATGAGCATATGAAAGATGCTCCACATGCTGTGTCATCATGGAAATGTAAAAAACAAGATACCCCTGCACACCTACTAGAATTGCCAAAAAAATAAAAATAGAACACTGACAAAACCAAACACTGGTGAGGATGTGGAGCAACAGGAATGCTCATGCATTGCTGGTAGTAATGAATGCAAAATGGTATAGCTATTTTGATAGAAAGTTTGAGGTCTTCTTACAAAACTAAAAATACTCTTACCATATGACCCAGAATTGTACTCCTTGGTATTTACCCAAAGGATTTTAAAACTTAAGTCTGCACAAAAACTGAAACGTGATGTTTATAGAAACTTCATTCGTGATTGCCAAAATTTGGAAGCAGTCAAGATGTCCTTCAGGAAGTGAATGGGTAAGAAACTGTAGTGCATCTAGACAATGGAATATTATTCAGTGCTAAAAAGAAATGAGCTATCAAACCATGAAAAGACATGGAGGAACCTTGAATGTATAATAGTAAGTGAAAGACACCAATCTGAAAAGGCTACATACTGTATGGTTCAACTATGTACCTTTCTGAGAAAGGCAAAACTATGCTATTAGTGAAAATATTAATGACTGCCATTAGTGGAGAATGGAGGAAGGAATAGAGAGCACAGAGTACACCTAGGGCAGTGAAAATATTCTGCATTGTACCATGATGAGGGATAAGTGTCATTATATATTTGTCCAAAACAATAGCATGTGCAACATCAAGAATGAGCTATAATACAATGTCAACTACAAGTGACTGGGATTTGTCGTTGTGGATTCACTAATAATAACAAACCACTCTGGTGGGTGATGTTGACAATGGGACAGCTACGTAGAGGAGCAGGAGGTATATGGGAATTGTCTGTACCTCCCCCTCACTTCTTCTGTGAACCTACAACTGCTCTTTAAAAAAATTATCTTTACAGGAAAAATTAAGAAGCTTCACAAACAACCCTGAAACTCTAGTTCTCTTCCAAAAATCAAGAGGTTTTTCTCTTAAAAAAAAAAAAAAAAAAAGCCTAGCAGTATGTGGCCTATATTCCTAGAAGGTAACAAGCACTAGAAACTGTAAGGTGGCTGCCATACTCCCTAAGAAACTAACTCAGAGTCACTTGGATTTGCCACTAAGCTTACAAGGCTGTTTTTCTCAGAGTAGAGAAATAAACTTTCTCTAACAAAAGTAGGACTGTAAAAAAGATTAAGAGGGCAAAATGGCTCTTTATGCCCACCCAAATTTATTCAAATCCCACAGACTTTTGAGCTTATGAGCCCTAGATATGGATGGTAAAATGATGCCTATTCATGGAGAAAATACCACAGCGGTCACAGCGAAACTCACAATTGATAGCATTTAATTGAGCACTTACTCTTTACTAAACTCTTTATATGCAATGCATAATGAATACTGTTATCACCTTTATTTTACTAATGAGGAAAACAGATTAGAAAAGTTATTTAATTTCTCAAGGGCCTAGAGCTCATTAGAAGTCGATTTAGTAATCAAACCTAGGCTATCATGGTGTCTGAGGCCATATGTTCAGGTAATATGTAGACTAGTTCCAAAAAATATATAATGCTCAACTTAATTATCCAGAGACTAGTGCTCCTTATAATCTTACATGTATGATTCCTAGGACCCTCCTCAGTAAGATTTCTACATGAACACTGAGAATAACATCATAAAAGCTCAGCATACAAGAAAGACATAAAACCTAAGAAATACATATTCAGTAAGTTTCCAATATTAACTCCTTTGCATGATTACTTACTATTTTTGTTAATTAGTTTTACTCTGATGGTTTCACTAGGTTACTAACAACTTCAATCTGAATTGAAATGGCTTCTTCTGGGCCTATCAATTCGGAGATCTTATTTGAAATATGGTTAGATTTCTTGGGTCAGAATCCAAGGGTTGAATCTTTGAACACAACAGCCTTAGACAACCAGCAAGAGAGTGTAAAACACCTACTTCTGCATAACTTGGGAACCTAGAAACAGATGGTACGCACAAATTGGGTAATCTAAGGAAAGTCATACATGTAGGCAGGGTATTGGGAAACCACAAGGTGTTACATTATTATCATTTCTAAAGTGTAAGTGAGCAGTTTCCAGAGCTGGAGATAAAGAGCTCTATAGAAGCACTATAGCTTTGGTTAAAGGAAGCAGTCATGCCATGGTCATGTCACAGGGATGAACCCAGAGAAATGAATACCTGTGCCATCTCCTTCAGGCCTCCAATCTCTTACCAGTTCTTGGCATAAATAAGCCAGAGGGAAAGAGAACCCACTGATGTCATCTACATAGTCTTCCAAAGCACAGAGCATGGTAGAAAGGGGCAGAGGGACTATCTAGAGTGGACATGAAAGATATTCAGCACACCCATCCTGGCTAAAATGACCAGACATATGCTGACAGACACATTTTCAAATGGGCAACTGTTATGCATCCTGCATTTAGCTGAATAATGAAAAAGTTTCATAGAATTTTAATGGAGGAAGTAAGCTTAAAGGTCTAGTTTTATCCCCTATCTAAAAGATGAGTTATTGCTAACAATACTAACAGTGATCTCAACTTTCCTTAATTTGACCACCTAAAATGATCAAGAATTCACTAATCAGTGACTTAGAAAGGATTCCTTAAGTTGCAAGTGATAGATCCAATTTCAACCGCTGACCTAACGGGGCTCCTTAGTGTGGCATTCATGCAAAGCTGAATCTAGGGGTCCAAACCACATCATCAGAAGCAGGGCTTTCTCTGCAGTGGATTCACTCTCTGGCAGGATCTTTAGGCATTTTGACAAGATGGCTGTCAATAGTTCCAGTCTTGTACTCTACCTACCTCAGATGCAAAGCTTCAGCAAAATTCGTCACTTGAATTTCACTGGACTGATCTGTGTCATGTTTCCTCTTCTGTCCCACGGGCATGGTTGAGTAGGATAAAGTAATTGATTAGTTAGGCCCTAGTCAAATGCCCACCTTGAAGATAGGTGAGGGGAGAGTTTATCCCACCCAAATCACCTGATTTAGTTTAGGAAGAAGTAGTCTCAGAGACAACTCAGATAGCTGTTATTCTCACAAAGAGGGGAAATGAGTACTGGGCAGGGAAAAAGAAAAAAGAAAAAAACGTCTACCACACTTACATTACTAGAAAGTTCTTGTGAAATCTTCTTGCTGGTTACATGTATTTGTCCTAGCTCTCTCTGGTGGAACCAGGGAGAGATTATCTACTCCTCCTTCTGCATGAAGTTCTTCATATATCTGACAATATCGCTCCTACTTCTGTATTACTCTAAGTCTTCACCAGTCAAGACATCACCGGTAGCCTTTATCTACTCTTCATGAAACATATTTTCTTTTCCTTTTTTAAAAAAAATATTTTATTTATTTATTCGACAGATAGACATCACAAGTAGGCAGAGAGGCAGGCAGAGAGAGAAGAAGGAGGCTCCCTGCTGAGTAGAGAGCCCGATGTGGGGCTCAATCCCAGGACCCTGGGATCATGAGCTGAAGGCAGAGGCTTTAATCCACTGAGCCACCCAGGCATCCCTGGAACATATTTTCTAGATCTCATATCATCCTGGACACTTCTCCTTTGTATTCTGTGCAGCTTATCAATGGTCCTCTTAAACCATAGCTTCTAGAGAAGGACACCAAATGGGTAACTCACACAAGAATTTAATACTTTCCATTTCTTAAGCACTGAGAAAACACTCCACGAATGTTACATATTTTAACATATTTAATCTTCACATTAATCTTCTAGAATAGGTACCATTATTACGCCATTTTATAAGGCACCGAGAAGTCAAGTAACTTGCCCAAGGTTACTTGGCCAATAAATGAAATAATTTAAATCCAAACCCAAACAATTTTGCCTCCCACATTTGTACTATGAGCCACTTCAAGAATCAAAAGGCACAGCATTGATATATAAACCTTTGAGGCAAAATTTTTCAATCACATTAGTGAGTCAAGAAATGGAAATTCTCTCAACTTAAGAGACCACTTTCATCTATCAAATTGGCATGTTTTAATAATAGACAAAATTAGTGGGAAATGCAAACCATCTTAAGTTGCTAGTATAAGCAGTAAAATATCTCTGTAAAACCATTTGGCATTATGTTAACTAGAGTCACAGAAACATACCCTTTAGAAATATATAACCTACGGGGCACCTGGGTGGCTCAATGGGTTAAAGCCTCTGCCTTCGGCTCAGGTCATGATCCCAGGGTCCTGGGATTGAGCCCCACATCGGGCTCTCTGCTCCAGAGGGAGCCTGCTTCCTCCTCTCTCTCTGCCTGCCTCTCTGCCTAGTTTCTGTCAAATAAAGAAAATATTTTTTTAAAAAAAGAACTATATAGCCTATGGATATATTCAAATCTGTAACTATCATGATGTAAAATTCTATAAATAACAGCAAGCACCAGAAACCACCTAAACATTGAGTAATTAAAGATTGGTTTAACAAATTTTGAGACACCCTTCCATTGGAATATGAATCAATAGTAAAAATGCTAGTATAAAATGTAAATAATACACAATTTTTTTTCTATTTCACTGAATGAGCTCCTGATAAAAGTATATTAAGAGAAACTGAAATGGAAGAGAAGGAGCTAATTGTCTTTTATACAGATTATGAAAAGAATCAATCAACACAGTTAGCTCCCTCAACAATTCAATTCATAGAAGTAGGATGCCTACTAATTTTTTCTTTAAATTTTTATTTATTTGAGAGCGAGAGAGTGCATGAGAGAGAGATTGAGAGCATGCACAAGCTGGGAGGAGGGGCAGAGGGAGATGGAGAAGCAGACTCCCCACTGAGCAGAGAGCCCAACTTGGGAGACTCTATCCCAAGACCCTGGGATCATGACCTGAATCAAAGGAAGATTCTTTACCAACTGAGACACCTAGGCACCTCCTACCAATCTCTTCTAGAAGCACATCAATTACAAAGGATAAGTATATCTGAACCGAGTGAGAGTTAACTGTATCTGTACACCACACTGGCAACAACCACTTTTTATCAGATTGTGTTAATCTCTGGTGGATACCAGCATCTCAAATAAAGGAACATTCATCTTTTACCTTCCTTCGGCAGTTGTGAGTGAAAATCTCTATTAGATCTTTTTATGTTACTTTTAGACAGAATTTCCAGCTTCTTTATCTCTAATCCTTTTAGAAAAGGACATCTGGAGGCATAAAGAAAATTATTTCTGTCTTGTAGAGATCTTCCTCATTTTCCCTCTGAATGTAGTTGAAAAATAAAGTCCCTGCCATATGTAGAAGACTTTTCCCTCTGCTTGTACTAGCCAAGCCATATAACTTGAAGCACAATATTTTTGTCTAGAAAATATCATGCTCGTTGTGGAAGATGTAAAAAATAGGACCAACTTTTGAAAAATGAAAGAAGAGAAAATAATCCATGATCTTACCACTACAAGTACCACTTTTAACATTTTCTCTATTTCTGGACTTTTACCATAGAGATACATACGTGTGCTTTAGACAAAGGTGAAATCATACTCTGCATTCTGTGCTGCAACTCCTCCATAATTGAAACAACAAAAATATCTTTTCCTGTCCTTGCATATCCTAAAGCAGGAGTTTCACCATACAGATTCCAATTTATTGTTAAAAAAGGAAAAGTTAAGGATTCCCAACTCAAGAAAGCAAGAGTCCTTTGATGCTTTCAGTATGTCCTAATACTACAGCTACCACTAAAAGCAACCACAGTTGAGGAATGAAAAGGGAACAAAAAGGGATCTTATATTTATTACTAATAATATCTTTTACTAAGCACTTTACATTCATGAACTCATCACAATCATAACCCCTTGAGGTAAGAATGTCTATTCTCCATTTCCCATATGAAGAAATTGAAAGTCTCTGAAGGTTATATATATTGCCCAAAGTTACATTTTACTATAAAATGGGAAGCCAAGCCAGAACTTGCTTCTGTCTGATTGTAATCATGTTACTATGTAATGGGAAAACCAAGACACAAACTCAGTTGTGTCTGACTCCAAAATTTTCATGCTACTTCCACTTTATCACTACTTCTTTACACATGAGTTCCTGTAATTTTGGGGGGACATATATCCATATATGAATATATTATTAAGCATATATGCTTATTAGTTTTCAGGCACTGTATCAGAATCTGTGCATGCAAAACTAAATAAGCCCAACTAGGTTCCTCTTTGATGAACTTTACATGCCGGAAGGGGAGACAGGTAATAGACAAGGAAACACATACACAACTAGTATCAACCAATAGGCCCTCCCTCCCAAAGGCTCCCAAAGGAAATGAGATTCAAACTTTGGGCTTTTCTAAAAGGGGTCTCTGGGGCACATGGCTGTGTCCTGGAACCATTAGGCATCAGGTCAGTTTATATTCCAGGGCTCTCACCTGAGAGCATCCTTAAGTATTTCAGCTTGTGTTCTCTGGGTACTGGCTGACAATACGCATCCTGCAAAGAATTCAGTCATGAGAGGTTTTCCTTCCAAATCAACAATCATGAGACTCTGGGATCAAAAGGCAGGGACACACCACATCCTCTACTGTCACAGTATATTGCATAATGCTTTAAGAGCATGAATTCTGGATCCAGACCATCCAGCTTGAAAGCCTCCGCCACAAACACCAGAGGAGAGGGCTTGGACAAGCTATTCAACTACTCTTGTCCATGATCTTTTCAATTTATAAAGTGGACATAATAGCAAGAAGGAGGAGGAAAAAAGAAGAGGAAAAAGAAGAACTTACCTGATAGGTTATTGTGAGCAGCAAAGGAACTGAATTATGTGGAGAACCTTGAATGGAGCCAGGCATGTAATAAATGCTTTGTAAATGCTATTACAATAGTACTGGGTTGTAATGCCCTAGGATCTGTGGCACTGGAGGCACCTCTCAACATCCTAAGCCCCAGAGCCAACAATGTAGGTGGCATTTTGGTCCTACCACTCACTGCCTGATAGATATTGAACATTTCTCCAAATTTCATTTTACTCAACCTTAAAATGGGAATTTCAACAATACCTACTTTAAACTATTGTTTTGAAAATAAAAGGAGATAATGTAAAAAAAAAAAAAAAGTATGGAACCATGTGCTTAAAATATGACCCAGTTCTATCAAGTGTTAACTATGATTCAACTTGCAATCCTAGGACGTATTCGAAAGTGACGCTCTCACCCACCGTTCCACCATGCACCGAAGCTGGTAGCCCTCTTATAAGGACATTGGGGTCTTTGGTTGCTCATCCCCCTAACCCTCCCATGGTGAGAAGAAAAATATCTGATGCTGTCAGGGGAGGTAGTTTCTGTAAGTGAGCTAAATCAGGAAGCTGATCCATGAGAACTTTGAGAGAGAGAAAGAGAGAGACAGCCAGAGACAGAGCCAGAGACAGCAAGCATATGTTAAGAAACAGACGACCCTCATAGACTGATGGTGCACCTCTCGGCTTGCAGTTTCCTTGCATTTTGCTCTCTACTGTCATACCATTTTTGGTATTCCCCTGGGTATATGATAGTATCCATATCCTGTTCTGATATTCTAGAATTATTATGTAAAAGGAGAAAAGAAATGAGTTCTGCCATGAAATTTCTTATGGTGCTTTCCCGGTATGTGTTATGCTAAACCTGGAGGCCAAGTTCCTACTGATTCCAAGTCAGGACTTTGCTTTCTTCACTATCCTATTTATGACAAGTATTTGTTTTCCCTAAGAGTGTCAGACAGCCTCTGATAATTGAGCAAAGTCTATCTCTTGTTTTGCCTTTCTAGTATTTCCCAGCTTCCGGCACCAACTCTCACGTATAGATGTTAACTGATATGCTTTAAAACTAAATTTTATATGGAGTATCAGAAGCACCTGCTCCCGTGGTATATCTCCTCACTCCAATATTCATTGGCACATTCAGTAAGTTTACTGAGTGCCTACTAAATGCACTGCCCTGGGGATTCAGCAGTGAACAAGATAGGTGGGTCTTGGCCTTACTTGTGCATTCCACTGGAGGAGAGAGACAAATTACAAAAAATTACAAAAAAGCAAATAAATGTGAAAAATGCTAGGCAGAAAAAACAAAATGAAAGGGGGAATGAACTGAAGCGGAAAGCCCAGGAGAGGAATACCAGGAAAGACCTCTCAACAGAGACAGTACCTGAGCAATCCTAAGACTTGGGTGTAAGAAAAACATAGTAAGGTAAACCAAAAAGAAAATGAGCCAGAAAAAAGTACAAAGTGCAACATCCTTGAAGTGGGAATGAATTTGATGTATTAAGGGACAAAAAGACCTGTGTGGCTGCTGTCTGGAGGCCAGTGGGGAATGAGGGGAAAAAGAGATCAGAGAGGCAGGCCAGTAGTCCTACATGCTTATGGCTTAGAAAGAAGACTGGTTCATGGTGTCTTGTTTGTCTCATTTGTGAAAAACCAAGTGGCTGCAGGTGAAGTGAGGATAAGTACAGTGCTGAAGGTGCAGGCGCATTTAGACCATACAACACCACACTTTCTATGGCTAATATGACATAATCTTACATCTAAATTAGAGTCCACACTCACGATCTCACAGTATGATCTTCAAAGGCAGAACATAGAAAACTTACACTTGAATGGGCTTCTTCTAAGCCTTAGGCTCTTTATTTGCAAAATGCAACCAATAACAGCCTATCATTGGAAGCACAGGATACCCACAGCACCAAGCTGCAATGGATAAAGCCATTAAGACCACAGACTTCTCTGCACCGCCATGTTCACTGCAGCGCTATTCATGATAGCCAAGATATGAAGGCAAGTCAACTATCCATCAACAGACGAATGGATAAAGAAAACATGGTATAGGGTAGGGAAGGAAAAAACAAAACAAGATGGGACTGGGGAGGGAGACAAACCACAAGACTCTTAATCTCACAAAACAAACAGAGGGTTTCTGGGGGGAGGAGGATAAGGGAGAGGGTGGTGGGGTTACGGACACTGGGGAGGGTATGTGCTATGGTGAGTGCTGTGAAGTGTGTAAACTTGGTGATTCACAGACCTGTACCCCTGGGGCTAATAATACATTTTATGTTAATAAAAATAAATTTAAAAATAAAAAATGGTATATATTTACAGCTGACTACTCCTTAGCTTTAAAAAGAAAAAAAAATCCTGCCCTATGTGACAACATGGATGAACTTGAAGGACATTTTGCTAAATGAAGTCAGCCAGTCACAGAAATCATGCAGTATCATCATATTGCTTGATTTGACTTATATGAGGAAACTCAGAAGGATCAAACTCATAGAAGCAGAGAATATAATGGTGGCTTCAAGGGACTGGGAGGTGGACAGTATACAGAGTTGTTATTCAATGGGTAAAAAGCTTTACTTACGTTAGGAGAATAAATTCGAGTGATTGGCAGTACAATGGAGCATCTAAAGGTACCTCAAAATTTGTTAAGAAGGTGGATCTCGTGTTAAATGTTCTCAACACATACATACACACACAAAAAGGGATGTAGGAAATTCTAAGAGATGCTGGATAGGTCTATTATTACCTTAATTGGGGTGGTGATAGTATGAGTGTTTACCCCTGTCCAAAGTCATCAAACTTACACATTAGATATTTGCACACTTTTGTATATCAATTATACCTCAATAAAGCTGCTTTTAAAAATGACAGCTAGAATGTTAAACACACACACACACACACACACACACACACCCCTAGGGACACCTGCTGGCTCAGTCAGTAGAGTGTGCGACTCTTGATCCAGGGTTGTGAGTTTGAGCTCCACGATGAATGCAGAGATAACTTTAAAATCTTAAAAACAAAACAAAACAAAACAAAAAAACAAAAACCAACCACCTGCATGTCTGAGATAGCAATGTGTTGATCTGTATTTTGCTTTCTGCACTTACACAGCGGCTGAGAAAACCGCCTTCCTGGAAATCCAGTCTTGTGCCTATGGGCATGAATGACTCCACAATACCTTTTCAAGGCATAAATCATTTTCTCTTTACCTTTTTTATGCTTCATAATGATTCTAATGGCTAAAAGGTCACCAATTTCCTGGCTGTTTATAGTCAGCAGGGTTAATTTTTTCAACTGGTCAGAAAATGTCAAGCCCATCAGCAGCATTATTCACTTCATTAGCTAATGCAGTAGAATTTAATGTTTGGGGGATCAAAGAAAAGACGCATTTGAAGAATACCTTGGAATAAAATCAAGAATATTATTCAAAAGGGAAATTCTCTACTTAAATTATCATCATCCCTACAGCTGATTATCTTTGCTCAGCAAATGACCCCATATGTCTGCATGCCAAATGACTGTATATGTCATTTTCCAAATAGCCCTGAGCAATGCTTTAAAAACCTTTAGAACCATTATATAATCATTCCAATAGCAAATATTTATTAAGCCCTTAATATGTGAATATGTGCAAGTCTCTGAGATGAGCATTTGAAATAAATTGCTTCACAGACTACTCCTGACATTCTCATGAAGAAAGAACTATTGCTCTCATTTTGCAAATGAGGAAATGCATGCTTTGGAAAGTCTAACTGGAGGAAGGTCACCACGCCTCTGAGGCCTCACCTCTTGAGGCATTTGGGTTGAATGCAGGCACTGGCCTTGGCTGGCTCTGATTAGACAGCTTGAAGTCAAGGAATGGGATATTTCAAGACAGCATGGCAGTTAAAGAACACACTTTGTGCCCAGGTCTGCCCCAGGTCTGCAACCAGCCTTCTTTCCCACAAATCTGTTTTACTGGAACATTCACTACTGAGAGAAGAAACTGGATTACCTAAAACCTTTCCTCTTCACACACCTGGCTGCAGCTACCCTAGTCTCTGTTTCCAGATTGTGTCCTAGCGCTAACAGATGGTCAATCCTCCATTTGAGTGTGTTAATGCATTATGAAATCATACAGTTGAAAAAAAAACAGGTACCCTGGTCAGTTACTTATAATTCCCTCATTAAACACAGTTTTCAAAAGTTGATTTGTATCCTCATTTGAACATCACATCCAGGGCACTGAAATTTAAAAAGGCAAAGCAAGATGCACAGTTCGCTCCACTACTGAAGGAGAGGTTGTCCTCTGACACTCTAAATAAAAACTCATTCTTTACATAACAAGTGACAACAAAGGAAGTGACAGTAGTGACTTACAATCAATAGGAAATAAACGTGTAAATAAGACATCCTCAGGTCAACATCATGAAGACTTGCAGCTGTCTCCAAAAAAGTCAACTAATTTCCTCACTAATTTTACACAGGATTACCAGAATATCTTCACAGAAAAAAAAACAAACAAACAAACAAACAAAAAAAAAAACAAAAAACACTGTGATATAATCCCTATAGGAAAAGGAACCAAAAATAAAATGATAATAATGTTAGCGAATAGTATCACTTCAACAATTCCTTAAATAGGTTAGGTGGATACTCCAGCAACATTTGTCCCATTTTTCCACTAATGATTTTTTCGCTGATAAAATGCTAAACCCTAAGCCTTTGAACAATTTGGTTGTGTTTTTTAATCAGTGTTATTTATAACCCAGTAAATCTAATATTCCCGAGCTGATGCTAAAATATTTGTCCCAACAAAGCAAAAGGCCAATTCTCTGCTTCCCTATTTCAATGCTGTAAGAGGGCAGATCATACCTATGTGCCTGGGGGTGTCCAGACTCACAGGACAGGATGGCACCAAGGTGACCATGAGAGTCAAAGGAATGTGGGAAGAGAAACTACCTATTTCACAATTTCCCTAAATGTTAGCCCTTAAAATACTGTTTAAAAAATGTGTTTATGGTTATATCAATACTCTGCATTAAAGGTAAAAGGGGGGAAGGGGAGAAGGAGTAGGAAGAGGAAAAAGAAGAAAGGGAGGAGGAAGAATAAGCAGAAGAGAAGGAAGAGGAAGACAACAATGACAACCCTGGAATGGTGCCTTGTATATGGTACTGAGGGGCCAGCAAGCCTTGTTACCTACAGGGATAAAGCTTAGGAACAGATCTGAAGCTCTCCATGTCCTAACTTTTACTCTGTAAAATAAAACTGTAACAATTCCAAAACTATTTAGGAAGAAAGTTCTCTGTAGAATAAAATGCCAAACAATTGCTTTTTGTGGCAGTTTCCATAGCAGTTAAGACGGACTAAAACCGAATTATTTTTGCTGAAGTCCAAGGCATTGAGCTGATGACTTGCGGCAGGTGACTCCTGCCCTCAGAACCCTAGTTTTCTTATCTGTGAGATGGGAATATGACAGCGTTTGTGCTAGCTGTTTTCGATTATCCCTCACAATTGCTCTCCGTGTTTGCCCATCCTGCTCTTGGCTCTGGAAAGGACTCTGTGGAGCTGACCAACGGGCTATCTTGAATCTAACTTTCAACTGGATGTGTCCAGTGGCAAGCAAAGATGAACAACTGTGGGATAAATTGGGGGCAGGGGGTGGTATTTGTTCCTCTGGATCCCTCCTTAGTAGGGAGGGCTTATCTGTTACTGCCCAAGTCACAGCTCCAGTTAAGTGGTCCTCTCCTATAACCACAAACACTCCCTCCAGGTTCTGCTAACAGCCCCCCTTCTTCCTCCTGCAGGCCTAGAGGAGGTCACCAAAACTGCATTTCCAACAGGCAAGATGCTTCACCATCCTTTGTTTATCTTCTCTCAGTTGCAATCACTGTAATAGTCACTTTATTAAAATGTCTTTAACCTACAGGAATATCTCATCTGTTTCCTGCCACCCCAAAACCACAGCTGGTACCACAGGAAGGGCCTGAGGAAATAAGCGCTCCTCATGGAATTCTGAGATTAGGTTGTTCATATATTTAAGAAGAACATGGATACTTTCTCTGTAAATGGTGAACGGAACACTGGTATTCCATGTGGCACAGTGGTATCATCATTGTTTGAGGTAGAACTGAAGATGGCCTGGCACAAGGAGCGAATGGAAGGCGACAGACTGGGAGATTAAGCAGCTGTGACACTCAGTTTCTATGGTGACAATACTGTTTAGAATGTTTTGGGGGTTGGTCAGTTGCTTCCAAGAGCCCCGGAGAGCTAACATGCCCTGAGAAAGGAACAACTGGGCTCTTTAACTGCCCAGCTATAACTCAAGTGGTAAATCAGAAAGCACTGTAGCACTTTTCTCCAGGGGTCATAGGGCTGCTGTGTCTGGGATTGATTACAAGTAATCAACTTGTAATCAAGTTGAGTCGGGACACCAATTAAACGCTTACCTACACCAGATCTGGTATGCAATGGCTCTAATGGAGAAACAGTGAGACCATGCTACATGAAGTGGCCACACTGAGGCAGAACAAAAGTGAGGGTAAGAACCCTGCAGAAATGGGAATCCTGAGATAGATTTTTTTTTTTTTTTTGGACAAGTAGAAATTTTTAAAATATTTTAAAATATTTTTAAAATAAAAATTTTAACTCCTAATATAGCCAAGACAGGAATTCAAGGCCCAGTCTGGGAACAAACAGCATATATGTCAAAACAAAACAAAAGACACAACGCAGGACATTGCCAATTTATATAAAGAAGAGTAAGTTGCGGTAGCATGCATGAGTGCGCACACCAGTAGTGTTAGACCAAATATATGCTAAAATATGAAACAATTTAGGGCAAATTTATTGGTAAGAGTACACGCATCTCACCAGAAATTAAATTAGGCCTGTGCTTGGGTGGCTAATTCAACTGGGATTCAGGAAGTGCCTAAAACTAATGAAGTTGAGAGGTCAGAACTTCCCGGGCATATGCATAGGTGAAGGAGTCTGAATTCTCTGGGACATGGGAAGGGCAGCATAAATCTTGTATTTAACCTCCTCAGGTTAACCATCCTGAACCACCACAACCCCAGGGGACACTCCCTTCACCAAAATATTAAAAATGATTCCATGAGGGGGCATTGGTCTCCTTTGAAAACAATGTATCAGCCGTCTTCCTAGGCCCCAAATGATGGGAAGTGTTGCAAATGAGTTGCTTTCCTGACTTCAATGGCAACAATAGATCAACTGTCTCCTCCTTCTAGAGAAGGAGAGAGAGATTACAGGAAATAATCACTATCCTAAGATAAAGAGGAAACGCACCACTTGAGGGTTTTGATATATAGGGATAAAATGGCAATGGTTAATGGGGTCTCAGATCATTAGGCATTAAATAGATAGACAAGCTTTCTAAGTTCTACTTCACATATATAAGAAAGTTCTAGGTATTGGTGATGTGGTAAGACATCTAATTCACATCTTCAGGGCTAATTAGGACCTTTAATACAGTATTCAGACCTAAGCTAGTTCAAAAAATCTTGACTCTCTTGATCATGGCAGAAGATACCTCCCTCTGAGGACAATCTCAAACAAGTGGCCATCGATGTGTGCTATAAATATTCATCCAAATCTTCTTTAAAAGACTTCTGGGGACATTCATCAGACTCTCTGAGAGTTATTTGACATTGACTCTGTACCAAATTAATTCCTAAGACCCCAAAACGCAACTATAATCTACCATTCTTAAGGGAAAGCAGGTGATTAATTCTTGACCCACAACTTCTCACAGTGGATCCAGCGGGAAACTGAATTCTGTTTTTTCTTCTCATCCTAGAACTTACAGTGGAAAAAAAAATGTAGAACTTCCAATTTTGTTCATTGACCCACTGAGAAGAACTACCATATTAAGGACTTAGTAGAAGTCTCTGCAACTGTTCCCCACTCTAACACATGCTGACATACTTTCTACATGGAGTTACTGTAGAGATTAAGATAGAGGAAATAAAATTCACCAAAGACATGAAGAATGCTTAATAGGTATTACTAACTTATCTGCATTTAACTCGTATGTTTGGCCATAGCTAAACCTAGGGTAATAATATTTAATTTCACAAGCATGTCAAGTTATGACACCAAAACATTACAGCAACAGTAATAATCATGCAAAATTGATGTGTTTTTTTTAATTGATCACCTAAAAGCCTTAACTTGGGTCAGTGTAGAAAGGTAATCAAATCATCCAGTTAATAGAAGCTTGTTTTGTGGAGGGTAAAAAAGGAGACTTTAAAAGTCTATTTCCAAGATGCATTAAAAAAAAATATGGACTAATTTTTGAGTGGGGTCAATAAACCAATATTCCCCTTGCAACACTAAACTCAGCAGCTACCACAGGAGGACCTTCTGTAAATGGATAATTATTCCTATGATCTGATTTTGTTCTTAATGTTAAATATGAAACCTAAGGCAGAGAGCAATGACTTTATATAGATTGATACTTAAGTCTGCAGAATTTTTTTATTTCATCCAGTGAAAGAACTAGGAACTCAGATATTTCAGATCTACGATTATTACATAAGACTATCCACCTAAATTTGGAGGAGAATTTCATTAGTAACCTAAAGCCTGTCAATGTTCTCTCCTTTTTACCCTGGGATCTTCACTAGCACTTTTTTTTTTTTTTTTTTTAACTACCAAGTAGCAATTAGATTCAGTTTTATACTTGTCTTAGTCTCCACATCTCCAAAGTGGATTAATGACTTTTTCAACAAATATGTGGTTATCACTGGAGACTTTTCCTTTCTGAACCTTCATCTTCCCACATGAGTCAAAGGGGCTTAGAATAGTTGACCTACTTTCTGGCGATGGCTTGGTTTTTCTGGAAATGAAGCCTTTAATCATATGGAAGGTCTCTGGAACACGTGCCCTGATAGGTAATCCAGGGTAACTGTGGTATACCAAGACTTTTAAAAAAATAAATAAAAGAGGATGGCTTCTTCACTAGAAGGAAAATACAAAATAAACAAAACACTCAATCCCAAAACTAAACCTTCCAAGGTTACCAATGAATGTAAGTTTCAAGTATCAGGGAATTCTTCACAGTTGCTAAAAAGCACAGGCTTTTAAAATCACAGGTGACTGTTCAAAGAAGTTTGACCCAAATCCTAAAGTTAAACATAATATTTAATGTTTCATTTCTTTTTTTTTTTTCTGTAGAAGCCAAATAGTTTTTAGAACCTACGACCTGAGCTACTTTAGAAATTGGGAAGGGAGAGAGAAGTCATTCATGAAAGGATAAAAGTGGGACCACATTAAGGTAAGAAAATGCTATCTTCTTTGACACTGTATGTATTACTAGTGCCCAGCCTGACACTTGATATACAGTAGGTTTTTAATACATGAATGGATTGCTTGAATGAATGCACAAAGAGAAAAAAGACAGGCTGAGAGTTTTCCAAAGATAATCCTCACCCGTATGATTCACCATCTCCCCATAAAATCAGCCTCAAGTCATCATGAAGTACTTCCTCTGGAAAAATACAGCTCTTCCACACGCTTTTTTTTTTTTTTAATTTTGCTTATAACTCAAAAGGAAACAAAGAACAGGCATGCAGGATCAATTACTATCTTTGATTATTTATCGTAAAACAACTGTGCTCCATAGAATCCTCTCCAGGATTTCATCCAGGAAGTGGTTTATTTGTCTAATATATTGAACTGTCCAGAAAAAAAAAAAAAACCTTAGGGAAATGAAACATATTTTATTGAGTGTTCCAATTATATCCCTTTATATTGTAGTTAAGTAGGTTTTTCCATCCTCTTTCCTATCTATCTCTTTTCCCTTCCTCTTTTCTGTCCTGTCTCTTCCAGTTCCAGGCTTATCCGCCCCTATCTCTCCCATTCCTGTTCCTTTATTTGTGGTAAAACATTTCCCATCTCTTCTGCTTCTTTGATTTAAATATCATCCATGTCTCCTTGATGTAACAATTTAATTACTCTTTCTAGAAAAAAAAGCCATATCTAATCTTAATTTTCCCCCCTTCCTCATAATTGGATAATTGCACATTTGATAGCTTCATCAGTTAATTGTGCATGTGCAAAAAATGCTTTAATATGTTAAAGACACTACTTTATTTAGTTGTTAGCAAAAGGCATTAATGCTTGGGTTTAGACAATTTGTGAATAGATTATAGCTTCCACATCCTGTTAATAGCACCTGGGGCCAATATGACTTCTGTTCTTAATGAAGGAATGGCTTCTTACAGAGTTTGAATCCTATAGAAAAATGGAATGAAACATATTTCTCAGAACTAAAAAGTCTGTGCTTGGGGTTACTGTGCTGGTTTCTGAGTAGATCATCTAACCCAGCAACAGCCTTTGTGAAAATGGTAGAAAGTAAATGGAAGTGACATTTATGACAAAGGTCAAAGAACTGGCTCAAGACCTGATTTAGAAAAGTTCCTAATTGAAGTTTTATGATGGAAGACCCTAGGGTCTAGTTACTTTATTATTTTTTTTTTTCCTATCCACCACAGGTAAAACATATTATCAGAATTTTTTAAATAGATCCTCCCAACTAATCCTATACCCAAAGAAATGTTTCTATAGGAAATGGACTTGAGAGGAACCAATGGCTATGTCACCCCTCCTTGTGATCAGCATATATAAAAGTGAATTCAGATCAAGAGCATCAGAGAGCTCTGAGGAAAAGCTGATGGCCTACTGAGGCTATAAAAAAATTGTATTACACCCCTGCTTCTGGAAAATGCTAAAGAGGATAATGGGTTTGTTACTGAGACTCTGAAATTCCTCCACACCATAAGAAGGGAAATTTTGTTTTCTCTGTGGTTTACTACACTGAACACCCTTAAGGGACATGCCGGTCTCTTCTTTTGTCTTGATGTCTCTAGCATTAAGGACACACAACATGACCAATTGTTACTACATGACAAAATTGAAAAAAAGGCAGGAAGAAAAAGGGTCACAGGTAAGTGGATAGCAAGAAGGGAAGATGAGAAGAAAGAAAAGATGGAAAGGTAAGATTAGAGTAGAAAGAGGGGAAAAAAAAACAGGAGAAAACAGAAGGCTACATAAAAATTATGCAGTGTCAAAGAAGTAATTAGAACTTAACAGTCAGATGTACTGTATTGTAATTACTTCTTCATCTGGAAACTGTGGCCAATACTATCTACTTTGTGGAATTTTTGTGACCATGAGAAATTATTTATTTTAAGAGCCTTTTTATATATTGGTTCATTACTACTCTGGAAAGGCTAAAACTTCACATCTCCCCTCTCTTACCTAGGTTACTCCTGAAAAATCTTTGATCCCAGCTCGGGTAAAGAAACATTTATGAATCTTCTGGCCTATCGGAAAGGAGGCTGTCCAAAGGGGATATGCCAGATAAGGGACCGCAAACAATTTAGGGGCAAAAAACAATCATTAAGAGAACATGGATAGTCTGCTGGGTAATTAGCTGGTTAGTGGTTACAACTAGAACTCAATGGAAAGCCTCAAGAAGAACAATCTGGGGCAAACACACCTTCTTCCCAGCTCCCCCTCCAGGGCAGTCCTTGCTCCAGGGACATGGAACCTCGAAATGTCACCTTCTCCTCCCATATGATTTTTCTTCCTCTTCATCATCCTCTCCTTGGATTTAAGCTTTGTCACTTGCTTAACCCAGTGAGTTTTGCTCATGTGTTTGATTGACAGCTGTACATTTGCAGCATTAGTTCCTGCCTTCCTGGTGGGGTACTCAAAGCTCATTTCACTGCTCACTGTGATGGTAGAAAACATCTCAAGGTACAAGGGATTCAGTGAGATGGGGAGAGGCGAGAGAAAAACAACACATTAATACTTTAAAACTTTTGTGTTTGTCATGTAAAACAAACACAGGATAGATACTCAGTGAAAGGTAGCTATTATTTGCAGAGACAGTATGGACTAGGATAATATTGATAAAATACTCAAACACAAAAATAAGTACCTGCTAGAGCTACCTGCAAGACATAGACCTCCTTACCCACATTCTGATGGCAAGACATGATGCCACATCTCTCACACACACACACATGTAAGAAAATATTTGTTACTGACATAATTAAAGTCCCTTGGGAGAGCAGGAAAGCCCTTTCGAAGCAGGTTTGAAATGGCTTAACAGAGCAAAAAAAGAGAGCGTGTGCCAGTACCAAGTCAGAAACGAACACTGCAAATAACACACCCATAGACCAAACTCAAATTCCAAACCAATTTGTGGGTGGAATCTAGCTGCCTCTGCACATGACTATCCTGGCAACCACTGCAGGGTAATACAGCAGAGTGCCAAAGAAGAAATGAGAGTTTGTGGTATGGTCAATAATTCTTGTAAGAACCGCAAGAAGCCAACATTCCCCCATGAACTAGAATTGTTAGAAAATAGTACGCATTCGGGCTCTCTGCTCAGCGGGGAGCCTGCTTCCTCCCTCTCTCTCTGCCTGCCTCTCTGCTTACTTGTGATCCCTCTCTGTCAATAAATAAATAAAATCTTAAAAAAAAAGAAAATAAGGAGGAGTCAAGATGGCGGAGAAGTAACAAGCTGAGACTGCTTCAGCTAGCCGGAGATCAGCTAGATAGCTTATCTAAAGATTGCAAACACCTGAAAATCCATCGGCAGATCAAAGAGAAGAAGAACAGCAATTCTGAAAACAGAAAAACAACCACTTTCTGAAAGGTAGGACCTGCGGAGAAATGAATCCAAAGCGACGGGAAGATAGACCCCGGGGGGAGGGGCCGGCTCCCGGCAAGCAGCGGAGCAACGGCGCACAAAATAAGGACTTTTAAAAGTCTGTTCCACTGAGAGATATCGCTCCAGAGGCTAAACCGGGGCGAAGCCCACGCGGGGTCAGCGTGGCCTCAGGTCCCGCAGGGTCACAGAAGGATCGGGGGTGTCTGAGTGTCGCAGAGCTTGCGGGTATTGGAACGGGAAAGCCGGCTACAGAGACAGGGCCGACAGTAAGCTCGCAGCTCGGTGTTACCTTGAACCGGTCGCAGGCTCGGTGAGCTCGGAGCGCGCCGGAGGTCAGGCAGACGGGAGTGACTGGGCGCTGTTCTCTGAGGGCGCACTGAGGAGTGCGGCCCTGGGCTCTCGGCTCCTCCAGGCCAGAGACCAGGAGGCCGCCATTTGTATTCCCGTCCTCCGGAACTCTACGGAAAGCGCTCAGGGAACAAAAGCTCCTGAAAGCAAACCCGAGCGGATTACTCACCCCGGCCCCGGGTAAGGGCGGTGTAATTCCGCCTGGGGCAAAGACACTTGAGAATCACTACAACAGGCCCCTCCCCCAGAAGATCAACAAGAAATCCAACCTAAACCAAGTTCACCTACCAAGGAGTGCGATTTCAATACCAAGGAGAGAAGCAGAATTCCAGAGAAGGAGAAAGCCAAGCACGGAACTCATGGCTTTTTTCCTGCGATTTTTTTAAGTCTTGCAGTTCATTTAATTTTTTCTTTTTCATTTTTTGTTTTTTTTGCTTTTTTTTTTCTCGCCTTCGGGTAAAATTTTTTTATTTTTAAACTATTACCTTTTTCTTTTTTAATGATTTTTTCCTAGTTTATCTAATATATATATATTTTTTCTTTTTTACATTTTTCATAGGTGTTTTCTTTTTTTAAAAATTCTTTTCTTTTTTTTTTTCTTTTTGCTTTTTTTTTCTTTCTTCCTTTTTGAACCTCTTTTTATCCCCTTTCTCCCCACTCACGATTTGGGATCTCTTCTAATTTGGTTAAAGCATATTTTCCTGGGGTTGTTGCCACCCTTTTAGTATCTTACTTGCCCCTTCATTTACTCTTATCTGGACAAAATGACAAGACGTAAAAATTCAACACAAAAAAAAGAACAAGAGGCAGTACCAAAGGCTAGGGACCTAATCAATACAGACATCGGTAATATGTCAGATCTAGAGTTCAGAATGACAATTCTCAAGGTTCTAGACGGGCTCAAAAAAGGCATGGAAGATATTAGAGAAACCCTCTCGAGAGATATAAAAGCCCTTTCTGGAGAAATAAAAGAACTAAAATCTAACCAAGTCGAAATCAAAAAAGCTATTAATGAGGTGCAATCAAAAATGGAGGCTCTCACTGCTAGGATAAATGAGGCAGAAGAAAGAATTAGTGATATAGAAGACCAAATGACAGAGAATAAAGAAGCTGAGCAAAAGAGGGACAAACAGCTACTGGACCACGAGGGGAGAATTCGAGAGATAAGTGACACCATAAGACGAAACAACATTAGAATAATTGGGAATCCAGAAGAAGAAGAAAGAGAGAGGGGAGCAGAAGGTATACTGGAGAGAATTATTGGGGAGAATTTCCCCAATATGACAAAGGGAATGAGCATCAAAATTCAGGAGGTTCAGAGAACGCCCCTCAAAATCAATAAGAATAGGCCCACACCCCGTCACCGAATAGTAAAATTTACAAGTCTCAGTGACAAAGAGAAAATCCTGAAAGCAGCCCGGGAAAAGAAGTCTGTAACATACAATGGTAAAAATATTAGATTGGCAGCTGACTTATCCACAGAGACCTGGCAGGCCAGAAAGAGCTGGCATGATATTTTCAGAGCACTAAACGAGAAAAACATGCAGCCAAGAATACTATATCCAGCTAGGCTATCACTGAAAATAGAAGGAGAGATTAAAAGCTTCCAGGACAAACAAAAATTGAAAGAATTTGCAAATACCAAACCAGCTCTACAGGAAATATTGAAAGGGGTCCTCTAAGCAAAGAGAGAGCCTACAAGTGGTAGATCAGAAAGGAACAGAGTCCATATACAGTAAAACGCACCTTACAGGCAACGGCACTAAATTCATATCTCTCAATAGTTACCCTGAATGTGAATGGGCTAAATGCCCCTGTCAAAAGACACAGGGTATCAGAATGGATATAAAAACAAAACCCATCTATATGTTGCCTCCAAGAAACTCATTTTAAGCCCGAAGACACCTCCAGATTTAAAGTGAGGGGGTGGAAAAGAATTTACCATGCTAATGGACAACAGAAGAAAGCAGGAGTGGCAATCCTTATATCAGATCAATTAGATTTTAAGCCAAAGACTATAATAAGAGATGAGGAAGGACACTATATCATACTCAAAGGGTCTGTCCAACAAGAAGATTTAACAATTTTAAATATCTATGCCCCCAACGTGGGAGCAGCCAACTATATAAACCAATTAATAACAAAATCAAAGAAACACATCAACAATAATACAATAATAGTAGGGGAATTTAACACTCCCCTCACTGAAATGGACAGGTCATCCAAGCAAAAGATCAGCAAGGAAATAAAGGCCTTAAATGACACACTGGACCAGATGGACATCACAGATATATTCAGAACATTCCATCCCAAAGCAACAGAATACACATTCTTCTCTAGTGCACATGGAACATTCTCCAGAATAGATCACATCCTCGGTCCTAAATCAGGACTCAACCGGTATCAAAAGATTGGGATCATTCCCTGCATATTTTCAGGCCACAATGCTCTAAAGCTAGAACTCAACCACAAAAGGAAGTTTGGAAAGAACCCAAATACATGGAGACTAAACAGCATACTTCTAAAGAATGAATGGGTCAACCGGGAAATTAAAGAAGAATTGAAAAAAATCATGGAAACAAATGATAATGAAAATACAACGGTTCAAAATCTGTGGGACACAACAAAGGCAGTCCTGAGAGGAAAATATATAGCGGTACAAGCCTTTCTCAAGAAACAAGAAAGGTCTCAGGTACACAACCTAACCCTACACCTAAAGGAGCTGGAGAAAGAACAAGAAAGAAACCCTAAGCCCAGCAGGAGAAGAGAAATCATAAAGATCAGAGCAGAGATCAATGAAATAGAAACCAAAAAAAACAATAGAACAAATCAACGAAACTAGGAGCTGGTTCTTTGAAAGAATTAATAAAATTGATAAACCCCTGGCCCGACTTATCAAAAAGAAAAGAGAAAGGACCCAAATAAATAAAATCATGAATGAAAGAGGAGAGATCACAACTAACACCAAAGAAATACAAACTATTATAAGAACATACTATGAGCAACTCTACGGCAATAAATTTGACAATCTGGAAGAAATGGATGCATTCCTAGAAACATATAAACTACCACAACTGAACCAGGAAGAAATAGAAAGCCTGAACAGACCCATAACCAGTAAGGAGATTGAAACAGTCATTAAAAATCTCCAAACAAACAAAAGCCCAGGGCCAGACGGCTTCCTGGGGGAATTCTACCAAACATTTAAAGAAGAACTAATTCCTATTCTCCTGAAACTGTTCCAAAAAATAGAAATGGAAGGAAAACTTCCAAACTCATTTTATGAGGCCAGCATCACCTTGATCCCAAAACCAGACAAGGATCCTACCAAAAAAGAGAGCTATAGACCGATATCCTTGATGAACACAGATGCGAAAATACTCAACAAAATACTAGCCAATAGGATTCAACAGTACATTAAAAAGATTATTCACCACGACCAAGTGGGATTTATTCCAGGGCTGCAAGGTTGGTTCAACATCCGCAAATCAGTCAATGTGATACAACACATCAATAAAAGAAAGAACAAGAACCATATGATACTCTCAATAGATGCTGAAAAATCATTTGACAAAGTACAGCATCCCTTCCTGATCAAAACTTTTCAAAGTGTAGGGATAGAGGGCACATACCTCAATACCATCAAAGCCATCTATGAAAAACCCACCGCAAATATCATTCTCAATGGAGAAAAACTGAAAGCTTTTCCGCTAAGGTCAGGAACACGGCAGGGATGTCCATTATCACCACTGCTATTCAACATAGTACTAGAGGTCCTAGCCTCAGCAATCAGACAACAAAAGGAAATTAAAGGCATCCAAATGGGCAAAGAAGAAGTCAAATTATCACTCTTCGCAGATGATATGATACTATATGTGGAAAACCCAAAAGACTCCACTCCAAAACTGCTAGAACTTATACAGGAATTCAGTAAAGTGTCAGGATATAAAATCAATGCACAGAAATCAGTTGCATTTCTCTACACCAAAAGCAAGACAGAAGAAAGAGATATTAAGGAGTCAATCCCATTTACAATTGCATCCAAAACCATAAGATACCTAGGAATAAACCTAACCAAACAGACACAGAATCTATACTCAGAAAACTATAAAGTACTTATGAAAGAAATTGAGGAAGACACAAAGAAATGGAAAAATGTTCCATGCTCCTGGATTGGAAGAATAAATATTGTGAAAATGTCTATGCTACCTAAAGCAATCTACACATTTAATGCAATTCCTATCAAAGTACCATCCATCTTTTTCAAAGAAATGGAACAATTAATGCTACAATTTATATGGAACCAGAAAAGACCTCGAATAGCTAAAGGGATATTGAAAAAGAAAGCCAACGTTGGTGGCATCACAGTTCCGGACTTCAAGCTCTATTACAAAGCTGTCATCATCAAGACAGCATGGTACTGGCACAAAAAACAGACACATAGATCAATGGAACAGAATAGAGAGCCCAGAAATAGACCCTCAACTCTATGGTCAACTAATCTTCGACAAAGCAGGAAAGAATGTCCAATGGAAAAAAGACAGCCTCTTCAATAAATGGTGCTGGGAAAATTGGACAGCCACATGCAGAAAAATGAAATTGGACCATTTCCTTACACCACACACAAAAATAGACTCAAAATGGATGAAGGACCTCAATGTGCGAAAGGAATCCATCAATATCCTTGAGGAGAAAGCAGGCAGCAACCTCTTCGACCTCAGCCGCAGCAACATCTTCCTAGGAACAACGCAAAAGGCAAGGGAAGCAAGGGCAAAAATGAACTATTGGGATTTCATCAAGATCAAAAGCTTTTGCACAGCAAAGGAAACAGTTAACAAAATCAAAAGACAACTGACAGAATGGGAGAAGATATTTGCAAACGACATATCAGATAAAGGACTAGTGTCCAGAATCTATAAAGAACTTAGCAAACTCAACACCCAAAGAACAAATAATCCAATCAAGAAATGGGCAGAGGACATGAACAGACATTTCTGCAAAGAAGACATCCAGATGGCCAACAGACACATGAAAAAGTGTTCCATATCACTCGGCATCAGGGAAATACAAGTCAAAACCACAATGAGATATCACCTCACACCAGTCAGAATGGCTAAAATCAACAAGTCAGGAAATGACAGATGCTGGCGAGGATGCGGTGAAAGGGGAACCCTCCTACACTGTTGGTGGGAATGCAAGCTGGTGCAGCCACTCTGGAAAACAGCATGGAGGTTCCTCAAACTGTTGAAAATAGAACTGCCCTATGACCCAGCAATTGCACTATTGGGTATCTACCCTAAAGATACAAATGTAGTGATCCAAAGGGGCACATGCACCTGAATGTTTATAGCAGCAATGTCCACAATAGCCAAACTATGGAAAGAACCTAGATGTCCATCAACAGATGAATGGATCAAGAAGATGTGGTATATATACACAATGGAATACTATGCAGCCATCAAAAGAAATGAAATCTTGCCATTTGCGACAACATGGATGGAACTAGAGCGTATCATGCTTAGCGAAATAAGTCAAGCAGAGAAAGACAACTATCATATGATCTCCCTGATATGAGGAAGTGGTGATGCAACATGGGGGCTTAAGTGGGTAGGAGAAGAATAAATGAAACAAGATGGGATTGGGAGGGAGACAAACCATAAGTGACTCTTAATCTCACAAAACAAACTGAGGGTTGCTGGGGGGAGGGGGTTTGGGAGAAGGGGGTGGGATTATGGACATTGGGGAGGGTATGTGCTTTGGTGAGTGCTGTGAAGTATGTAAACCTGGCAATTCACAGACCTGTACCCCTGGGGATAAAAATATATGTTTATGAAAAATAAAAAATTAAAAAAAAAAAATAGTATGCATTGGACACATTCATTCCAAATCATCTATTGAGTCAAGCCCTATGCCAAGCAGCATAGATAGAAAATTAGTATGTGACACAGATGTCCCTCTGAAGGAACCTAAAGTCCAGAAGTAGACTAAAAATTACACAATATTTTTATGGTTTATTAAAATGTTCATTATTACTCTATAATATAATTGCATATAATGTATAGTCTATACATAGGGGGAGTAATTACCTATAAAATGGGCACCATTTATAGTAGTGTGAAGCTGGTATATGAAAGACTCACTGAGTTACTGATTCAGAAAGAGTGTAACTGGGAAGATAATCTGGTTGACCTTAAGTCCTTGACATGAGCAGGCTGTGTTGGGGGCAGGGCACCTCTGTGGATTCTAGTTCAGTCTGTCCACTCAGGACACCCCTCACCATAACCCCCCTTCAGACCCTGGGACAGAGCCATGTCAAAGAATAGGCAAACGGAAAATTACAATCTCCTACTTCCTCCAACTCAGAAACATGTAAGGGCACATTAGTTCCCAGATAGGAGCCAAATCCTCTGCTTATGGAATAAACACAACTTCATTGGAAAAATCCTTGAATTTAACAGGTTTTTTAAAAATGCTATCTCTTAAAACCTCTAAAATTAAAATTCTAACACGTGTCTGTATGTTTGTTCCTATCCTCATACTGACTCACCCAGGTACTCTTTTTCCTCTAGAGGTGGTCAAAAGACGTGCTGCTCTAAAACACTCTCCAAGTTCCCACTGCTTCCAGGATTATCAACTCATCTCTTTTAGACACAGAAAAGGTTTCAGATTACAATGTCAGGGTCGTACTAGCTAGCCACTTCATAATCTTACAATATTGCCTTGTGTTACTAAAAATGCCAGAAAGAAAGACTAACAAAACCCCTTCTTATTTCCCAACCACACACACGTCAATGATCAGAGCCAAAGAGAGAGCATGAAGAAGCAAACAAAACTGAAGCCACTTGCCACAACATCCATAAACACATGAAATAAAATGATGAATAAAGATAGTTACAAAACAACAACAACAACAACAAATACTGTGAATAGTCTAGTATTATAGTATTATCAGTCTGAAAATAGTGTCTCATACACTGAGACAGAAAATTCAATGAGTGACCAAGGTTAAATCCCTTTGAATACCCAGAAATGTATAAATAAAAAAAAACAGAAATCAAGGGAAAGAACTATTCACTGAGCTGAACACTATAAATGGTCTCAGTCAAGTTCTGCCTGAGGCAACGGAAGACTTTTTGACAACTCTTATTGAAGGAAAAAGGACTCTCCCCTCTGGGTTGCCCCATGCTACCCTCAGTTCAAATGAGAGAGGCTGTATTCACAGACATCATTGTCGGTGAGCCAAGTTCGCTAGGTAATGCCTGAGAGGACTGCGGTGGCAGGTGAAGAATGGCACCAGAAGCAAATCAACAAATTAGCAAAAGCAGTTCACTGATAGATGGATAGCCTACTGAGTGGTGCTAGATGAATTGGATTTCCGTAGGCAAAGAAAAAAGAGTTGACCTAAACAGCACAACTTATACAAAATTTAAAACAAAACAGATCATAAACTTCAATGTAAAACATGAAACTATAAAGCTTACACACACACACACACACACACACACACACGCGCGCGCGCGCGCGCGCACGCACATAGGAAAGAATCTTGTGTATCTATGAATAGGTCAAGAGTTTACACTTGATCCTAAATGTGTAATCCATCAAAGAATAAAATTTAAACATTCAACCTCATCAAACCCTTTTGCTCTGTTAAAGACCTAATTTAGAAAATACAAAGACATATTACAGCCTAGGAGAAAATATGTGTAACTCAAATAACCGACAAAGCTCTTTCCTGTAGAATATATAAAGAACTATCAAATCTCAACACTGGGGGGCGGGGAGGGAGTGTCCGAAAATGGGCAAAACCTAGGAAAAGACATTGCACTGAAGAAGATATGTCAATGACAAATAAACACATGAATGTATGTTCAACATCATTAATCATTAAAGAAATGCAAGTAAAACCACAGTATATATGAACACATATCTACCAGAAAAACTAAAATTGAACATAGTGATTATATCAAATATTATTAAGATGCAGAGAAGCTGAATCACTCATATACTGCAAATGTGAAATGGTAAAGTCACTCTGGAAAGTAAATTTCCCTTTAAAACTAAAAGTGAGCTTACCATACAAGCTAGCAATTGCAATCTTGGATGTATATTCCAAAGAAATTAAACTTATTTTCACAAAGCAATTTGTACACAAATATGTCTATCAACCTTATTTATAACAGTCAAAATCTGGAAACCACCCAGTGTCCTTCAATGGGTGAATAGTTAAACAAACCATATATTCATACCTTGCAATACTGCAAAGCAATAAAAAAGGACACACTCTTGCTGCACACTGTAATTCAGATGAACGTCAAGGAACTTTTGCTGAGTTACAGAAAAAACTTGCCCAGTTCAAAAGGATAAATGCTTCATGATTCCATCGATGAAACATTTGTGAAAAAACACAACTGTAGCAATGGAGAAAATATCAGTGACTGCCAAGAGTTAGGAATAAGGAAGAAGGGGTAGATATGTCCAAAAAAATACAGACTCTTCTGATAATGGTAAAGTTAAGAATTCTTGACTACAGTGTTGATTACATGAAGCTGCATGGGAGATATGACTACATAGAACCACGCATGGGCACATGCCCATGTGCACACACATGCACACACACCACACTTACAAAGGACTGCATATATAAAAGGCAAAATCTGGGGGAGCCTGGGTAGCTCAGTGGGTTAAGCCTCTGCCTTCAGCTCAGGTCATGATCTCGGGGTCCTGGGATCAAGCCCCACATCGGGCTCTCTGCTCAGCAAGGAGCCTGCTTCCCCCTCCCTCTCTGGCTGCCTCTCTGCCTACTTGTGATCTCTGTCTGTCAAATAAATAAATATAATCTTTAAAAAAAAAAAAAAAGTAAAATCTGAGTAAGGGCTAGGTTGTACCAAAGTCAAATTCTTGCTATGATATTGTAGTAGAGTTATACACCATATTACCACTGGAGGAGGCTGTATTAAGGGTCACAGAACCTCCTTGTACATTTCTTTGTAATTTCCTGTGAATCTTTAGTTACTTCAAAATAAAGAGTTCTCTCTTTTTTCTTTTAAGTAAATTGGAACTTCCAGTCCAGACCATACAGTATAGACCCTGCTCCTCTCACTAGTGACAATTATACACCCTACAAATGGTGTAAGAGAAAAGAGAAGTAGCAGTCTGAGTAGACTTGAGAAGGTGAGCTGGTCTGGGACAGTGCAAGTAGAGGAGGAGCACTATGGTAGGGTATCTTGGTGCCCCATCCAACAGCAGACCACACCGATCTGGGATTCCCCAAACCCTGACTCAGTAGAAGGCAGCCCATGGGGCCTCATTCTTCCCTCAGATAGAATGGAAGTCCCTTGATGACACCTGGCAAACGTGACACAAATGGCAAGGGGGATCCCTTAGGAGTCTCACTAAAAAATCAGCATCTGGGGAAAGCACCCTCTTTCTCATCCTGATCTGAGATTCCCTCTTTTTGCCAACTGGTACCCGGGTGGCAAATACTACAAGCAAGAGAGATGAAGCAGCACAGGCTGCAGACACACTTTGTCCCTTCAGACCCCCAAACTCCCCTTCTCCTCCCAGAGACAGTGGTTGGGGCAGGTAGGATGGCAAACAAGGAGCAGTCTCAGCAAGCAGCCTGGCGGAGGAAGTTGCTTCGTTTGGCGGCCAAGGTTTTCATCCCCACCAGAGACAAGGAGGTGGTGGACAGAACTGAAAGGAGGATCCAAGTACTAATTCAGGAAACCTCAACAGTAGACCAACCAACCAACCAACCAACAAACAAACAAACAAACAAAACCCACAAACCAAACACATACCCAACGACAAAAACAACAGCAATAAAAACATTACAATTTAACAAATGGGAAAAATAAACAAACAGGTATTTCACTGAAAAAGATATACAGATGTAAATAAGAACCTGAAAAGATGCTCAACATTATTAGCCACCAGGGAAATGAAAATTAAAACCGCAAGGAGGTATCACTGCACTCCTATCAGAATACCTGAAGTTTAAAAAAAAAAAAAAAAGCAACAACAGTAAAAGCTGTCAAGGATGTAATGAAGCTGAATCACTCCTGTATTACTGGTAGGAAGGTAAGATGTTACAATCACTCAGGGAAACAGTTTGTTAGTTTCTTATAATACGAAGCAGGCAACTGCCATAGGTTCCAGCAACTGTAACTACAAGCATTCATCCCAGGGAAATTAACACTTATATTTCCACAAAAACTAAACTCAAAAGCAGGTTTATTCCCAAAAGCCCCAAGCTGGAGCCAGCCCACTTACCTTTAAGAGTAAATAATTAGGGATGCCTGGCTGGCTTAGTTGGCAGAGTGTGCAACTCTTAATCTTGGGGCTCTGAGTTGGAGCCCCACGCTGGGTGTAGAAATTACTTAAAATAAAATCTTTTTTTAAAAAAAAGTGAACAATTAAATCAACTGTGGAACACCCATATCTCAGAATACTACTCAGCATTGAAAAGGAGTGAAATAATCATTTATATAACAACTGGCTATTTTCCCAGGGAATGATGCCAATTAAAAAATATATAAAGGTCCTGGAAAAAAGAAGAGGATGTTAGTCACACAACGGTTTATTAAATAGCAATTCAGTAATCCCAACTCTTTGCCTGGCACAGTCCCAAGTCTTGGGACCAGCAGGGACCAAAGTCCCCGACATTGAGGAGTGTATATTCTAGTGAGGAGAGGCAGACAACCAATGGATGTACAGGGTGCCTGATGCGGCAGATGGTCTGAAGGAGATAAAAATAAAAAGGCAGGGTAATGTGACATAGTTTATAACAAAATCATTAGGTTGTGTGTAGAAGAGAGGATGGGTGGGAAAGCTCTTGGGATTTTATTGTCATCTTGTCGCTTGTGAGACTTTTGTGAAAACCCGTTTAATCAGGGATAACTTGTATCTTTGCTTCATTTCTTTGCACAGGATGGAGGACATCAGGCTATGAGTGAAGTTTACAGAAACTCTTAGCTTGTACGTTAAACAGTATAAATCTACCAAGTGGTGTCATTTTAATTTTCATTACCCTCCCTTCCTGGTTCAGCTAGAGGGCTTGTCCTGACTGGCGGCTCCATCAGTAACAAAAGGAAGGTTTGGGCAACAATACTGGATACTCTTTGACAGGTTGGATTTTTCACCCTCTGCACTTTGTCACAAATAAAACGTGTTCTGTTTTGGATTCCTATAGTCCTCATTTCTCCTCTATTGAATCTCCATCACTCTTCAGCCTTTGTAATCATTTCCCACTCCTTCCCTACTCTTTATAACTAAAAATAAGAAGATAGCCACTTTCCCCGGCACCACTTGCCTTGGACTCACCACTGAATATTTCTTGTCCCCTTGTATTTCCAACCGAGGAAAGATGCAGCTGCCTCTGTCATGTTGGATTTCTTGTCTCTATTCCCCAACTTTTCAGACACTCCAGCTTCCTCTTTCTGCTGAAGCTTCTGCTCTCTATTCTCTGCTTTTTTTTTTTTTTTCCTCTGCATGAAACATCACTTTATCTTCTGCAGCCTCCTGCTCCAGGAGATTTTTATTAACGTTACTGAGATTATCAGATGCCAATGATGTGAAAGGTGAAGACATTCTATTGATGTTCTCTTAACTAATATACATGTGTCCCCCGGGGAAGATTTTTCTTATCAAATTGCTTCCCTGTGCCTTCAAAGGACAAATGGAATGAGCGGAAACAATTATTCAGGAACTCAAGACCTTAAGAGCAACAGCTGCTACTGATAATGAAGTAGGATTTTGTTCTGAACTATGTCACTATTAATCACACTTCCTAGATAAGTTCCTGACCCTCTTCTTGGCCTCAATGGGAAGAGACAGTGAATAGGACACTGGAGATGGAAACGAGTAAGAGATGTAACTCAGTGACTCAACAAATCAATGAAAGTTACTTTTGGATTTCAGCCTCTGAATATAGCAATGGTGATTGATACCATGGAACAATTCATTTTTTCTGATAACTATGAAGCCAAACAAGATATGCCCCAAACAGTCTGCCATATTTGGGACATTTTCTTAAGCTCCTTATATGCAAATATATATTTTTTTAAAAGTAATGAGAAAAAAAAATGTAAGGCAGTTTGAACCTTGGTTAATTATTTAGCTGTTCCAAACAAAGTGTTTGGGGGACATGGAATTGCTTGCCAGTGCTCAAATAGCCAGTGCTCAGAACCAGATCCCAGTCAGCCAGGAGTCCCTGGCACTAAGAAACAGATGCTCAGATGACTGTATAGACTGCTTTTCTTTTTAATTTTTTTTTAATTTTTAAAGATTTTATTTATTTATTTGACACAGAGAGAGAGATCACAAGTAGTCAGAGAGGCAGGCAGAGAGAGAGGGGGAAGCAGACTCTCCGATGAGCAGAGAGTCCGATGCAGGGCTCGATCCCAGGACCCCGAGATCATGACCTGAGCTGAAGGCAGAGGCTTAACCCACTGAGCCACCCAGGTGCCCTATAGACTGCTTTCTTAATAGCTGGGGCCAAGTACCCCAGCAAGAAAACTTCAGCTTGGTGTCACTTGCTCAGACATCAGCCACTTGCTACTACAATTCACGTGCCTGCACTAGGAGAAACAGCAAGGTCACTAATGGCCTAATCGAAACCCAGGTCAGTTTGCTAAGTTTAGCCTTTAATGTAATTCCCTCACTTCCACTGATACAGAAGGCAAGAGATGGGCCTGGGACAAAAGTATTGTCCAACTATTGTTTAGGGCGGAGTAGAAAGTAAAAGAAAGCATGAAAATTGAAATTAATTATTTTTAAATAAAAATTTAAGGGGCGGCAGAGTCTACAAGTATTAGACTTCAGTGAAAATTTATCAAACAGTCTACTAGGCCCTGGGCATGGAGTTATGTAGACAAGACAGACAAGATCTCTGTGGCATGAAGCTCATATTCTGGTGATGAGGGAAAAAAAAATATGCCATTAACTACCACGTAATTAAGAACCTTTCAGATAAAGAGAAATAGGGAGATAATAAAACAGGCTTATACGACTGAGTGACTTGCATGGAGTGGAAGCAAGGTAAAGTGTGTAAGGTCTCTAAGGGGGAGATCCCTGAGCTGTTATGTTAGTGAGTAGGAGATGCCCACAGACAGCAGTTAGGGAAGCTAATTCCTGGTAAAGGAGACAGAATGTATGAACACCTTGCATTGGGAATAAGCTCTGTGTGTTCCAAAATCAGAAAGGCCAGAATGGCAGGAGAATCATGTCAAAGCTAAAATTGCACCAGAGTTAAATAGGTAAGAGAGACATGATTCAAGGCCATTGCACAAGGTGAGAGAAGATAAGAGAGAGACCACAAGGTGGTCTAAACTTAACTCCACACAAAGGGCAGAAGAATTTTTAAAAGATGGTGTGGGGGAGTTGTACATCATCTGTGTTTGCTAATAGGCCTTACCCACAATAAACTTTCTCTTATTTTCACGAGAGGAGGTAGTTTTACCACATGGACAAAGTGCTCCTACCCTCCCACAGAAACTGGGAGATAGCAATGATATCTTCCTGGATTCTATTTCAAAGGGATGGCTCCAAGTCCCTGAGAAAGGCCGTTCAGTTTTAAAACTCACATAACATTTTAAAAGACTTACATCTCAAAGGATCAGAGAAGAATTCACAAGTTCCTAAAGAAGATGTTCTAAGGAAAAGGGAGGTCAGGCCTTAGAGTGAGGAAGAAGACTATTTAAAGTTTAGTCAAGCTGAGAGGAAAGTGAAGCCATCTTGATCAGTAGAAGACTAAGGGAAGAGTGAAATGAAGGGAGAACATACAGACAATGGGACACGATTGAGTTCCACGGTGGTGACAGGAAGGTAGACTTCACTCCAAGTGCAGCAGGAACTCACCGAAGGTACTGAGCAAGAGAAAATACTTATCCTTGGCATCTCTCATTTATACAGATAAAACACTTGGTGTAAAAGGAATGAACAAGCACTTACAATGTGTACCACATGTGTACTTACATGTGTACCACATGCGTTTTTTCATTTAATCCTTATAACCTGATGTTACACTGCAAATACAAGCCTACGTAACTTTAGGAGTTGGGGGTTAATTTTCTGGCCATCTAACTATTATCCCTATTTTGAAGCTGGAAGAGTGGAAGCTAGGAAAGCTTAGGCAACTAGCCTGAAGTCACCAAGCTACTAACTGGCACCTCATTTCACCCAATTCTTAATAATGAAAAATCCTGATGATTTCCACTTTATATCGACATCAGTTCACCAGTTCATTGGTGATCTCCTCCAGTCTCATGACTATAAATGTCATCGCTATGAGGATTCTAAATTTTTACCTCCAGCCCACATCCCTCCCTCACAGCTAGGTGATGATGGCATATGATGTAGGTATAGCCCTTGAGAAAGAGAACAGAGTGTTTCAGGGGGAGTTCTTCAAAGTTATTTCTATTCTATGTTTATAGCAGCAATGTCCACAATAGCCAAACTATGGAAAGAACCTAGATGTCCATCAACAGATGAATGGATCAAGAAGATGTGGTATATATACACAATGGAATACTATGCAGCCATCAAAAGAAATGAAATCTTGCCATTTGCGACAACATGGATGGAACTAGAGCGTATCATGCTTAGCGAAATAAGTCAAGCAGAGAAAGACAACTATCATATGATCTCCCTGATATGAGGAAGTGGTGATGCAACATGGGGGCTTAAGGGGGTAGGAGAAGAATAAATAAAACAAGATGGGATTGGGAGGGAGACAAACCATAAGTGACTCTTAATCTCACAAAACAAACTGAGGGTTGCTGGGGGGAGGGGGGTTAGGAGAAGGGGGGTGGGATTATGGACATTGGGGAGGGTATGTGCTTTGGTGAGTGCTGTGAAGTATGTAAACCTGGCAATTCACAGACCTGTACCCCTGGGGATAAAAATATATTATATGTTTATAAAAAATAAAAAATTAAAAAAAAAAGTTATATCTATTCTGATAAAGTGAGATATGTGAGGACAACTTTATGGACAATGTCATTATTTTCACATTGTTAGGTAAGGATGTGATGACCACTGTTATGTGATCCTCACCAGCACACTGAGGATAATGGAATAGAGAGATGGGGACACCTGGGTCTCTGATGATTAGCAAGCCAGCAGAGCAATCCAGGATCATTGTTCATCTAATTTTCTTATAATATAATGGAATACTAAGTCATATGTAAGTCTCTCTTATTCAGTTCATCCGTCACTTGTACTAAAAGCAACCTAGGTTATATGTTGTCATATGATTAATCAGCCTGTGATCTCCCAAACCCACTACCTTACTGTTGAGTTTTGTGATTGCCCAGTTTACTTACGAAAGCACATTCCAAGGAAGTCCAATTGCCTGTCACACCAAAAGCCCCCTCTAGAGGAAGTAACTTCCAGATGATTTTTTTTCTGCATTAATTTAATACACTGAGCATCTGTTATATGCCAGAAAATATTCAAGGCTTGGAGGATACACCTGCTGTGTACTCAATAGCTGTGTACTGGCCTCATGGAACTTACATTCTAGTAGAGGGAAAAAGATCATGCATGGTTTGCACTTCCAGGGCCCACATATACAAAATTCTCTTTCTAGCCAAACATTTATTGATACCCATAGCAGAAAAGAACCACATGACCAGTTATGACCAAGTCGTGCTAACGCTTTGTAAGCACAACTGATATGTGCTCTTTGAGTCAAATATTTCATTTTCTATAGAAAAGATACTCTCTTCTGTTTTCCATGCTTAAAGGAATATATTTTCAGATGGTCCTACCTCAAGAGGTCTTAGTCTCCAAGTCATCTCACGAGAGCACGTATTCTAGAGAATCATCCTGACCCCTCAGTTCGCGTTGCATGAGAGACAAGTGAACTATCATTTTGACCACTGAGATTCTATGGCTGATTTTATCTACCCTAACTTAAAGTGTTCAATGGTCTACCTGACTTTAAATATCTCTTTTTAAATGTACTTTTCTCACATAAACACAGATAGTGTAAGCATTTATAATTTTCTGTCAGCTGCATGTAGAAGTTATCCTCTGAAAACAATACGCAACATTTCAGTTTCTGTGTGTGATACACAGATACATACACATCCAGTGAAAGTATTACAAGCAACATCAGATGCGGATTCCTACCAGTCATTCATCACAGCTTCCCTCTAAAATTCTTCTCTCCCCTTGTAAAAATCACCAGGTATCAAATTTAAAAGTCCATACCTTTTTAAAAACAATCCAGGCTGCAGGGGAAATATTTTTTTTCAACATCTAGACTAATTAGTTCATATTTAGGATCGAAATTGGAATCAGATAGATGAACAGAGAATTCAGTCTATTTGCAGTAGAATGATGAGTGTGTCCCCACCATATTTTTTCAGATAATCTCTGAGTGTCCCAGGAAACTAAGTGCCCATCTGTCATCCCAGGAGATTACTGTGCTGTGAACAGTGTTCTTTTTCAGCTGTTTACCAAGGTATTTGCTCTAGATTTTTTTCTATTGCTATTTACCACTGTAGCCTTTTTGCAAAAATTCGGGTACCAAATTCACCGTGTCAAAATGTGTTTTTAAAATAGTTATTAGATTAAGTCTCGGTAACACATTTGATCCTATCATTTTTCTTATGCTGATAGCCAGGATTTCCTTCTCTCTCCAGGAGGTCTCTAGGGAAAGACCTCTTTGTCAAAAATGAATGAAAAGTCTTTAAGTGCTCTTCCAGAGTTTCCTCAATAGGATGCCCCTTTAGAAGACTATAGGTTGGGGCGCCTGGGTGGCTCAGTGGATTAAGCCTCTGCCTTTGGCTCAGTTCATAATCTCAGAGTCCTGGGATTGAGCCCCGCATCGGGCTCTCTGCTCAGAAGGGAGCCTGTTTCCCAACCCGCCCCCACCCCTGCCTGATTCTCTGGCTAGTTGTGATCTCTCTCTGTCAAGTAAATACATAAAATCTTTATTAAAAAAAAAAAAGAAGAAGAAGAAGAAGATGAAGAAGACTATAGGTTGTGGCTTTATGGGCACAGAAACCATGCTTGTATCATCCACTGCTTTATCCTTAGGACCAGCTTAGTGTGTACATGCAGTAGAGATTTAATAAAAGTGGTTATGTACTAGCCCATGTCAAGTTCCCCTTAAGTGATTAATTGCATAGATACCACAATCAAGTTCATACAGTAGTGCTCAATGTGTTGAATGAAATAAAAAGATGAATTAATGTATAAACTTATATCTGAATTAGAAATCCATTGACATTAGTTTCATTTTTTGGCATCCCAGCCCAGTTTTCCAAAACTAATAGCGTTCTAAAAATTTAAACAAAAAGCTCATTCAATATCTCTGGAAAGATTAGGATTACAATTGACCCTTGAACAACACAAGTTTGAATAGCAGACATCCATTTATATGCATGTTTTCCATCAATACAGCACCAGACAGCACAGTCTTGTGTTTTCCACATACTTAATAATCGTTTCTCTGGCCTACATTATCATAAGAATACAGTATATATACATACAACATACAAAATGCGTCAATTAATTGCTATGTTACTGTAAGAGAAAAGTAGTCTATTAGAAGTTAAATTTTGGAGAAGTCCAAAGGCTACACAGATCTTCTATTAGGCAGGAGGTCAGTACAACCCCAACCCCACTTTGTTCAAGAGTCAACAGTATTTCTACATGATGTTTTCCTTCTTGTTGCTTCATTTACTGAATACTTTAGAAAGATGGCCTCCCAATGTCTTCTGGTCTCTCTTGCTTCTTACGATGTCAGCTATAATTCTTACCATAATTCTTGCCAAAATGTAACTTTTTTCTTTGACTACTGTTAAATTATGTCATTAGATTTTCAACTGTTTAGGTTGTATTCAAGTTCAGTTCTCTTTGGACTTATGCTTTTTTGAGCTTTTTGGATCTGTGCATTGCATTTTCAATTAATTATTAAAGATTTTTTCAATTTTTTTTTCTGTTCCATTCTTCTTTTCTCCCTTTTTTAAAAAATTTTTCAAGTCCAATTACATGTATGTTCAATCGCTTAACAGTGTTCCAGGATCACTGACCCTGTTTTGTAGGGGGGGGGTTTGCCAATGTTTTCTTTTGGGCTTTAACAATATCTACTCACCTATGAACTCACTGATCCCTTTTTTCGGAATTTCATTATCTGCACTTAAACCCAATCACTGCAATTTTTTTTTTCTTAATTTCAGGTTTTACTTTTAGTTCTAGGATTTCTGCTTGGTTCTCTTTTAGAATTTCCCGTTCTCTCTTAACATTCACATACCTTACTTTCACTTTTCATTTTAAGTAGGCTCCATACCCCTTGTGGAGCCCAACATAGGGTTTGAACTCAGAACCCCAAGATCAAGACCCAAGATGAGATCAAGACCTGAGGTGAGAGCAAGACCTGAAGTGAGATCAGGCATGGGTCGCTTAACCAACGGAGCCACCCAGGTACTCCACATACCTTACTTTGATATGGATCTTGTTACATATTTTGTTATTTTGAAGTCTTCTGCCAGATGCTGAAATTATTAGACAATCTGTGGATTTGCTTCTATTGATAGTTTATTTCTCCTATAGTCCATTTTTGACTTTTATTCTGTCTAGTAATTTTGTGTGGTATACATTATAAGCGATGAACTGTAGGTACTCCAGATTTTTGGTGTTCATTTGAACCATGTGGAGTTTTCTCCCAGGAGATAATCAAATTAATGATAAATTACGTTTATCCTCTAACGGTATGGTATTAGGCTTTATTGACAAAGGTCTGCTTTGGATTTTCCCTTAGTCCTAGAGCATAGACTTTAGTTTTATCATGTAGTTCTTAATCCTAAAACATAATTCTTTGGGGATTTTACTCAAAAGCCCAAGGTGTTTACTATTCTAACTCAAGGAGGTTTGCACCTCAACTCTTTCCAGCACCAGCGAACTGTCCCATTTTCATTTCTTCCACCCTTGTAGTTTAATTTCTTGAAGCGTCACCCTATTCATGTCCACTTTAGAAATCTATCAAAAATTTTGAGAACATATATGCAGGTTTTGAAGCTTCCACCCTTTATGACTTTTCTCTTCCACTGGATTCCTCTTTTAATTGTCAGCCATTCTTGCAACTAGGGAAAAACCATTCAAATGTGAAGTTCCACTGTTATGTCCCTCTTCAAACATTTACTCAAATTCCTGCTCGCATGGTGTCACTCTGCTGTGTTATTTTTATTTTTTAAAGGCGTTTGATAATTTTTTAAATTATTTATTTATTTATTTATTTTCTAAAAAGCGATCACAAGTAGGCAGAGAGGCAGGCAGAGAGAAAGGGGGGGGAAGCAGGTTCCCCGCTGAGCAGAGAGCCCGATGCGGGGTTCTATCCCAGGACCCTGGGATCAGGACCAGAGCTGAAGGCAGAGTCTTTAACCCACTGAGCCACCCAGGCGCCCGCTGCTGTGTTTTTAAAACACTCTTGTGTACATCTTGTTTGACATTTATAATTGTTAACAGCAGAAATATTTGCCAAATTAAGTCCATACTACTGTTATTCAAATTAAACTTTTACAAACTGAGGATTGCTGGAGGGGAGTGGGTAGGAGGGAGAGGGTGGCTGGGTGATAGACACTGGGTATGTGCTACGGTGAGCGCTGCGAATTGTGTAAGACCAATGAATCACAGACCTGTACCCCTGAAGCAAATAATACATTATATATTAATTAAAAAAATCTTTTAGTTAAAGATACCTGAGCAAAGTAAGTTAAAATAAAAGACACACCACAAATGAATAAATATCAAATTTAATCAAACGCCTCTATCCACCTACAAGCTTGTTCTAGGAAGATAGAAAAATAAGCGGAGCTAAGAAGGAATAGGTCAATACATCATGTGCCACATTCTACATGACACGTGCTCTTTTTTCTCCAAGGTATCATTGGCATAAAAAGAGAATGAGAACCTCTCAGATAAAACAGGCTAAGGACACCTAACAAGAAAATGTTATAAATGGTCCCAGTTTATAGTCTGACTTTAAAACTTTTAAGAGAGGGTCTCCTGGGTGACTCAGTTGGTTAAGCGACTGCCTTTGGCTCAGGTCATGATCCCAGAGTCCTGGGATCGAGTCCCATAACAGTCTCCTAGCTCCATGGGGAGTCTGTTTCTCCCTCTGACCTCCCCTCTCATGCTCTCTCACTCTGTCTCTCTCTCAAATAAATAAATAAAATCTTAAAAAAAAAAAAGCCTTTAAGAGAGTATTTATGAGATAATTAAAGAAATTTTAATATGGACTGGAAATTAGGTAATGTTAGGGAATTATCATTATCTTTATACTCAACAATGGCACGATGGTGATGTTAGCATAACTTTATCAGTTACAGAGGTGTCCTGAAACATTTACTAGTAAAATGTCACATCTGTAATATTTTAAAATTTAATAGGAAAAATAGGTGAGGAGTGGAAAATATGAAATAGCATTGGAATCACATTTACATTTTTATTAAACATAGTTCAAAATAATAACTGTAGGAGAATGGACTCAAGATATTGTAAGATACTTACTTAAGCCAGGAATAATAAAAAATGTGGTTTATATGTCACTACTTCTGCATTCTGTGCCTATAGAAAACATTGGTAAATGATGAAGGCACTTTTACTACTAATCAAGATTCACTTTCTGAGTTGAGCCATCTGGACAATTATAAAATAATGAATTGACAGTAACATGAAAGATAAAACATCCCTACAAATGTCCCCTTCTTCCATTTTATTTTCTCTCTCTTTATGAGCCAGCATTTTCTCTCTTTCATGAGGGGTTTAATATGTACACCTCCGAGTCTATTAGAAAGAAGGAGGTTGTAAAAGACATTACTAGAACTCCCTGATACCCTTTTCATACTGGGACCCACAGAAAAGTCTGAGGTTTCATTGGAACCACAAAGACTTTGGGTCAACAAGATAGAGTACTTTGTTGTATTAAACCACTGACATTTGAAGTTGGCTGCTGTTAGTGACTTGTCTATAAGCCTAAATGAACTCAGCTAATAAAGGGGCAGAAATGTCAATGATCTGAGTATGGGATGATCAAAATGGGATGTTTTTAAATTGTACACCATAGCATGTTTTAGTGTTAATAGTCATTTATTAGGTGTTTTTATGTGTTAATAATTCTGCTTATTATCTTATAAGAATTACTTATATTCATTACATGAGTTTTATCTCATGAATTTATTTCATGAATTTATTCATTACATGAATTCATAAGAACATATAAAGGTATTACATTTTATACCCAAGAAATGAAGCTCACAATTATATTATTTCCCCATGTTCATGTAGGTAGGAGTTAAGGAAGCCAGAATTTTATAGTAGGTCTGTATAATGTGAAGCCTGTGCTCTTAACCACTATACTGTAGGCTCTTTGAGGGCAACATGGGACCTTAAATTCTTTCCGTATCTTCCAGTGAACCTGATGAAAATATTAAGTCCATAATTTATTCATCATGATTTGAATACAATGAATGAATACATTTTAATGCCAGAAGTAAAGCAGAAATTTTTAGGTAATAGATTGGGTGAGAGAATTCTAGCATTGAAAAGTTCTCTCTCTTCCCTATTTTAAAATAATTCATAATAGGTTGGAAATTGCTGGCATACTGTTACGTGCTAAGTATGCCTTCTTTTCCAAGTATTTGTAGTTTCAACAAACAGTGCATGTGTAAAGCTGAGAAGAAGGCTGGCAATAGTAAGCAGAGACTCTTTACTACATCTTATCACCTATGCTCTTTACAAATATTGGTTCGGTATTGTATTATATTAACAGAGTCATAGCTGGTATTTATGGAGCACTGATAATGAAGCCAGCAATGGTGATCAACACTTTTTATGTGTGAATTCATTTAAAACACAAGGACTAGGTTAACAGTACTACTGCTATCGATATTTTGCAGATAAGGAACACAAGACTTGGGATGTTACATGACTTGCCCAAGGTTATAGAGGAGTTAAGTGGTCCCGAAACTGACCTAAGCCCAGAGTATAGGTTCCTAAACACTGCATACTCTGTCTTCACTACCATCCTTTCTGCTTCTTTCTGCCATCTAGACCAATGGCAAAAGCATTTTGTTAAAAAGAAAAAGGCTTCCAGTAGAAGTTGGATTCTGGTATAAAGCACGAAAGATCTGGATCTTTTTTTTTTTTTCTTTTCTCAAAAGTTATCCTTTTTGAAAGGTCATTCCTTGGCATCTTCTCTTCAGCCAAAGTCATGGCTTCTTCTGAAAACTATGTTTGAGTTTCCAGAGCATCTCAATGGAGATGAGCAAATTTTAGTAATTAAGGTTTCCATATGATTTAGAGAATTTGGAGCTCCCTGTATGAGGTCAGCAAAGTCACGACTTAAATTAACACTGACATCACCTTTCTACTTAACCTGAGCTTCAGCCAAGCCCTTTTTTTTAGCATATGTTGTCCAATTCTGACTTCTAGAAAGATTAGCTGGAAGGAGGAATAAAAGATTTAAAAATAATACCTATGAATCGTTACATCTTAGAATTAGAAAGCACTTCACATGATCATCTACTCCAGCTTGCTCATTTTATAAGTGACAAATCTAAGGACGGTTTTGTGACCAAAATTTCAGCAGCAAATTATCCTTTTTTTCCCCCTGATACACAGTCCAGGGCTCTTCCTACTTCCTCACAAGAGAGGGATGGGAAGGTGAGTTGTTTAAGGCAGAGCAAAGTAGAGGATGGAATAAATACGTCAAGCTTCTTATCTATCAGTAGAGGAGGAAAATGGGCAGCTCGCATCAGTTTAAACATTTTGAAGATTTCAAATAGGAAAAAAAAAAATTTAAAAATCCAGTTGTGTGAGATGACTGAGGGCTAAAGAACAGCAAGGCGAGTGAAGTTGGTAATACTGGATTTTAGACTTAAAATTTGCTTCCTATGGTTCCTCTTAAGTGTTATATGCACACAGAATCGTAACTATGTGAAGTGATGGAGGTGTTAACTGGCTTGATTATGATAATCCTATCACAATGTTTATGTGTACCAAGACATCATATTGTTCTTAAATACATACAACTTTTACTTGTCAATTACACCTTAATTAAGCGGGGGAGTGGGAGGGGGTAGAAAATACAGGCACCCTCAGGTGTACACACACAACCTTCTACTAAGAGTACTTAAATAAGGGAGTAAATAAGGGGAGACGTTCAAGCGTTTCTTCCTCTCTAAGCCTGGAAAACCCAAGCCATTGTCACCACCATAAAATGACATCCTAATAATCCCCACCACAGTGAAACAACAACCATTCCTGCCTTCATAAATACGTAGCACTTTTGACCGGCCCAACTGCTTTTTGAGTTCAAAATCAACACAGAATAGATGACTTCATGAAGCTTACATTTTAGTGAGGTTCTCCCTAAGAGAGAATGTAATCCAAAATACAAAATAAAATAAACGTAGAAGTGTACTCATCAACAAAACAAACGCACATTGTGATGTTATGAAGGCCGTAAGATGGCAATGAGCGAGTAAATGGGAGCGTCCAGTATGTAAGAGGTCATCCAGGACAGCCTCTTCAGCTAGAGCTCACATGCATAAATATGGCAAACAGGGAAAGGGGCAGGAGCAAAGCCTTCCAAGAAGAAGGAACAACAAATGCAGGCAAAGAAGTGGCTTGTATCCCTAAGGATACCTACAAAATAATTTTCCTCTGGACTCACCAAACCCTCACCTAGATATTTCTGTTTTCCTACTTTTATCTGCTTAGGTTCTAAATTCTTTTTTTCCCCCCTGAATTTCTCCACTGTTTTTAAGTAGATGACCATCTGTCCCAATTTGAAATCTCTAAGGAGACTCTAGTCTTTTAATAATCACCAGAGCTATTCTCTGCACACATTGAGTTCCAGCACTTCTATACTTATCAGTCTGATTTCTGACACGGGGAAAGAACCAACATCTCTCGGTGTATAGACAGATAGAAGAGAAGTGTCGAACATCCTACCCCATGGAAAGTCTCTTCAGTCTCTCCCTGACCACCTTAACCATGGGACAACATGAAAAAGGACTTTGTGATCTCAGGGCTATTTTGACAGAACACACTGATCAGCATGGTTAGCATGTATTGTCAATATGTCAGCTCTGATTTTCTCCTCTGATAAGCATTTAATTGCTATGAATGGGCCTGTGCTAGGTACCATACAGATTTCAAGTACAAACCAAAATTATGGTTCCTTTCTTCCTTCAATATTATAGTATTTTTTGCCTCTAAGGGTAGAAAATGTGTTTTATACTATTCATAGAAACCTGTATTTTTCCTCCTCAGCACATATTTTAACTGTAATTAAATAACCTTGTGCATATTTAATATCTTCCACTAAATGTTAAGTTCCTTAGAAATAGGAGGCATGTTGGTCCTACTTATCCTTATATGAATGTACATTTTTCACAGTGGGTAATGAGTAGCAGGTGCCAATCAAATATTTTTGGATGTATAAACAAAGAAGTTAACGTCTGTGTCTTTCTGTCATTCACAGTCTAGAAGGGTACTAGTCTGTTTGGATTTGGAAGAGGCAAGGCAAACTCATGAAATGTTTAGAAGGTGGAGCATTAACCATTCATTCAGCAAATGTTTGAGAAATTGTGACGTGCTTGGCACCATGCTGGGATAGATTAGTGAGCAAAATTAGAAAGGGCCTTGGTTTTACTGAGCTGTCTCGTTGTGGAACCAGATGCTAGCTGAATAATCCCACAAATAGAAAAGCACAACCCAGACTAATGCCAAGAAGTTGCTGCAGAGTGGCTCATTTAGATTTCAGGAGCTCTAAACATGAGACTGCCAATAAAGGTGACAACAGCTGCCCACAGCCGAGCAATAATAGGTCCACTTTGTCTCCATACTATTAACAGCTTCCTCTCTATCCATGGCCACAGACAAGGTAGAACCTGTTACTACATCTGATCCCATTAGATGCTCTCTCAGACTCCACAGCCCATCATTTGGAATCTTTTTATCGAGCTTCCTTCCTCCTGAACTCTGTCTTTTCACTTGCTCCCATTGTTCAGATGTCACAGTTGGACACCTGGCTTGGCTTTGTTGTACTCTGTATCTTGTTGCCTTCCGCTGATCCCTTGTTTGGCCAGTGTTCATCCATCCTGGCAACCAACCTATAGCTTAGAACCCAGTGACTGGTTTTTTGTTTGTGCTGGAGGGAAACTGTGCCTTGTGTCACACTTTCTTGCCTCTGTACCTGTACATGCTCCTCTGACCAGCTTCCATCCTTTCTCCTCAGCTCTTCTAAATCCAATCCAAATGCTCCAAATCTAGTTAAGTCTGATCGTCCCCAGGAGGTTTCTGATCACTCCATTAATATTATACATAGTTTTCTGTCACTTAGAAGTAAATGGGAGAGTTTTAAAATGTAAATCACTCACACACACACACACACACACACACACACACACACACACACACTATAAATCACTTCCTGTCACACCCTACTTAAAACTCTCTAGGGCCTTCCTCTTCTCCTGAAAATAAAACCCAAGATCCTTACCATGTCCTGCAAGGCCCTACTTGATCTGTCTCTACAGTCCTGATGGCATCCAAGACTTTTCCACCACCTCACTCACAGAGCTTCTGTGCACTGGATTTCTTTGGGTTTCTGAAGTATGTCAACCTCATTCCTACCCAGTGGCCCTGGCATTTGCTGTTCCCTTTTCCTACAGAACAGTCTCAGTATTCAGAACACAGCCCACCTTCCTACTTCCTGCCAATCTGTTATTACCTGTTCTGAGAGACCTCCCTTGAGCATCCACTCCCAAGTTACTTGTGCTTTATCCTAGTCTGTCTCTATTAAATTGTCCTAACTTATCTTCTCATAGCTTTTAGCACACAAATTATTCTGTATATATTACTATGTATATATTCTGTGTCTCTGTGTGTGTGTGTGTGTATACATAAATGTAAATGGAAACTCTTAAGGGTCTCAACTTCCCAATCTTGATTACTGCCAAGTATGAAAGCATCTCAACTACAGATGTCTACTTACTCCTTTCTTGGACACAGATATCCACTTGTACCTCAAGTTCTTTCTTCTGATGTCTGTTCCATCTTCCCGCAGCCCTCTCAGACGCATCCCTCCCCTGTGTTTCCATGCATACGACATCCATGGGGAACGTTTAAGTATGACACTCCTCAAAAAAGTTGAGGGCTGCAGGCCACTCAGTGCTCTATCATTGTACCACCACAGCAGCCAGCCAAATTATCTTTCACTTTCTGGATTTTCCAGAAGGAATCAGACTCAGGTGTACAGTGTTCTCCAAACTAAGAAGAAATCTTATTATAGAAAGGGGAACCCTCCTACACTGTTGGTGGGAATGCAAGCTGGTGCACCCACTCTGGAAAACAGCATGGAGGTTCCTCAAAATTTTGAAAATAGAACTGCCCTATGACCCAGCAATTGCACTATTGGGTATTTACCCTAAAGATACAAACGTAGTGATCCAAAGGGGCACATGCACCTGAATGTTTATAGCAGCAATGTCCACAATAGCCAAACTATGGAAAGAACCTAGATGTCCATCAACAGATGAATGGATCAAGAAGATGTGGTATATATACACAATGGAATACTATGCAGCCATCAAAAGAAATGAAATCTTGCCATTTGCGACAACATGGATGGAACTAGAGCGTATCATGCTTAGTGAAATAAGTCAAGCAGAGAAAGACAACTATCATATGATCTCCGTGATATGAAGAAGTGGTGATGCAACATGGGGGCTTAAGTGGGTAGGAGAAGAATAAATGAAACAAGATGGGATTGGGAGGGAGACAAACCATAAGTGACTCTTAATCTCACAAAACAAACTGAGGGTTGCTGGGGGGAGGGGGTTTGGGAGAAGGGGGTGGGATTATGGACATTGGGGAGGGTATGTGCTTTGGTGAGTGCTGTGAAGTGTGTAAACCTGGTGATTTACAGACCTGTACCCCTGGGGATAAAAATATATGTTTATAAAAAATAAAAAATTAAAAAAATAAAAAAAAATCTGAATGGTTTCCTTGAAATACCTCTTTCTTAATTTAATAGGAAGAAAGAAGCAGACCCCCTCACCCTTCCCATGCTTACATTAACACTCAAAGAATCCCAAACGTTCTCAAAATAAATTTTGTTAGAAGACACTACATCTCAAAATTGCAAAGAAAGCAAAACTTAGTTATAGCAAAACTTAGTTTATATATATATATATATATATATATATATATATATGAATAGAGTAAAGAAGAACTAAAATGAAGTATATCTATAAAATGTACACAGCTCATGAACCAAATATGAGATGTACTATATGTTGGCTGAGTGAATTTAAATAAAGAAAATACAGCATATATACATTGTTCGTGCACTCATTTTCAAAATTCATTCATTCCAGAACAAGTAATTATAAATGATGATTATGTAAATGACACTCAAGTGATACAATTTCATGAGATACATCTTCCCAAGAAGGTAATAAACTTTGAAGAACAAAAATAAAAAATTTTAAAAAGGAAAAAAGAAATTTTGTTCTCTTATCTTCAAGGCTGACTTTAAGTTATGCTTATTCCAAAAGAGGGTTTTAACAGATGTGCAAGTGGATTTCAATACCACTTCTAAGTTGTGTATATCGTGACCTCTCATTTCACTTTGGAGTATGGCATTTATTACCATGGTGTTTCACCCAGAAGTCCCGTTTCAATGGAATTTATCAAGTGTCTATACCCAAAATTGCATTCACTATCTTTAACAAATAATATGACATGGGAACCTATACATCAAAATGGAAATCTCCGTGAAAACAGGAGTTGGTACAGCCATGATATTGTGTAACAGAGTAACATTAGCCCTCTAGATCCTCCCACTAGAATCTATACCCTATGAAAGCAAGGCACTGGTCTCTTTCACACTGTATCTTTTGAACTTATAATGGTAGTATGTACTCAAAAAACATCAAGTGAATGAACTGAATGAATAAAGTACTTACTATGTGCAGGCAACACTAATGAAACTTTACATTAAAATACACACTTCAGGGGTGCCTGGGTGACTCAGTGGGTTAAGCCTCTGCCTTCGGCTCAAGTCATGATCTCAGGATCCTGGGATGGAGTCCCACATCGGGCTCTCTGCTCAGCAGGGAGCCTGCTTCCTCACCTCCACTCCCATCCCCACCCCACCCCGCCCCAACCCACCCTGCCTCTACTGCCTCCTTGTGATCTCTGTCAAATAAATAAATAAAATCTTTTTTAAAAAATACACACTTCAAAGATAGTTGTTCTTTGCTAGATGAAAGAACTAAAGTTCAAAACAGTTAAGTGACTTGTCTAAGGTCATACATGATAAAGTGTTTAAGGTGGGATTCAAATCTAACCACTCTGACTACAGAACCCAGAAATTTCTCTATCAGACTATCTATTATGAGCAAAGCTAATAGGTGTGGTATACTGCCAGCCTTGAGGGCTTTGACTGAGCCATGCTTCCCATATTCCAGTAAAAAGAACAAGAATGGGCCTGATAACGATCATACTATGGACACAGAATACATGTTAACAAGAAATAGGCATGCTGTAGCAACTCAAGAGAAGGCAGTATCAAACTTTACTGGGCAAGATGCACTTCCAGAAGGTTTTTCCAAGGTGATGGCTTCTCAGATGGGTTTGAGGAGAAGTTTTTAATTTCACTAGTTGTCAATGGGGAATGAATGTACTACTCTAGGAGGGGATGTAGTAGAAACAGAAGAGAATCTATGAGGCCAAATCTATCAATCTTAGTAGCTCATCAGATATTGTATATAAATAGAAAGAAGGAAGGCCTACTGATAGTAAGGATTTAAGAATTTCGAACTCAAGACAAAGAAAAAAACAACAAACACAAAGGAGAGATTACCATAAAGAGGACCAAAAAAACTTGATTGTGATTTGGAACCAAAACGAAACGGAATGACAAGTGTCTACAGTATCAGATATATATGTGAAAAAATTAGATTCAGAGAGTCCATCCTGCTGGTGGACTTCAAAAATGTGTCAGGGGCCCAAACAGCATCTTTTAAGAGATAAAATTCTGCTCTGTAAAATGGAGAAATAGGTTTATTAGGCTTTTCTATTATCTTAATATAATTAATATGTATCCATTATTAGTTTTTCAGAGAAAGCAAAAAATGATAACAGGTCGAAAACAATCATTGTGGTTTCTGGTAGGTCATTATCATCTCCGGGCTCTTTGTTACAATATTTGGCAAGTACACAAGACCCTGTTTAGCTTCTTGGTTTCTGGTTGCCTGAAGGTTATGGACAACCATGGCCCTTTGCATGTGGCTACAGGAGAAACCCCCCATAGAAGCAGTTGAGAATGGTCTGTTCTACCTGCAGATAATGCGGAACAGACTGAGAAAAAGCTAGGAGCAGTTAACATATATATTTAACATTTAAATTTTCACACATTACTAATTTCCAGTATCACTCACAACTGAGAGTATATAGTTAAATATCATAAGGTCTTTGCACTTTCATATACCTTTCTGTATCAATCACTTGAGGTGTGCTCCTATGTTTTTTATTCTTCTTCCAAAATACTGAACAGGGATTTATTATTTAAAGTGCGTGAGTCATTTGAGTTTGTCAAATGATAGAAAGATCTCTGCATCACCATGGACACAACAAAATGGCAAGTGTGGCTTGGCTGTGTTTTAGCATTCATGTAAGGGTCCCTAGTTCCAGAAATAAAATGATGTCTGTGTTGCTCAGTAGTCAGCTCCAAATTTAACTGTTCAAATGGGAGAAGCTACCATTTCCCAAGTTAAGAGGAAATCTCAGCATGTTTACAATTCTTTTAAAGGATAAAAGTAGAAACTTGGGGGATTTTCATGTGATTGTTGGCCTGTTTGTTGTTGTTGTTGTTGTTGTTGTTGGTAGTCAGTGACATCTGTCTAGTTCCTCCAACTGGGCGTATGAGAACACCAAGATCACATGGAGTAACAGCTGAACCCAAGGCTGACAGATCCCTACCCTCCCTCTGCCACATCAAAGAGACAGAATGGAGAGAACAAAGCCCCACCATCAGAGAATACAAGTTCCAGTTCCTTATCTGCAAAGGTAAGAATGATGACTTTTATTCTGCCTATTTCCTGAGGCTGTCCTGGAAGTAAAAAAGTTGACAGAAGATACAAATCTGCAATAAAGAGAAGAATTGTACCTGCGCCCCTATTCTTTTCACTTATCCATTCAACAAATATTTACAGATTATATACTGGTGTCACGCACTATCCTATGCTCTGCGTGCACACTGATGGGCAAAAGAGAAACTGCCCCTGTTCTTAGAGATCTGCCCATCTCCTGGCCTATCTACATGAGTTGTCCATACTGGTGGGCTGTCAAGCACAGCCATCATTCAAACCTAAGAATCCAACATACAGATATGTATATATGCATGTATACGTGTGTACGCATATTTCAAGCTGTAATACACATGTGTATGTATGTACATGTGTGTGTGTGGAGGTGTATGTGTTTTTTCAAGTTTCAATCAGGGGTTATTCACTTGGGAAGTAAGACCAGAAAAGGAGTCAAGTAGACCAGTATCTGTACACAGGTTGTATCACCTAACCAGTGGTCACCGGGAAACTTCACTCCATTTCTCCTATTCTTAGGAGCCTTTCTAGGTACAATAATGGAAATACTTGTTCCATGGTAAAAAAAAAAAAAAAAAAAAAGTCCCCTCTTAGAGTTGCTAAAATTTAAAGAATTAAGTCTTACTAAGCACTTCATGTAGCAGCTGGCACACCTACCATCCCCTATAAATTATGGCTAAAAAATTTCACTTGGAGATTTTCTTTTTGCCATGTAGGTTCTGGAGAATAGATCAGATCCTCAATCCTCCCCATCTCTTGGTGAAGCTTGTCACTGAGGGCAAATTTGAGCAATTTCTAAATAATTCACGTGGCCAGAGGCAGGCCCAGATACAGGCACAGGTACTTACTGCTGCCTGCCTGATTTTATTTCATTCCTATGCAGGATTCCAGAACCCTGACGCCCCCATCAATAACTCAAGAGCACAGGAAAGCTACATCCCCTCGAAGTGACCCTGCCAGCTTCATGGGAGCGTGTGAACCTCACAGCAGCTGGAAGTAGAGGCAAATTAGTCAAACTCCACCCCAGGGAAAATCCTAAAGAAATGTGGCTGTTCCACCTCCAGAGGAACTAACACAGGAGCTTCCACAGCAGCTAACCTTCCACAGGCCCATCTCCAGAAACCGGAGTAAGAAAGAAATCTGGTCAGCAGCTCCCTTCCCCAGGAGCCTACCTAAGAGGCAATGCACAGAACCCCTGTGCGGCATGAGAGCCAGCAAACAGCCCTCCAGTCATCAAGGACCTTCAGGCTGGTGTGCAATCTCCCACCTCAGAGGACCAATTAGGAAAGGCACCGGGTCTGGTTCAGGAAGGTTCGCTAAAGCGAGTCTGCCAGTGTCAAGAGCTGCTTCCTCAGGGTCTCACTGTGCATGCTGCACTCTGTCAGCTCCTGCTAGTTGAAAGTAATTGAAGCAGGTGCCACATTAATATTTATCACTCCTCCTTTAAAGCATTTGATCTGAGTGTGTGAAATGCCACGCGCAGAAACTTTCTCATGAGCTCATTCTCCAGTGTCCTACTTCTCAGTGACACACGCCACCTAAAATTTGGAGGCTAGAATTTCCAGTTAATTAGCAGAGGACTTGCCAATTGCGAACTACCACGATGCATTGATCAAATGCCCTTTTCTCGTAGATCTATTTGCAGTTCTTTTCTGCAGAATCTCATCAATGATACTACCTTCTGGGTGAAAGGGTATTCCTTTCATAGGATTACTGTTACTGAGTACCACAAACATAGGAATTTATTATTTCAATGTTCTGGAAGACTGAAGTCCAAAAGCAAGGGGTCTACAGGGTTGGTTCCTTCTGGGGAAGAGGTGTTTCATGCCTCCACCCTAGCTTCTGGTGCTCGCCAGCAATCCTTGGTGCTCTGGGGCTTGTAGCACCCTAAATCCAATCTCAGCCTCCATTTGCACGTGGCCTTCTTTCCACTAGGGCTCTTTTGTGTCTTGGTATCGCCCAATTTTTCTCTACATACGGACCCCAGTTGTTGGATTTGGGAGCCATCTAAATCCAATATAGCCTCCTCTTTATTGTATCACATCTTCAAAGACTCTGTTTCCAAATAAAGTCACCTTCACAGGTACTGGGAGATAGAACTTCAACATACCACCTTGCAGAACACAGTTCAAAACCCCATAGGGTAGAAGGAAAGAAGATTGGCCAGAGCTCTGTTTGATACCCAGAAAAGTTCCTTTGGAAGGTCTCCTGGTCTTACATACAATAAGTATGTAGGAGAGCTAGCATCAGAATTCTGGATCATGAATGCATACTCAGTGACCACAGAAGGACCTAAGATAATGACAGTAAATTCTCATCATTCATGGTAGTTAATGTTTTATCAGATAGTTACAAATACAGAACCAGCAAATATTAAACCACTACTCCAACAAGAAATACAGGATTAGCTTCTTGTGAGCTCCTAGTTATACCATTTTTATCCACTATATGCAACCTTGTTCTGTTTGTGTCTTTGTTAATGAAACCTTATTTCATATGTACTGCTAATTCACTAACACTGAACCCACAGGCTTTTCTAATACATGGCATTTTCTCAATAAGTCATATCCCAGCCTTCTTGAAATGAGGAACACAAGACAACACTGTACTCGGGGTTCATTTTATTTTTTATTTTAAGATTATTTGAAAGACAGAGAGAAAAAACACAAGCAGCAGGGAAGGAAGAGAGAGAGGGAGAAGCAGACTCCCTGCTGAGCAGGGAGCTCAAGTGGGGCTTGATCCCAGGATCCTGATATTGTGACCTGAGCCAAAGACACTAAAATGACTGAGTTACCCACATTCCCCTGGGGTCTATTTTAAACAGCAACATAACCAGTGAAAAGTGCAAAAATATGGGAGAAAACAGCACTATACTGAAAAAAGACCTGTGTATAGGATAGCTAAAACAACTTCTCTCACTTTTTTAAGAATTTATTTTTTAAATAACAAATACATATTTTGAATTACAGTGTGATTGGTTTATTAATGTTACTTTTAAAAAACTTCATTTATTTGTTTATTTGAGAAAGAGCGTGCACGTGAAGGGGAAGAAAGAGAGAAAGGCTCTCCAACAGACTTCCCATTGCGGGCAGAGCCAGACAGGGTTTGATTTCATGACTCTGAGATCATGACCTGAGCCAAAATCAAGAGTCAGATGCTTAACCCACTGAAGCACCCAGACACCCCCATTAATGTTACTTGAAATTAAATAATACTATCTTAAAATTTTCTCAGTTTTCAATTACAAAGTGGTTAATGTCTATAGATTTAAACCCCGTGAACAGAAGATCTTTAGGGTTCTCAGTAACTGGGGATCTGAGGCAAAAACATTTACGAACCACTGACACAGAGAATATAGTGATCCTTGAGAAGCAACTGCACTCCCCAATACGAGGTTCTTCTTTCAAAAAGATGGAAGTAATAATCCTAAATGCTCACAGGGTCAGTAGAAGGAGAAAGTGTGTGAGGTGTGAGGAGGCACTCTGTACCCTCCCACAGCACTCACAAAGGTTACTTCCTTACTACTCCTGACAATAACAATTTCGACTAAAATTTCTTTAACTATGTCAGTAATAACTACCTTCTTGTCATAAAAATAAAAAAGTGGATTTAAATCATCAAGTGAAACATTTTTATCTCATCTCGGAGACAGGTTCATTTTGGGGGTTTTCATTACTTTTTTTTAAGTCTTTAAACTTCAGAAATTCCAATCACAGGTAAGAAGATCTGCAACAATCTGGAACCAATGAGTACTAGTGTGGCAAACTTCAACACCAAGGTAAGACACTCTGACCACCCACTTCCCACTCTGACCCAGTTACTTCCTGTGGACAGGAGCAAATAATGTTAGTGTGACAAACGACGTGAGCAACTTTCTCATCTAATGCCTCACCTAAAGCAAGAATCTCTTCTAAAAATCTGACAGTTTCTCTAGTCCCTACTTAAATACTTCCAGAAGTTGGAGATTTACCCCCTCATAAGGCAGTTCATGTATTACCCTTTTTTTTCATTATGCCTATCTGATTATTTAAAAAGGCAAAGGATCTTCTTGAGCTTCAACAAGTTCCCTAGTGACGTTGCTGCTGGTGGTCAGACACCACACTTTGAGAACTACGGATCTAGGAGTCTAACCACAGTTCCTCATACAATTTCCATGGTGGCAAGTTCTGAGCTGCACCGCACATTGACAGTTTTGAGACAGTCTACATGGCGAACTCTCAATACTGCTTCTTAATAGGAGAGCAGTGGTGTGAATAATCCACTACCATGGATAATCCAAAAGCCATTTCAGCTTACTATTGGAAGGTGTTCAAGTCGGATTTTAATTTTTCAGGATCACTGGATTTGCCTTCTAACAGGTTTTGCTGAGGCCAATGTTAAAACTGAGTGACTGTTTCCTGGGTAAACATATACTTTCCCCAGAGGGGAGGCAAGCCAGCTATCCCAGCATGCCGGCCATGGAGACAAAACTGGCATCCATGATTCACAAAACAGACTACCTCTGTAGGGCATAACAGAGCTGATTCCACCCAGAACACTTTTAAAAACTGTAGTTACTAAGAATATGTATGAGAGGGGCGCCTGGGTGGCTCAGTTATTCAGCGTCTGCCTTCGGCTCAGGTCATGATCCTAGGGTCCTGGGATCAAGCCCCTCGTCAGGTTCCCTACTCAGTAGGAGGCCTGCTTCTCCCTCCCCCACTCCTTCTGCTTGTATTCCCTCTCTCACTGTCTCTGTCAAATAAATAAATAAAATCTTAAAAAAAAAAAAAAAAAAAGAACATGTACGAGAGAGTTGGGAAGTTTGGGGGGAAACTCATCATTTGTTCTATACAGTCCCCAAAATAAATAAACTCGAGCAGTTTATGGCATTCAAACTATTTCCTTTGTACCTTGGGTCCAACCCCTCTAAAGCCCAACAAAATCCATGAAAATGTGTGTGTGTGTGTGTGTGTGTGTGTGTGAGAGAGAGAGAGAGAGAGAAAGAGAGAGAGAGAGAAAGAGATTTTACCTTAGGGAGGTTATAAAAGAAAACCACCACCCAAAAGTTCATAAATCCCATCGTTTTAACTGATAATGTTCAAGCCTGTGGTTAGAGGTAGCTGTCATCTATCAAAGTAGTATCCGGTAGTTTCCAGGAGTTGACTTGTGGATAGTCTGTATCACAACCCACTAAGAACTTACTGAATATAGATTCCTTCCCCTGTAACTCATCTCTGAAATTCTGTACAGTCTCTATCTGCTCCTCTCTGACAACATACTTTTCCTCTTCCATCTCAGGGTCTCAATTTATGCACAGAATCCATCAATTACTCCTAAACCAACATGTGGTTATTTGGGGGGAAAAGGTTATACAAAGGCTCTGTAAATAAAATCTTATTCTCACAGAAATGCAAAATAATGCAAATGGCAGGGGAAACGTTAACACTACCTACCAAATTTTTTAGTTCTTATCAGAAATCAGATACTGTGTTAAATGTCACACACAATAATTACTGTACTTAATCCTCACTGAATGAGACCAAGTAGGTCCCTTCTATGTCCCAGGTGAGAATACTGTGTGTCCCCAGATCACACAGACAGTGGCACATCTATTGTTAGAATCCCCTTTGCCAGACTTTCAGCCACTGTGCAATATCAACCCCCAAGTAAATAGTAATACACCAATTACTATCTCCTTAAGAAAAAGGTCTCCTTGCAAATTACCCTTTGCACGAAACATCTGTTATGTGTTACTTACATCATAAGTAACTTACATAGTAATATCTTCTGGCCACTGGTGCCAGCCACAGCTAACTGCAACCAACTGAACCTCACTGGCCACAGATAGTTCTAGAGCTTTCAGTTACACCTGTGCTCTGCATACTGCTCCTCTCTTCCCTCAGGTCTTTCTCTTGGAAGTGGAGGTAATGGATACTGCTGGCAAGTAGGAAGGCATTAATGCCCCACAGGGGAAACCTTGGGACACTGGAAATCTTGGGGGAGCAAAGTAATGTCTTCCTCCTTCCCTCACAGGAACTGTCCTGAGAGGTTCCTGAGATGGAACAATCAATCCCACTTGATACTAAGTGGGATTGCTCACTTGGTAACTGCTCACTTGGTAATATGGTTTATATTGTTCATTTGTCCCTGTTCCTTCCCTGCCTCGTACCCCTTTCTCCTTCAGTGAGCGTCTCTGGGACTGTATCCATTTCATGGCTTGGCTTTCTAGAAACTCTGGCTAGGACAATTGGCAGCTTGTCAGCTCCAGAGTACATGCAGGTAACAGAGATGCCTTCAGCCCTTGCAAGGGGTGGAGCAAACAAGAAAGAAAACTGGGAAACCACCAAACTATAAGACAGTTTTAAAGGTGACAACACACAATTTCTGCAAAAAGCCTTCCCCTGCTCTCAGCCATACAATACTAGCTTTGCCACAGCTTTGTAAGCAAGAAAAGACACAATGGCAAGTAAACAAATAATGCATGGTTGGTCTTGTCTTCTCTTGCTCTTGGTCTGCTGCCAGTACAGACAGAACTCACTGCCCTGGGAATCCAGTCTACTGAGGCCATGCCTTGTTCAAGAACCTCCCTGTGAAAGGAGAAAAATGAACCTCCTGGAACCGACATCAGAAACTAGAATGTTGCTTTTAGGCCCTACTCCAGAGGAATTAAAAAACCATGGCGATTTCCCCAGAAATGACCCAGTCTGGGGAAGGTGTGGCTGCAAGCCAGATCAAGAGCTGAGCAGGTGTCCCTCAGAAGACAGGCTCCCAGCACCTTCTCCAGGCGAACATAATTAACATGTGTTTCCTTTCTCCTCTATTCTGGGAAGATCTGTCCAACGGACCCAGGAAAACAGAAAGTAAAAAGGAACTGAGTTAGAAATCCTTAGAAAGCATGTATCTATACATCCTGAATGAAATACAAAGCTAAAACACGTGTCTAAATAATACAAACCCCAAATGTGTTGACCTTCAGTGAATTTTCAGATGTGAAAACACTAGGCAATTGTGGTCTTTGTTGCATGCTCCCATACTTCATGCACTGATAGCATATGAAGATATGCCAGAGTTCTCCAGGATCACGATGACCTAAATGCTGACTCAGGATCAGATACAAGAGCAGTTGCTAATATGATGATACTATGATCATGCCACAGGTAGAGTAACAAGTAACAAGAAACTCAAGATTTAGGGAGGGAGGGCTTTATTAGACATCTCATCGATTCCTGTAGGTCAGGGCCCTTGGATGCCATTCCCACTTTGCTGCTCACTTTACAGCACAATTAATGAATAAAATATGTAAGTCCACTTTGCTTCTGATGATTAAGTGCTGCTCTCTGGCCTCTGATCATCTAAAATAGTATTATCGCCAATGCCACCAGAATCCCAATTCTGTACCAACATGTCCAACTGTCAGTTCTGGCCTATACGGACAGCCCCCACTGAGCTTCTCAAGGACTCTGCAATGCTGGTACTCTCCTCCCCACTACGTTAGTTATCCCCTTAGTAAATCGAGTGTGCTCAGGGCCCTCAGGAGACAGAGCTAACTGGTGGGTTTTCTGTTCTCTTACAGTAGACCCATTCTAGCGTGCCCCCCCCCCCAAGCCTTCTGGTGCCTTCCTCCATTGTCAGTCATGGAAGTTCTGCCATATCTTGGTCACTTAATATGGGACCAATTTATTTGAGCTTCTAAGGCTTATCCCAGAAACCTACTAGGCCTGGCTTCCAGAGTCCTGCCCCAGTGTCCATCAGGTGCTCTAGGCAAGTGTCCCCTTATCAACAAGCTCTCCTTATTCAATTTGTTATGCTCCCCACCTCGATTCTGCCCCCTCAAACTCCAACTCTGTACTTCTAGTTAATGCATGGTACTCAAGTCATGTGGACCCTTTCTCATGTAATTCCTAGGACACCTCAGAGCAGATCTTCCTGCCATCTGTCCATCATTACTGGTCTGGTAACCAGGAGAGGAAGAGCAGGGAGCAGATTCTGAAGACTAACCCTATCTTATGAAGCACCTCCTTCATTTGAGATTTCTCTATAGCTTCAAGCAAAAGGTATGAGGTAGATGGATGGGATAAGCTCTATCTTGCAACAAGGGGAAGAGACACCTCTGCAGGCTCAGAGGGGTCAGGCACAACTGACCCCTGTTCAACTGTTCAAGTTGCTCCAGTATGCCTACACAGTTAACTTCACCCCCACTCCAAGACCACACATTACTGGCTGTGATTAGACATAAGAGACTTACACAGGCTCGGAATCTGCTTTCTCCAAAGTTTTGCCAATCTCCCAATTATCGTATCTGGTTATGTCTTCCCGCAGCAGGTGATAAGGTTCTCTTTAAAAGCTCCACAGGAGGCCCTTTGACCCTCATGCTTAATTGAATTTAATTATTGATCATCCTGAGCTTGTCTTCTCTTCAAAATATCAAAAGTGGACAGCACAACATCAGTATAATCAGTATTTTCCTAGGTCTTTCAAAGGCTTTGGTTTAGTGCCCAAGTTGGAGCATCCCTTCCACTTGTATCCTCTATGGGTTGGTTGCAGGCCACAGTCTCAGCTTAGTATATGCACTCCAACTTCAAGCCAGCAGTTGCTGCTGAGGCTGTCTGCCATCAGTCACAGTGTCTTCATGACCAACTGATGGCAAGAGATCCTCCTCCAAAACTCCATCCTAGCAGGCTGCTTCCTAGGACCAGTCCTGGTACCCAAACTCATGGGCACGTTCCTTGCCAGCACAAACTGAGAAAGAATCTCAAGGGCTGTATGAAGAAGTACCCTCTGACTTTTCTTCCTTCTGGGATCACATGCTTATGTAGCACTGCTTCTCTACGGGTATCAACTCAATTGTCCCCTCCTCCACCATTCTCTCTCTCTCTCGCTCGCTCGCTCTCAATGCAAATTTCCCATACTCCTGTGTGTACACAGCCAAGAATGACAGTCAAGAATCATTTTAAATCTCTCTTCAAATAACCAGCACTTATTATATAGCATGATTTTTAATTCCAAATTCCAGGCAAAAACAAACAAACAAAAAAACACCTTTGTTATCTAGCCAAGGTCAAAGCTCATCAGCTTGGCCACAGTGGTTAAGAGGATAATGTGACATAGAGAAGACTTGACTCTTTGGGCCTATTCTTGCAGCAGGAACTCTGCAGAACTTGGGGAAGAGAATAAAAGGGGAAGCAGGTACTGCAAACTTTTCTATTAGACATCACTTGTCTTTTTTTTTTTTAATTATTTTATTTTATTTGACAAGAGAGAGAGAGAGCACAACCAGGCAGAAATGCAGGCAGAGGAGAGAGGGAAGCAGGCTCCCCACTGAACAGAGCCTAATAGTCTCGATCCCAGAATCCCGAGACCACAACCCGAGCTGAAGGCAGAGGCTCAACCCACTGAGCCACCCAGGTGCCCCTAGACCTTGCTTGCCTTGACAGAGCTCAACCAGCTTATTGACACAGGTATGACTGTAATTTGCAGAATGAAATATACCACTTTTTTTCTGACAAATTATTTCTCTGGTTTCAGTAAAACATGAGAAAAGCACAAGCTTGTTTCAAGACCAAGAGAATGGAAATTCAACAAGAGAAGGGATTTTATCTACTTTGTTCAGTGATGTATTGTCAACGCTTAGAAAACTATCCACATCCTAGCGAGTTTTCAATCCATTTCTTAAGCGAATGAGTTAAGAAATGTCTGACATTAGAAAGATCTCTTTTCAAGTCCCAAGTCCATGGATTGGATTCTGGCTGTTTTCTTGTGTATAAAATGAGGGACAATAACAACATTGACTTTACAGGGTTCTTTTGAAGGTCAAGTGAATATTGATACCGTCATGAATCGCAGTTCCAAGAGCACAAGAAGTGCTCAGTAAATGAGAAGGATTATTCAGAGGGTCATGCCAGGACAGACTGCAATGCAAACAAGCCAGAGAATGCAGAGTAAGTAACACTTTCCCAAGAGAAAGATGCATTTTCCTTTTTGGGTGAATTGAGATAAAAATACAGATAAGCAATTAGAGCAGAGCCAAAGGCAGTCATCCCTGTTAAAGCAGATCCTTTCAATTGGTCACAGAAGAAAAAATAACTAGCAACAACTGCAGCCTCAACCCCAAAGTCGCTAGTGTACCCTGATGGTGCTGCCTCTGGAGAACAAGTGCCCTTCACCCTCCCTTCTCCACAGAAACTTTTACACGTTCCTGTAGGAGTCACCTGAGCAAAGTGAAATATACTACAGATTCCGTGTCTACACTGCAGAGACAGAGACCTTCCATATACAGGAAGCAGTCTAATTCTGAGCTAATTGCTTCTGGAATGAAGGCTGTGTCTAATTCTTTCCACCTGCTTTTTTTTTTTTCTTTTCTCCCCACCCCTTGCAAACAGCACAGATGGGGAAGAGAGAAGCAGACGATTCAAACTGGTACATTACGTGGGCACCAACAAGTTGGGGAAAAAACATCTTTGCATGGTGAGAAAAATTCCACTCCTTTCTTGGACAATTTCTAAAGTATTGGAAACCATGGCAACTAATATAAATGTAGCCAGTGCATTGTACATTCTCAGTCTGAAACAATAAAAAACAATCAATCTGTTAAAAAAAATTAAAAATAAACATAATTTAGACAACAAACTCCAATAAACTTCTTATTCCTTTTGATGAAAACTTTTAAAAATTAAAAAAAAAAACTTTTGAAAATTAGACATTTTGAAAGAGAAAAAGCTATTTAGATTAAGGTCCTCTAAATATATACACACATGTATTTCTACATGTGTGTATATATATTGCTACACATATATTACATATGCGTTATATAGTATCCATACATATTATGTAGTATACAGTAATGTCTGTTTATAATATAGTATATAGCAATGCATAGGTATTATACATTTTACTGCATTATGCTTTATACACTGTATTGTATTATATATTCCATATTACATATGCATGTGTATATATTCTGTATGTCCCTCAAGGCTCAGTATGTTCATAGAACACAGTAATGAATAATTAAAATTCTTAATTAATAAATGTAAGTGTGCTAATACATATAATATGCAATTAGTGTCATTTAACAATATCATTTTAGGAAAAAATTTGGCACTGGGAACACAGAGACAGACCAACATGATCCCTGCTCTGGGGCATATAGCTTAGTAGGCAAACCAAGACATCAGTCCCATAACCAACTAAATAAATATGCAATTAAAAACAGCTCTAGAGCTCATTTGAGGGGTAACACACAGTCACATGAGTAACTATCACAAAGGAACTAATTGAGATGGGTGAACAGGAAAGCTACATAGAAAAATAAGGTAAGCTTTTGGCCGCATAAAAAACCTTCTGGGTATTGTTCTGCAAGTAAGTGTAAAATACCACATGGTGCTGAAAAAGAGTCTATTAGTAGAAGACTGAGGAGAGAGACTGATCCCTGGCTGGCTCTCATTAGACATAACAAGCAGAGGGATCAATTATTTCTATTAGAGGAAGGAGAAAAGTTAAACCAGGTTCCTGTTACACCATGGAAAACTCTATTTAAAAGCTTGGCAAACAGCAGAATCATGGCGATGGAACAAGTCACTGATGGAATCAACTTCTCTGGGGATGCCAGAGGTGGTGAAAGGAAGGAAAGTTACTTGGGGGATTTAAAAAAAAAAAAAAATCCTCTTAACAAAAAAAATGAATTTTTTCTCAGTATCATGAAAGCCATTTCATGAAACACTGCTCCAAAATGTCATGCAGACCCATGAGCCAATTAATTACAACATTCTGCCATCTTCCTCTTTTCCTTATCTTGATTTGCAATTTCAAAGCCCAAAACAAACATTCATCAAAACTCCTCTCACAAGGGGGCACTACTAATTGCATTTTTGGAACACTAAATGCAACACATAATTTGTGTACATCATTCAATTTAGTTGACGGTTGGTCCAGAAATACAGCCCATATATTTGCATTCTGAGTTTTATGTATTAACTAAGACCAGGCTCCCTGCCCTACATTGAGAACTAAAAACTTAAAGCTTGCTTAAGAAATCAAATAAAAACAGCAACTAAAGCATACACTTGAGAAATTATCTTCAGATTATGTTTAGTTTTTCACATCCTGAAACAGCCTGTTTCCTACCTTTAATAAGTTTGAGTTTGCTGCGCTCAGCATAATGGGTCGCAGCTGCCTGGATTTTGTGCCAGGGTGTGAGAAAAAATGGAGTTATTATTAGAGCTTGGTATAGCAACCTGCCTGGCCAATGTAAATTTTAAGATTCAATTGGTTATTGGTTGTGAATTTTCCATTATAAGGGCACCTAGGAAGTTTCTTCACTAATAGAGGAGTCTAGAGAAATCAGCTGAAATCAGAAAACTGGTTGACCCATCCATAATGTCAGAGTCAACAACAGAGACATCAGACCACACAGAATGGGGCTGCCCTCAAAATGAATAGTGATAGCCAGCAATTTCCAGGGCTTGCAAGTGAAGCTCATGATGTTTTAAATTAGAAGCTTTTGTAAAAGCATTACTTGAATAGAGGCATATGTTTGAAATCACTCTTGGCTGAGGTTCCCCCAGAAGCACATTCTGAATAAGGATTGGGATACAAGTGGTTTATTGGGGGAGATGGAAAGAACATCAGTAGGAAAGAGAATACCGTCCCAGAAAAAGGAAGAGAGCTAGTCCATGTGCATTATTTAGTGCACGACCACCATCAGCAATGTAACTTAAACTCATGGGGAAATGTGCAGATTTTGTTGAAGATGCCTCAAAATTATCCTATCCAAAAAGCAAGAGATCTGGGGTATTTATACACCTACATGAAGCAGCTCCCAGGGGAATTAATTCCTCGGCATTTGGGGCCTGCTAGGAGTAGGAGCAGTGCCACCTTTAGTGACTTTGGTTAAAGCCCTAGGGCACACAACATGCAGATATTGGCAGGCAAGGAATACACTCCAAGGTTAGAAAGATGGCTGAGGGCACTCACAGAGATTGCCTCAGAACTCCTCCTTCTGAGGATGGATATTCTAGCCAATGAAAACTGGAGAGATACAATGTCAGCTCCACTAAGTGAGTATTAACATTCAGGAGTATGGAGTTGATGGGGATTCTAAAAGGAGATGGAGGACGATTCTGTAACCCAGTAAAGATGTCTGCCAGCAGACAGTAGAAGGGACCACCCCCATGCAAGCCACGTGCATGCCATCCTTGCTCTGTGTGAGGTGTCCGCAAACTCTCCTGTAAGGAGATGGAGCAATATTTTAGGTAAATATAGGAGCCATTGCAGGTCACAGTATCATCTCTGTCACACACTCTTCTTGGTCTGTTGCTTGGTTTTTACCTTTTAAAAATGATTGTTAAAACAGTTTTAGCTTGCGGCCTACACAACAGGCTGATGCTGGCTGCTCGTTATTTGCAAACAGATAAGTAACCCTCAGCTGCCTGTGTGAAGACCCCCTCTATGTCTCTTAAAAATTACATTTTAAATGTAACCAGCAAGGTCTTAGACACTGCAAGTGCCATCAACCACCATCCTGTCCCAGAGGTTCTTGACATGCTGGCTGAAATCCTCTTACCTGCTTCAAATCCTTTAATTTAAAGAAAAGTGAGGTCTAGAGAGAAAAAGGCCTTGTCCAATATCAAATGCTTCATGTGTCATCACCTAAAAAATGTTTAGTGGGTGCTAAGGCCTTTATTAAACCAGAACACATAAAAGTGGTATAGTAAATCCAGATTCCGTAATACAAGAAGCACAAATTTGAGACTTCTGGAGCTTAGAAGGAAGGATAAATAGAAGATGAAGAAATAAAGTCATGAATAAAGTCTCTAAAGAAAAACATCACTGTTATAGTAATTCCATAAATATGAACTGAGACCCTGAATTGTGTCAGGTAAACTGTGGATAAGGTCACAACATTCTAGAGTACAGGTACTAAAATGATAAAAGTTTAAAAAAAAGAAAAAGGAATCAATGTATCACATTTCTGGTTTAGGTATAGATTCATTAAATCTGGCAGAATGCCTTGCAAGTAGACCTCAATCATTTCTCAATAAATGAATAAATAAATGGTTCAAATAGCAATTTGGCTCAGAACACATCACAACTGCAATTACTCATACGCATTGCGATAAGGTCCTTTGATGTCTTATGTATCCAGAATTCATGTATCTGTTTTTAGTGATGCCTAGAACCTGGAAGAGCAAGCTGATAACCTCAGTCTATAGTAAGATATACAAAGAACAAAACCAAGAGAATGTATCCTGGCTTCAGAAGAGAGCCTGAGCTAACACTCGCCATTGTTTAATTTCTGTAAGTCTAGCCTGTCCTCAACAGGGGTGGAGAGAGTCTTAGAAAGTCAAGAAAAATAACCAATGCACCAGTTATGTGGAGAATAAAACCTAAGTACAGCAGCAATAAGTCATACCAGTTGCAAAATAATCAGGGAAGGAGTGACATGATTGCCAAGACTTCTTGGGCAGGAAGCCAAAAATAAACACGCAACCCACTGAGCTCAGCAGAATATCAACAAGAGATTCCATATTCCTGTGGCTTTCCTGGAAGCAAAGCGCTCTGCAACAGGCCAATCCTTTCAAACACTTTCATCAGCTTAACACATGCACCCTCTGGTATGATGTGTGTAACGTATGACATTTGACTGGTTCAACCCAACAGCCCTGGAATAATACTGCCAAAGACCAAGTGGCTTCAGGATATGGGTGTGTTTATTTAACTATGATTAAATCCCATTATTCTGATTACTGTAGTGGCATAAAACAACTCTTTGTTATGCTCACAGATTCTGTGAACTGAGCATACAGAAGAAGATACAATATCTGGGGCCTTAGCCAGTAACACTAGAATGACTGGTAGTGCTGCACACATCTAGGAAAGGAATCTTCTGAAGGTTTCTGCATTTACACATCTGCCAGCAGTGCTGACAACCTATAGAGCTAACAATCAGCTTGGACATTTAACCAAAGGTGCCCATACAGATCTTTTCTGCAAGACTTGAGTTTCTTCAGTTTGGCATCCTTGAGTTAAAAGACTTTCAGGAAAGTTCAGGGCTCCATTAACAGATGCTCCATGTAACAAGGTGAAAGCTGCATGGCCATTTATAGCCCAGTCTTGGAAGCCACACAATATCACGTTCCAACTCCCCAGATTTAAGAGGAGAGGATATAATGTCAGAATTTTCCACTTAAGAACTGTCAAATAATTTGTAATCATGTTCTTAAACCACCACACCATTATTGCCTCATCTGTATAAAATGGACTCAAATATTGAAAGACGGTAGAACATAGTGACTGAATCAGTGCTGGGTTTCAATACCCACTCTACCACTTATTGGCTGTGGGTGTATTACGTCACTTTTGGCTGACAGTTTTCTCCACTATAGAAGAGAAGTAATAACGACCATACCCAATTCATAAAGTGATTGCAAGGATCAAATGAGTTAATAAACTGATTAACATCTGAAGCAAAATATTGTCAGTATTACCATCTGAAAGAAGCCAACACTCAGTAAGTGGTACGATTGATATGTATTGATTAATTTATCAAATACTAACCTAGTGGGCAATTCTGCTCACTGTGGCTGTGATGGTCCCTCGGTATACAAAGATAAATAATAGATCACTAATAGCGATGGGCTCATCTCCAAATTAGAGAGGGAACTCCAAAAAAAAAAAAAAAAAAAAAGACAGGTATGTCTTATATGTGCACATCCAAGATAATATCGTACAAGGGAGAAACACTGATTATGGAGAGTCAGAGACCAGAATCTGACACTTCCTAGCTGTGTCATTTTCTCCATCCACTCAATCTCTCCAACCCTCATTTTTCCTTGGCTATTAAGTGACTCTAGTACAACAGTGTCTCCTCATTTCAAAGTTATTGGAAAGACTGTGAAATACAATTATAGAAGCACATCATAAACTCCTATGTGTCGTGCACAGGTGAGCTGCCATCACTGACCAGACAATTATGCTGAACCCGGCATGCTGCCGTTTAATCACCAAACCATGAGTCTGGCAGAGGAGCTCCCAGACCCAGTGCCCAAACCAATTTCACTTAAGAGAATCTCTATCATGACATTTTACAACCCATAATTCACTTTGTCTCTTGGTTGTGAAAGTATGTTTTAAATAAATATTCCAACTACTTCTGTCACGTACCAGAGATTCAAACAAAATTACCAACTTGGATAATTTGCTAGCTCCAAGGGGACGTTACAATGAACTATGTAACTCATTTGAAAGATGCCGAGCATCATTTTTCATTTTTGACCAGTCATAAGGGATAAGTAAATTTCAGAACATGGTTCCCTGGGAGTGATTAAAAATAAAAATATTGAGGTCACCTCTTTGTACTGCTTACATACTTACGACATTACTATCCTGGAGAAGAAAGGAATGGAACTGGAAAGAAACCTACTATTATCACACGATCAGGTATTTTGACATTGCAACATTTCTACAAGATATATGACTATTAACAGAGCCTTCAGAATGTTTGCTTAAAGCAGAAATTGGCATTGGATAGGCTTGTCCGTATTGTTCCTTACAAGAAGTCAATGATGGAGAGGAAGTCCATCACTGCCTATGATGAAAAAGTACTATATAGGGTGGCTTTCAGTATGAAGAGGAGACCCAAGGTGAAGATGGTGCGGTTAAACGACGCCCAAAACACAAAAGGCATTTTCAAAAACTGATAGAATTTTGTTACTGGGGAATGTGGGCAGAAAGAGAAAAGAGAATTCTAAAATCCTAAGCATCCAAGATAAGAGTTTTGGGAGGTACTATCAGGCGGTTGAGGGAAATGCTGGGGCCTCAGGAAGAAGTGCTCAAAATGAAAGATCTACTAGATTCAAGAGTCATTACTAAAATTTCCAGAATGGATGAATTCATGAAAGAAGAAAATATGGAAAAGTTCACAGAAGCACCGGAAACCTTAGGGAGAAGGAAAAATCAGAAGAGCTAATAAAGGTGGAGAAGAATTAATCACAAGTATGGAGAAGCAGCAGCGTAAACCTAGACCTCCATGCTGGAAAGGGTTTCTAGGATATGGAAAGATGACTCCGTTTCATGGGCTACTAAGAGATGGAAGATCATGAAGCAGGAACTAAAGATTGCTAAATTAAGTTACTTTCAGAAGAATTATTTTTAGTAGGAAAAACTTGCAGGTTGAGGGATGTGTACATGGTAATGAAGAAGATGCATCACACATGCACTACCTTCTCAAAGGAAGGATTTAAGCAATTATTCCATCTTAAGGAGTAAAGAGTTACATTTCAAGAGAAGGAAAAGGTAACTGATGAATCAAAGCTCAAGGGAAAGATAAATGTGGGAATTGATAGAGATGTCTTAGTTGGGAGAACAAATGAAAGATCAGAGTCCAAGTTGGGATGCAGAGCAAGGGAAGCTGGGGGAAGTCATAGTGGATTGTCTTAGTATTCTCAGTAGAATATTCTGGGGTCGTAAAGGGATTAAGAAATATCTGGAATAAACAGTATGGATACTATCATGGCTAAAGATTAACCAACAATTTCAGATTTTTGTGAAATATATGATGTGTGTAGCTTATGTTGTGCATATAGCACATAATAGAAAATATATTGTAATGCAATATGTAACATATAATATTGTATAGCATATATTACAGATAAGCACTGGTACCTCATTCCCCCATTTAGATGAGTATTTCATATGGATTTTTTTAAAGATTTTATTTATTTATTTGACAGGGAGAGAGAAAAATCATAAGCAGGCAGAGAGGCAGGCAGAGAGAGTGGGGAAAGCCAAGCAGAGAGCCTGATGTGGGCCTCGATCCCAGGACCCTGAGACCATGACCTGAGCTGAAGGCAGAGGCTTAACCCACTGAGCCACCCAGGCACCCCGCATATGGATTTTTTAATGGGGAAAAATTATGACCAGAAATTGAAGTTTTCTTACTTCACTTTTAGTGCCATAAAAACAAAAACAAACAACTCAAGGATTTCTGCTTGGTGATCTTCAGAAAGTAACAGAACGCAGATAGAAAGGATAACGCTGATGGCTTCTGTCATGAGAGAGAAGGTTTCCTAAAAAACAACTGAAGGACTTCACTCAATCCCAATTACATGTCCTAACCTAGAGCAGAGGAAAGGCAGTAATGCTGGACTCAGACTTGGAAGGGATGGTATGAGGCAGGACTTCATCCCAAAGAATGAAACTTCAACAAGAAAATAAGAAAATTGCCTGAGCTTCTCCCAACTGATGAAACAGGAAATACTCTAAATTTGAAGCAGAGTAAAAGGAGTATCACCTTGAGGAAAAAAAAAAAAAAATCACAGGAAACCTCTCTAACACAGCAAAAAACCAAAACCAGCATTTTAGAGAATTCCGATGTACTATGCCTGAAAGATTTAAGTGAATGTTTTATCTGCAAGACATCTTCAAAAATCAGTAAAGATTAGGGGTGCCTGGGTGGCTCAGTGGGTTAAGGCCTCTGCCTTTGGCTCAGGTCATGATCTCAGGGTCCTGGGATCAAGCCCTGCATCGGGCTCTCTGCTCAGCAGGGAGCCTGCTTCCTCCTCTCTCTGCCTGCCTCTCTGCCTACTTGTGATCTCTGTCTGTCAGATAAATAAATAAAATCTTAAAAAAAATCAGTAAAGATTTTATGGATTTTTAAATATTGCAATAAACTGCAAGTTAGATACACAAACTAACATACATAACAAATTCAAAAAATTCATAATACCAAAAAAAACGTGATGAAAGATAGATGTATAATAAGATCAAAAAGATGGAGAAAATAAAAAAAAGACAAAGATAATAATTAAGAAACAAAAGGGGAAAAGCAAGAAACAGAAGAAAATAATAGAAGAAAACTTTGCTAAGTTGAGGAAGTATACAAATTTGCCAAATGAACAGGCTTTTTTAAGTACAAAATACTCTAAGTATCAAGTACCTTAAGTATTATATAAAGAGACAAAAAAAAAAAACCTTACACCATCATTTCAAGAATAAAAAGATCTCAGCTATAAATAGACAAGAAGAAAGATTCTACTTGTGTAACACCCAAAACAGTCTTCTTGAAAAACAACTTACTTACTTGAAGATATATAGCAGCCCTCCAGAGATAAAGCAAAATAATTCCCTCCAGAAGGGAATAATTATTATATGAGGCTTAAGTACATACAATAAAGCTAAAAGTAGCAGTGAGTTTTTGTCAATATGGCTTTAAAATGTTAAATGTATGGCTTTGAAATTTGTATCTTATACAGTGCATTATTTATTTTTTTGGTAGGCTCCAAACCCAATATGACCCTGAGATGGAGTCTCATGTTCTACCAACTGAGCCAGGCAGGTACCCCATCATAGTCAATTTTTTACATTTTAGTATGGATCTTAGTAAATAAATGTTTCTTCAGTTTATTTAGAAGTAGCCATAACTAGAATTAATTATGATTTAAGTATTACACTAATGAGGGGTTTAGATGCAGTTTCATCTGTTCTTTTCCCAACTGCTCTAACCAACAAATGCCCCATTGGCAGGAGGTTCTATAGTTCCCTCTTGAGCCTCTCATCTCTCCAGTGTTCTATAAACTTCAGGGCTTTACTCACACCCAAGAAGGTTAGCCTAATACATACCTAGTAGAGAATGCCTTGAAGTAAGGTGTACTGATCATGGCTATCCCTTCCCCACTTCTACAAGGTGTTGGTCTTGAAGAGTGGTTATTCACAATCTGTAAAGGACTCTCACCCATCACTGAGAGGCATCACTGCACCAATTCTCTTGATTCTTCCAAGAGCATGAGCCAGGCATGACTGTACAAGGGTACTCCTGGCTCGAGTTCCTAGGGCTATAGCTCTGTGTGCTCTGCTGCCTGGGTTTATATAGCCAGCTTCCAGAAAGTCATCCCCACCCCTCTTGGAAGTGCCAATACAGAACAGGTTCCAGGCTACCTCCTCCTGGACTCAGAAACGCATCCTTCCAGACAAACATGTTTCTCATCCAACCTCTTATGGAAGATCTCCTCAGCAACTCCAGCATGCCTTGCCAATCCAAGGGAGCCTACCATTAGGAACTCAACACTGGTGTACTGCTAAGGGTGACAATTCTAATGACCAGAGGTGATTCTTTACCCTCTCCTTAAAACAAATCAAACCAATTATTGTAGTAAAAGCAAAAACGTATGTGTGTTTCTGTATGAGGGACACATAAAAAAAAGATACAGAAAGGGGAAAAAATGAACAAGGAAAAAAAAAGAAAAATCATGAAAATGACTCTAAGGAGACTCAACTTCATTAGCAATATGAATAAATGTAAATGATTTCAATTTCCTACTAAAAGAAAAAGAATTACAGATGTGAGGGTTAGGGAACCAGAATTCAAATACAAGAACTTATAAAGATGTACGGGGGGGGGGGGGGGGCCGGGAATAGGTTGGCAAAGTTATTCAAGTAGGATTTAAATCAAAAGAAAAAGAAAAAAAAAGTAATTTATATTGACAAGAGTTAAAAATAGTAAGGACATTAAAGATGTGAGTCATGAACTTTCAAGTAGAGAATAATATCAAATTGAAATACAGTAATCAAAAACTGTCAGAATTACAGAAAAAAATTGTCAGCAACACAAAAGAGGTAAGAAAATTTAATATACCATTTTCAGCTTTTGACAGAACAAGCAGAAAAAATAATATATGTAAGCAAAATAGGGAGGTTTCAAATATAAGACATGATTATGTACAGAATGTTTTGGGGTTTTTTGTGGTTTTTTGTTGTTGTTGTTGTTGTTGTTGTTTTACTCACCAAGAATCCACCTTATTTTTCAAAGATTATGGAACATTTACAAAAATTGGTTATATTCTGTGGCAATAATGTGAAGACCGCATAAATTTTTGAAGGTAGAAATTATATACTACTTTCTCTAATAACAGTCCAATAAAGGTAGAATTAAGAAATAAAAGTATATTTTTAACACCTTCCAAAGAAAACTTTTTCAAAAAGGGAAAAATCAAAACTGTAATTATAAGCTATTTAGGAAATACTGACAATAAGATTACTGTACTATAGAGAATGACTAAAGCTAGAAGAAATTCACACCTTTGACTCAAGCAACTTCTAACTTCAAGATTTAGAGAAGAAACATTAAAATATTTGAGGAAGAGAAAACTAGTCAAAAAATAATCAAATGCATTCAAACAGAAGCCAAGAGATGATATAGGGGTCTAAGAGGTGGTTTTGGGGTCGGTACAATAAGATCTTGGTCTGATGAAATCAAGAAAAGAGGCTGAAGCCAGCAGAGAAAAATGTGGCCACATGTACCGGGTATTTATATTTTGATCTCTGTATCTAGATATCTATTATATAGGTAGATACTTATGCTGCGTACTAGTATACACCGTCTAAAGTGTGTAGTTTAAGAAAAAAGGAAAATTTAAATACAAGAAGGCAAGTTCTAGAAAAACAGAATTATCACAATCTACCTAAAAAAACAATAAACAAAAAACAAAAAAACAGATAGCCTGGAAAGAATGATAGCATTGAGGAAACTCCAGAACAAGATGGTGACTAACTGCTTCAGATAGGAATCACTTACCTGGTTTTGCTTACCTGCTTCAGATAGGAATCACCTACCTGGTTTTTGCTTACCTGGTTTTGTAAATGTTAACGAATGAATATTTCAGACAGGGAGAACTCCCACTCTCTATCACCTCATACAACAGTAGAGGAAACGCTTTTTTGCATTTCATTTGTTTCTTACACTTTATAAAATAGCCATTACTCCAAAATCTTACAGATGTGTCAAAATATATTTAATGTCTTTGATAAACTTTTAGTAAATTTAACCCACTAGTACATTAAAGTGATGTGACAGTGGAATATGAGGTCAGTCAGCCCGGTTTAAAACTGGAGTTGAGCCATAAAATAGCAGTGGCTCCGTATCATTGCAGTGAGGGTTTCAACAGAAAATACAAAGCATCTTGTGATATTTATTGAAGGTGTATGAGTAGATACTCAAAAGCATCTTCTCCTGTTGTTACTGTTTCATTTTTAGTTTAAGATTTTTATTTATTTGAGAGCAAGCCAGTGAGAGCACAAGCAGTGGGAGAAGCAGGCTCTCCACTGATCAGGGAGCCCCGCATCAGGCTCCATTCCAGGAACCTGGGATCATGACTGGAGCTGAAGGCAGGTATTTTACCAACTGAGCCACCCAGTTGTTACAGTTTTCAATAGATTTATTTAATGAGTGAAAGGAAGGTTTAATTTTAAATGTGTACTGATATATTTTATTGCATTAACACATCAAAAGGTTAAACAATTTTACGATCATAGCACATTCTAAAATAGCACTGATAAAATTTATTGTGTGTTCTTCTTGATTGTGTGTTCTTCGTCATATACTTAGTCACCAAAATGAGAGATGCACAAGAAGCATTTTTCTAAATTGAAATGAAGGGTGCATTCTAATACTGTTCTTCCAAGAGGTCATCTAAAAGCAAAAGAGAATGTGTTCATTCTACTTTCAGTTTAAAAGACAGCTTTAGTCTCAAGTCTCACAATGCCAAAGCCTCAGAGAAAAAAAACAAGAAACCACGGAGGGAAGAATTTGAGCCATAGACTATCTCAGGCCCTAACCTAGCTCCAAGTACTCTCCTGAAGGTCAGAGGAGGCACACAAGGGACCAACACCTGAATCCTTGGTCTCCACTGGTCCAAAAGGGTATGTGGGCAGGTAAAGAAGAGGTTTCTCTAGATTAAATTCCCATCAACCAGCACATAGAAACTCATCAGATGAGTAAACCACCTGTTGGAAATGAGATTGTCTCTGTGGAAGCAGAGAAGAAAGATGTTACATTCAGAACTATGTGTCCACTTCTCAGTCCAAACAGAACTGACTCCCAGTTGAGAGCCACTGCTAGATAGACAGAGACAGAAAGTAAATTAACTAAATGATATTGGCCCAAAAAGCATCAGACTCACAAGTTTCAGAGGAAAAGTTTTACCAAATATTTGAGGGGTTAAAAAAAAAAAAAGAGAGAGAGAGAGAGAGGGCTTAAATAAAGGGGGGGGGGAGACAATTCCAATGTTATTTAAAATTTTCTAGAACAAAGGAAAATTTTAGCAAAGTGATTCTATATACGAACATTGCCTAAAAATGCCTTTTAAAAATCCTTAAGTATTAACTGACAGAAACTAGCAACACATTTAAATGTTTATGTACCACGACCAAGTGATACATAACTTTTTCCAGGAATTCAAGTACCATTAAACTTCAAGACACTTAATATAGAACTTATCTAAAATTCTGTTTCTTTCCAACATACTTTAAATAGTAGTGTTTAATAATAGAGGAATAAAATGCCTACTTCCTAACATAAAATAGGACCATCTCAACTAAGTCAACATTTTACATAGTTATTAAGTACTTGAAAAATTCTCAGTTAAAATCAGGAATCCAACAAAGGTGTCCATAGCCACGATTATTATTTAACACTGTTCTAGAAGATTAAAACTCCAGTTAACAAACAAAAACTAGAGATAACAAAAAATAGGATTTAAAAATACCATTGCTTAAAGAGGCTATTTTTGGGAAAAATGAGTTTATAAACAAATTAACTGGAAACAATTACAGACATGGAGAATTTAATGAAGAGGTAGTATACAAAATTAATAGAGGGAATCAATAGTCTTCATATAGAAACAACAAGCTAGAATTTATTTTATTTTTTTTAAGATTTTTTATTTATTTATTTGACAGAGAGAGATCACAAGTAGGCAGAGAGGCAGGCAGAGAGAGAGAGGAGGAAGCAGGCTCCCTGCTGAGCAGAAAGCCTGATGTGGGACTCGATCCCAGGACCCTGAGATCATGACCTGAGCTGAAGGCAGCGGCTTAACCCACTGAGCCACCCAGGCGCCCAACAAGCTAGAATTTATAATGGACAATCAAATCCCATTTAAAACTGCAACTCTCCGGTCCATTTAAAGAAAGTTAATACCCAGGAAGGCACCTGAGGGCTCAATGGATTAAGCATCTAACTCTGATTTTTGGCTCAGGACCTGATCTCAGGGATCAAGCCCCATATCTGGTTCTGTGCTCAGCATGGAATATGCTGAAGTATCTCTTCCTCGGCCTCATTCCCACTCGTACGCTCTCCCTCGCCCTCTCTAAAATATATAGGTAAATCTTTGAAAAGAAAGAAAAAAAAAATGAAAAGAAAGTTAATACCCAGGGGAAAAAAATAGGTAAGAAATATATAGAATCCAGATGAAGGAAATGTAAAGGGTCTTGAAAGATGTATAAGAGGCCTTAATTGATAAGGATGCCATGTTCTCAGCTAGGACAACTCAACCTATGAAGAAGAGTGGGTCCTTGCTAAAGTTATCTAAAAATTTAAGAAAAATCCTAAAATGAAAACTAAGCAAAACTCAATAAATCTGGTGAGGAGAAATGAGAAAAAGTACTTCTAAAATTCAATAGCAAAAATAGAGGTAAGAATAATCAGCAAGAGTTAAAAAAAAATGGTAAGAGATCAGCTCTATAGTGTGTAAAAGCAGGTCTTAAATGTGTAATTAAAACTCTGTAGTACTGCTAAGTAAATACATACGGAAAGTTTGATGGCACTCTTATGTACAATGTATTAATTACTAAGGGAATGCTAACCAAAAGAGTCACTAATTGAACTAGTAATTATTCACATAAAGATATATTCCAATTGCCAAGACTTTAGAGAAATAAGAAATGTCATACAAAAAAAAAAAAAAGAAATGTCATACACTATCCTAAGTTAATATAAACTAATTAGTAATTACCTAACACTTTAAAGATTTTTTTTTTAAAGATTTTATTTATTTATCAGAGAGAGGGAGAGAGCAAGCACAGGCAGACAGAATGGCAGGCAGAGGCAGAGGGAGAAGCAGGCTCCCTGCTGAGCAAGGAGCCCAATGTGGGACTCCATCCCAGGACACTGGGATCATGACCTGAGCCGAAGGCAGCTGCTTAACCAACTGAGCCACCCAGGCGTCCTTACCTAACACTTTAAGCAAATTCATTCATCCACAATTTTGTACTTTCATTTCAAACAAAATATTTAAGAACTAAAAGGTAGATACAAATATACTAGAATTCTCATCACCCCATTATTTAAAATGGTATCAAATAATTATCAAGATATTGAACAACTGCAAATAGGTAAAATAAATTTTAAGACTTACACAAAATAGAGTATTTTGTCATATTTAAATAAGCTACTGAGGGGCACCTGGGTGGCTCAGTTGTTAAGTGTCTGTCTTCAGCTCGGGTCATGAACCCAGGATCCTGGGATTGAGCCCCGCATCAGGCTCCCTGCTCAGTGGGAAGCCTGCTTCTCCCTCTCCCACTCCTCTGCTGTGTTCCCTTGCTTGCTATCTCTCTCTCTGTCAAATAAATAAATAAAATCTTTTTAAAAAATAAATAAATAAATAAGCTACTGAGAAAAAGATAGAAATCCAGTTCAAAATGTGCAAAGGGCACACACATGCAACTTCTAAACACCACAGATGGATAACCAGAATATCAAGATTCTCTCAAATTCACTAGCCTTTAGTGAAAATGAGAATAACTCAGAACATCCATTAGATTTCAGCAAGTTTCAAAAGTTGGGTCATATTTGGATTTAATGTGGGAAAATTAGACCCTTAAGCATTGTTTGGGAAGTTTAACTCATACAGCTGTCTCCCAAACTTACCTGCCATTATTTGTAGGCTATTCAATTTCCATACACCTTTTGATGGAGAAATCACACTCTAGGGAGACAGCCCAGAGAAATTCTCACTCAATTCCAGAAGGAGCGTGTTCAAGGATATTCCTCACAACTTGATTTTTAACTATCAAGTGCCTCTCAAAGGAGGAATGAAAAAGTAAATGGATGAGTATTATGAATACTATGAAGCACTTAAAGGTAGTGCGAAAAACATTTGTATGGATAAACTTTAAAAATAGTGTATTAAAATATATTCAAAATGAGACCAGTCCTTTCCACACTATGACTTAAGTAATAGAGAAAACATACAAGTAATTCATTTTCCTTTATGAAAGAAAACCCAGGTTCATTTATCAGAGCAGCGCAGGTGTGTTTGTGGGGTGAGGAAGGAAGAGAGTGGAAAGGGATTGGTGGACTTGAAAGAGAGGTCCCTGGGGCACCTTGGTGGCTCAGTGGGTTAAGCTGCTGCCTTCAGCTCAGGTCGTGGTCTCAGGGTCCTGGTATCGAGTCCCGAGTCAAGCTCTCTGCTCAGCAGGGAGCCTGCTTCCCTCTCTCTCTCTCTCTCTGCCTGCCTCTCTGCCTACTTGTGGTCTCTCTCTGTCAAATAAATAAATAAATAAATAATCTTTAAAAATATATATTTAAAAAAAAAAAAGAAAGAACGAGAGGTCCCTATGAATTCTGACAATGAGAATACACCGATCTCTCCAACTCTGTGCTAGAGACTTTAATAAAAAAAAGAACATGATGCAGAAAATCATTTGTTAGTAGAATGTGTGTATAAAATTTAAATTATTAAAAGTCAGAATAGCAGGGCGCCTGGGTGGCTCAGGTTGTTAAGCATCTGTCTTTGGCTCAGGTTGTGATCTCAGGGTTCTGGGATGGAGCCCTGCATAGGGCTCTCTGCTCAGCAGGGAGCCTGTTTCTCCCTCTCTCTCTGCCTGCCTCTCCACCTACTTGTGAGCTCATTCTCTCCATCAAATAAATAAATAAAATCTTTTTTTTTTAAATCAGAATACTAAATACACTATATATGGTTTATATCAGTATTGTTTAAAATATATTAAAGATGAGCAAGGGAGTAACAGGATATTAACAACAATGTTATCTCAGAGCAGTATTTTTTTCTTCTCACATTTTACTTTATAAAAAATTCTTCAATTAATTTTATTACAAAAATAAATTGTTTAAGGAAAGAAAAAAATGTGAATGAGTACTAAGGGACTAAAAAAGAATACCTAGTTTCAAATCTTAGTTCTCTCAGGGATTAACTATATGACCAGGCACCTACATTTTTAAACCTCAGTTTTTACATCTTAAAAATGGGTATAGTCATGCTTTCATTACATCTTAGGATTACTCTAAGGATGAAGGGAGCACAGTTAGATTTATAAACCATAAAGTTAAGCGGGTATAGGCCCACAGTTCTTTAACTAAAACATCTAGGTTTTTAATGTGTTTCAGAATTTGTTTTAGAGACTTAACTGTGTAGGAATAACAACTATTATGTGTCAACCCAAACAGGGTCAAAGGAAGCACCATAATCCTATTTCTTCAGTGAAGTATTAATCTTCTGATTAAGAAGCTGAAGGGGCATCTGGGTGGCTCAGTGGGTTAAGCCTCTGCCTTCGGCTCAGGTCATGATCCCAGGGTCCTAGGATCGAGCCCCACATCAGGCTCTCTGCTCGGAGGGGAGCCTGCTTCTGCCTGCCTCTCTGCCAACTTGTGATCTCTGTCTAATTAAAAAAAAGAAGAAGAAAAAGAAGAAGAAGCTGAAGGAAATAACCAGCCTTGCTCAGGTCAGATCAGATTATTGACAAATTAATTCAAGCCAGACCTGGTTTTGCCACCAAGTAAATAGTAAAAAACAATTCATTTTCAGAACTTGTTTTGATGTTAGACTAGAACAGAAGGGACTGAGATTCGTAATGTTATTTATCTTGTTTGTGTAAAATTAGAACAAAACAACTCAGCAACTTCGCATACATTTATCTAGCTAGAAACCAAGGTGTTTCCAGAAAACACAAAATGGAGTTTATTTCAGAATTAGAGGTGAGCAAAATGGACTGAGCAACAGTTGGAGGCTTAAAAAAAAAGAGGGGGCAACAACAGATAAGGGAACGAAGACAGCTGAGGAGAGAGGCAGGAGAACCCTGGAAAGAACACCTTGATAGCTTTCAGGTTGAGACCAGGTTTACTTGGGGTGAGGGGGACAGAGAAAGTGCTGCAGAGGAATTTTCAGAGTTTGAAGCCCTGGACGGGCCGAGGTATCAAAGAAGCCCCCCCTGCGCTTGCCACTAGAACCACTTGTTCACAAGCCTTCCCAGAAATGCTTAATTGTGTGTTTATCCTCCCAAAAAGCGAACACTGGCTTCTCCGCTGAGCAATGTTGTTAACTGCCACAGCTGCCAAGCCAACAGATGGTGTGGGCCTGTGTCACCAGCCGTTTCCAAATGTAAAAATATAGTCATTTAGATGTTTTCTATGTACACCCATTTCTTCATTAATCTTCTAAGTGCAGCTGCAAATGGGTAATTTCCCTGTGAACCACAGTGGCCTACTGGTCACCTTCGTTCCCCTACTTTCAGACTACCCGCCATGGCAGTTCCGTCACCAGGTGCACCAAGAACACAGGCCACAGTCCCTCTTGTCTTCTTTTATTTAGTGAATTCATTTTTATTCTCACCGGCGTATTTGAAGCTCTTGGAGGACCCATACTTACTTTGACTTTTGTATCCCAGGCATCACAGAACAGCACTTAGCCCACAAGAATTAACGACTGTTTCTAGGGGAATCCGAGGGAAACAGGAAGAGGTTGTTTAGAGGGCACAAATCTTCAGCATTAAAATGAGGTCTGACGATCTCATGTGTAACGTGGTGACTAGAGCTGGTAATACTCTGACATAATCAAAATTTCTTAAGAGCCAAACTTGAATATTCTCCTCAAATATATCTATTCATAGGAGATGATGGATATTAATTAACCCAGGGAGAGGAATCCTCTTACCTTGTGGATGGATCAAGTCATCACAACACACACACTTTACGCACCTGAAGATTTTCTTTGTCAGTTAGAACTCAATAAAGCTGAAAAAAGTTCCTGAGTATTTCCTAAGTTGATTTAAAAATCAAAACTTCTTTCCAAGAAGTGCCCAAACCCCCTCCAGAAAGAGGCGTGCACGAAGAAGAAAAGTTCAAAGACCGACTCTACAAATTTTGAAGCCGCTTTTGTTTTGTAATCACTATTAAGAACAATTCAGAGTCATAAATCTGTCCCTTACCTCCCACCTTGAGGCTACCAAGAATCTCAAATCGCCATCTATGCCACTAATGCTTCCTTTCCCCAATTCATTTTAAAAGTTCTGACCAAATTAATCTGTTAAGTACATATAAAATTTCTGCAGCTTCAAAGGACAAAGGATTTCTATTACCTATGCAAAAACTTTAAAAATTGGAAATTTGGGGCCTACAAGTTTTTTCATCTGTTCCCCCATTCCTTCCAATGTGGGGAAAAAAATGAGACCACTCATGACCCTTCTGGCTGATCCCGGGGCACCAGTCCATAGGCAGCTGCCACTCTGCTACTCGCAGTTGTCCTTCCCACATGCCCTGTGAGCACACTATACCCCCCGACTATGCCAGGTCCCCCCATCTCTGAGGCCTTCCCTATTCCATCAACTGTGTGAATAAGGTAGGACTCAGGCCTGGCCAATCATGGAACTCCTTCCTTGCAAGAAGTCGTACTGGTTCAGTAAACCAGGAAGGACCTTCCTCAGGGACTGCTGCTCCAACTGTTTCACAGAGATCCTATTTCAAAGGTGCATGTAATCCTGGAATGATCAGTGGCTGTATTTGTCCTACAAATAAGGATTTTTGTCTTACATACTCCTTAATGGCCTCAGAAATCAAGTCAGTGTGAAGAAACAGAGATCAAAATTACAAGGGTGATAAAACAACTCTGACACACAAATACACAAAATTATTAAATCCTGAAGTAGCTCTTCATGTATATTCTAAAAACTGTCCCAAAAGTCTCCCTATCAGAACACACACACACACACACACCCCGAACGTGTCCTGCCTAACAATTTCAGCTGTCTACCTGGACTTTAAAATGATCTCATCCTTGGGCTTGATTTAATTTCCTGCTCGCTGATCAATACTTCCAGTTCAAGTTACATATTCCATCACATATACTGGTCTATAGAACCCTAACATCAGGGCACCTGGGTGGCTCAGTGGGTTAAAGGCTCTGCCTTTGGCTCAGGTCATGATCTCAGGGTCCTGGGATTGAGCTCCGAATCAGGCTCTCTGCTCAGCAGAGAGCCTGCTTCTCCTCTGTCTCTGCCTGCTGCTCTGCCTACTTGTGATCTCTCTCTCTGTGTGCCAAATAAATAAATAAAATTTTTTAAAAAAGAAAGAAAAGAACCCTAACATCTATTTATCTGGCAAAGAGTTTGTTAAATAAAGAGATCTATACAAGACTGAGAACTATATGCTCTGGCAAAATGTTTATGTCCCTTTCAACCTGCTCTTTTCGCTCACTTCTGGCATTCTGAAGTTACACTGAAGAGCCAAATCAAGCCCCTGGTCTTCCTGCTGCTTCACCTATAGACATAAGTCCCTGAGATTCCTAGATCATCAAATTCCAACATCAGACTTGGTTTGCAACAACTCCTTATGGACTGAGCTGAGGTCAAATGTCCCCTTTTCTCTGAACCATCCTGAATCTACAGGACATGGAAAGACATGGCTTATTCAAAAAGAAAGTAAGCCATTTTTTTAAATTCTGTTGACTTAATGCATATTATAAATAGCTGACTGTCTTCACTTTCCATTCAGCTGTTTTTTCCTCAGTAGGTAGACCCAGACTTTGATCGTTTATTTGCTATGCAATTATTTTTTTAAATGCCTTGCTATGTAATTCTGGCCTGCCATATTCCTCCTGGTGTTCCAAAAGAACAGTTCATCTGGAGCTGGGACTGGGACAGAGGTGCTTTGGCAGGAGAAGAATGAAGGCAGGTGGTTGGCAGAGAGAAATGTTACCCAACCGGCAGTGTTTGAATGGACATGTGGGTAGGTCTGGCTATCAGCACCACAGCTTGTTGGCTCTTAGCCAAAAACCTGGAATTTTAATTACAGAAGATGCCAATCCGAGATGCAGGTTAAGGACCTAGAGTCTTGGGAGAGCCAGACATGGACTTTTTGGCAAAGTCAGCAGGCTGAGAGAGAGGCAGACCAAGTGGTCTGAAGAGAAGGAAGGTACATAGAGCTCCATCCGTGAAGACAGTTACAGGGGCATTCTCTTGACGCATGGGGAATGGGGAGATCACACCATGGCACAAAGGGAAACATAAACAACTTTTTTGTATTTCTTTATTTTCAGAGAGAGGGCACAAGCAGGGCAAGTGCAGAGGGAGAGGGAGAAGCAGGCTCCCCACTGAGCAGGGAGCCTGATGCAGGGCTGGATCCCGGGACCCCATGATCATGACCCAAGCCAAAAGCAAAAGCTTGACTGAGTCACCCAGATGCCCCAAAAGCATACAGAATTTTAAGTGAGCAAACCTTTGTTCTTGAGGCTTTACCAGCTTCAACTTGGTCAGGGTATTTTATTTCGGTATCAATTTTTTCTTCAACTATTAAATTTTTTCTTCAACTATTAAAAATAAGAGGCACCTGGGTGGCTTAGTCGGTTAAACATCTGCCCTCAGCTCAGGTCATGATCCCAGGGATCTGGGATAGAGTGCCATATAGGGCTCCCTGCTCAGTGGGGAGCCTGCTTCTCCCTCTCCCTCCGCCCCTTCTCCCACTCATGCTCTCTCTCACTCTATCTCAAATAAATCAATAAAATCTTATGTTAAAAAAAGGGCAAAGAATACTACTTCTCTTTTTTTTAATCTCTATATCTAACATAGGGCTCAAACTCATGACCCTGAGATCAACAGTTGCATGCTCTACTGACTGAGCCAGCCAGGTGTCCCAACTATATTATTTAAGTTTCCTTGTCAAAGAATTCAAAGAGCACTATTTCTTAAGAAACCTTGGGGGTGGGGCACCTGGGTGGCTCAGTGGGTTAAAGCCTCTGCCTTCGGCTCAGGTCATGATCCCAGGGTCCTGGGATCCAGCCCTGCATTGGGCTCTCTGCTCAGCAGGGAGCCTGCTTCCTCCTCTCTCTCTCTCTCTCTGCCTGCCTGCCTGCTTGTCATCTCTGTCTGACAAATAAATAAATAAAATCTTAAAAAAAAGAAAGAAAGAAAACTTGGGGCGCCTGAGTGGCTCAGTTGCTTAAGCAACTGTTTTTGCCTCAGGTCACGATCCTGGAGTCCTGGGATCAAGTCTCACATCGGGGCCCCCTGCTGGGCAGGGACTCTGCTTCTCCCTCTGACCTCTCCCCTCTCATTCTCTCCCTTCCTCCCTCCCTTTCATTCTCTCTCCCCCATCTCCCCCTTTCTTCTCCCCCCTTTCCCCCTCTCTCCCTCACTTTCTTCTCCTCCCCCTCCCATTCTCGCTCGCTCCCCACCCCCCTTGCTCTCCCCTGCTCTCATTCTCTCTCTCTCAAATAAAATCTTTAAAAAAAAAAAAAAAAAGGAAACCTTAAGGCTACCCTTCTGAAGACAAAGATCAGGGACAATTTGCGTCCAATGCTTTGTGAATATTTGCAAACACATTAGTTGTTGCTTTTGTCAGAGGCAAAATCAAGTGCCTTTTAAAATGGATTCTATAGGGCACCTGTGTGGCTCAGTGGGTTAAAGCCTCTGCCTTCGGCTCAGGTCATGATCTCAGGGTCCTGGGATCGAGCCCCACATCTCTCTGCTCAGCAGGGAGCCTGCTTCCTCCTCTCTCTCTCTCTCTCTCTCTGCCTACTTGTGATCTGTCAAATAAATAAATTAATTAAATCTTTAAAAAAAAATAGATTCTAGAAGAAATAGACCATTCAGTAATAGCTAGAGACTCAAATACCACCATTTGCAATAATGGAGAGGGCTACTCGACAGGAGACAGGCAAGGAAATCTAAGATGTGACTAATAACTATGAACAAGAAATCCATATACACTCCACTTGACAAGACAGAAACACACTGTAAGTGCATGGAACTGCCTCCAGGATAGACTGTATGTTGGGCCAAACAGTATGTTAAAAGCCTCAGTAAGTTTGAAATCACACAAAGGATGTTCTCCAAGGACAATGGGATGAAATAACCATCATTAAAAGAATGAAATTTAAGGCACCCGGGTGGCTCTGCCTGCGGCTCAGATCATGATCTGAGGGTTCTGGGATCGAGCTCCGCATCGGGCTATCTGCTCAGCAGGGAGTCTGCTTCCCCCTCTCTCTCTACCTGTCTCTCTGCCTACTTGTGCTCTCTGTGTGTCAAATAAATAAAGTAAATCTTTGGAAAAAAAAAATTTGGAAAATCCTAAAGTATGTGGTAAGTAAATAAATTTCTGAATAACTAGTGGATCAAAAAAATAAATGAAATTAAATAATACTTTGATATAAATAACAATGAAAACATATCAAAAGTTAAAGGATTCAGCAAAAGCACTACTCAGAGCCAAGTTTATAGCTATAAAAATCCATGTTAAAAATGAAAGTTGTATCTTGGCTACTGTGATTAACATCGCGACGAACATGTAAGTGCAGGCATCTGTTTAAGATAGCCATGACATGGAAGCAAACTGAAGGTACATCAACAGATGAATGAATAAAGAAAACGTAATCTAAGCCTGTCAGGAATGGACAAAGACTGCATGGTTCTACTTACAGAAGATCTAAAATAGTGTAACTCACAGCATCAAAGCGAAGAATGCTGGTTGTCAGGAACGGAGGGGACAGGCAAATGGGAAGATGCTAATGAACAGACATAAAGTCTCAATTAAAAAGTAATTTCTAGACATCTGCTATACAACCTTGCAGCTACAGTTAACAATATCAGATTGTACACTTAAAAATTAGAAGGATTTCAAAAGTGTTTTTATCACATTAAATAAAATTCTGTCAAGATGATCTCAAATTAATAAGCTAACTTTCCACCTTAATCAACTAGGAAAAGAAGAACAAAGGGAACCCAAAGCAAGCTTCAAGAAGGACGAGGAGAACGGAAATCAAACAGAGTAAAAAAGCCAATCAACAAAAACCAATGTCACTTTTCCGAAAACATCGTAAAGTTGACAAACCACAGCTAGACTGACCAAGAAAAAAAATAAAAGTGGGCTCACATTACAAAAATCAATTATGAAAAAGAGGACATTACTGACACTACAAAAATAAAGTTCTGGGCTTTAACATTAGGGTTTTTATGATTGCTTTAACATAGCTTAATGCAGCTCAATCGTTTTACCCTAAGATAATACACTAGGTTAGATGATCCTGCCATTACATCTTCCATCTGCCCAGTGCTTTATAAATTCCCATTTTCCTTCTCAATGGGGAGACAATTCTAAAAAAATATTTTAAGAATTCTCCATAATCAGAAATCTAGAACTCAAAAAAGAAATGTGATCAATGAGGCAGTTTTATAATAATCAAACCCCTCTTTGGGCTAGGCAAAACATTATTTAGATGTGCTGATATTACAATTTAAAACTGACAGGATGTGCCCTTCACAGTCCTAAATTTTCTTGAAATGGTGCTCACTAGGCATTCTTAGATTTGAGTCTATCTATAAAGAGCCTGCAAAACAAAAATAGGAGCATGAAACAGGAAAACATATTTGTTCCAATCATGGTATCTTAAATAGAATTTTCATTTCCTGGAACCAGAACCTAATTACTTGGTCTGTTTAGCCTATTTACATGGAGCAAGCCTGGGTCCTAATCCTATGCTGCTTCATCTGGTGTTTCTGATATGGCTCTGACCAGAGTGCAATATACCTATTTCTTTATAATAGCTGTCTGAATCCAACAAAGACTATTCTTTAATGGACAAAGCATTTAAAAATCACAGGACCAAAAAATCAGATTCTTCAAATAAGACAGGATATTCTTCTACTTGTAACTCAAATGTGAGATATATCTATGTAGTATCTGTGACATGTCTTTAGACATTATCTCACGTCAATGGGCTTCATGTGATTTAAAACTCTCACTCAAAATTTAAATGAATTAATCTTCGTATCACAAGGATGAATTGTCCAAGGACTCCCAAGTCCAGCCAAGAAAATGCTGCCCGCTTTATTTAAATAAACCATTTCAAATATGGAAAAAATCCTAAGATTCATTTCTCATCTATGGATCAAAGAAGAAAGTACAAGAAAAATCAGAAAATATTTTTAACTAAATGAAAATACAACCACAACCTATTAAAATTTATGGTAAAATGAAGCTTAAAGGGAAATTTGCAGCATTAAGTGATTATAGAAGAAGAAGGATTAGAAAGAGATGTTTATTGCAGCATTATTTACAACAGTCATGATATGGAAGAAACAAAAGTATCCCTCCATAGATCAATGGATAAGGTTGTGCAATGTCTATGCAATTGAATATGACTCAGCCATAAAAGAACGAGATCTTGCCATTTGCAAAAACATGGATGGGCCTAGAGAATATAATGCTTAAAAAAAAAAATCTATCAGGAAAAAAAAGTGCCACATGATTTCACTCAAATGAGGTATGTAAGAAACAAATGAACGAAGGAAAAAAGATACACACACATATAAATAAATAAATAATAACAAATACCAGACTCAAATACAGAGAACTGGTGGTTGCCAGAGCAGAAGTGGGAGGGTGGAGGGGTGAGAGAGATACAAGAGATTAAGAGTACATGTATCTTGATGAGCACAGTATAACGTGTAGAATTGTTCAACCTTATTGTATACCTGAAACTAATACAACACTGCACGTTATTATGCTTCAGTTAAAAAAAATTAAAAAGAGCAGAAAGAAAGGTGTCGAATCAGTGATCTAGGATTCTACTTTGAGGAACTAGAGAAAAAAACAGAAGCAAATTAAATGTTAACAGCAGGAAGAAAACAAATAAGAGCATAAAGCAATGAAGTTGAAGGCAGAAAACCAGAGAGGAAATCAGTAATAACAAAGGTAGCAGTATAGGTGATAAAGCTCTAGTTATATTGATCAGTTTAAAAAAAAAAAAAAGATGATGTAAAGTGCCACAATTAAGAATGAAAGGAGACAACTACAGCTATAGAAAGGACAACATGGGACTATTTTGAACTGTACAGTTAACAATACCATGTATTGGGAAGCATATGGAGAGACCAGAAGGCTCATACACTACTGGTGGAAATACAAAATGGTATTCTGTCTCTGGAAAAGCTCAACAACTCCTCATAAAAATAAAGTACAATTACTCTATGACCCAGCAAATCCAGTCTTAGGTATTATCCCACGATAAAGAAAAATCTATGTCTACACACATTCATAGAAGATGTATACACACGTCCATAGCAGTTTTACTAATGGTCCAAAATTAGTAAGCCACCAAGAGATCAACTGGCGACGGAAGAATAAACAAATTGTGGTAGATAGTTGTGGAATACAAATGAGCAAGAACAGAATACAACTGAATGTGTATTCAGGCTGCCTGCTTAGTGGGGAGTCTGCTTCTCTTACTCTGCCCCTGCCTCTCCCCTACCCCATGCTCTTTCTTCCCTCAAATACATCTTAAAGGGGGGGGCTGCTATATAGTACAAATTTCTTCAGATAGATTATACATTTTAAAGTATTTCTTATTTACTTATATTTTTAAGTAGTCTTTACACCCAACATGGGACTTGAACTCACAACTCTGAGATCAAGAGTCACACACTCTACCCACTGAACCAACCAGGTACTCTGGATTATACATTTTAAAGGAAGGGAGAAAAATATTCTGGAAAAAAAAAATTGAGTAAAATTTGCTAAAGATACCTAAGTAGTGAAAAAAAAACAAAAAACAAAACTGTTCCTTCAGCCTAATACATTACCAAAACCAGTAAAAACTGAAAATATTCTTTGTCATATAAAAAACAAAACTGTTTTCAACAAAATTGGGGTTGATCAAAATCACCAATTAAGAGAAAACTACTAATCTTTTGAAAAAATAGTGACCTTACAGATTAAAAAAGATTTGGTCTTTGCAACATCAACAGAGTCAATTCATTAAACAATTGGGTCAGCCAGGGTTTGGGATGCTACGCTTAGGCTCACGCTTAGTGAGCAAAGGCAACTTTGAACACTATTGTGGCATCATAGAGATGTTGATCATATGCTGTTTTGATAAAACAGCAGAGTAGAGAACTGAACTAGAGAATGAGAACTAGAGAACTGGAACATCTGGCTGATGCCATCATTGTTAGTAAACGCTGGTGCTACACCATCTTCAAGCTACAATAGTTAAGAGTGGAATGGGAACCAGAAGCAGGCGAGAGCTGCAGACAGACACTGAACACGCACAATGTCCAGAACACAGTCCGCACTCACTCACCCAGCTTTACCGAATGGAACTGAATCTGGTCAGTCAAGACACATGCTTTTTTAAAATCACAGCAACCTGAGTTAGTTAGGATGTCAACACTTACCAAGTCCAAACAGGATTCACAGTGGTCTATGAAGAACTCAGTCTCTTCCGATAAGTAAATATAAGTGAAGATATAAGAGAAATGTGAGCAAATACCTAACAAGGGCTGACTTTGCATGATCAGAATACAACAGCATCTTAAACTCTCTTCACTGAAAGGAAGGAGTTCCACCTTGCCCTCGACAGAAGCCAATGTGAGACTTTAAGATGCCTACATCTTGCTTAAGGGGCAACCAGAAACAGGCTGGGAACCACTTCTGGCCCCTTCCCCTTAGCCATCCCCTTCATTAAGGAGCCACAAAAAGAAAAAATAACAACAAAACCCCAAGAACCCTAAAACCCTGACCACTGCAACCCTGGCATCGCACAAGTCCTAGAGGTCACCCAGAACAAGCAGATAAAGCCGACAGGCAGTAACTTGGTGCAGTAACATGTCTCCCTCATAGTGAAGTCTGAAGACCAGAGAGGAAACGCTGTGTTCATGTCAAGCTCCCTACAAATGAATGTCGGTTACCCCAAATCATCCACTACTCCATCCTCCTATGCACGAAAAGAAAGGTGGCTCTTTCTCAGAGTTGTGTTTAGGATATTCACAGAAAATAGACGTATTGTTTTCTCACAGGCAGAGTTCTTCCGGCCCCTAGGACTCCATACTCTGTCCTTTCCATGGAACAGAACAGAGTCCACGCTCCCCTCAGAACCATGAGAGGGTTTAAGCAGCATGGCTAAGGGGAATTAGCCAGTACATCCTAAAACAATTAGCAGAGCTAATGAAATGCATTATAGGAAGGTTATAAGCCAATGTCTAGGCATCCCCAGTATTAGGCCTTAAAGCGACGTTCAATCCCTTCAAGAGGTACAGAGAGATGGGAGAGTCATCTGGGGAGGGGGGTTACTTAGTTTGGGCTATTTTTAAAGCACCTATCATCCAACACACATTTTCTCATGTTCCCTTGAAGGAGCCTCCCCTAAGCCCTTCCTGGACAGTAGAATCCTTCTGGGGATGTGAGATACAGTGACTGATGGGATTCAGTATCTTCAAGCAGCTCCTATATCACACAGAAGACAGGTACAGAGACACTGGGCTGTGGTGTCGAGTGGTAAGGACCTTCATTTCACCAGAGGACAGGAGCACAGATAACCCAGACCAGGAGAGAAGGAGAAACAATGAAGGCTTGGTGAAGGAAGGGCTGTCTGAGGTGAACCTGACCTATTACACATAAAGAAGCCAAAGGAAGACCAAAGATCAAAGAGGAAGGAGGAACTAATTAAGCACGAAAACCAGGCCACGAATGCAACCACGTCAGTCCTAAACCTGTGGTATTTGGGTAGATGTGGGAACTTGGTAGGACCATGTAAGTGCCAAGGACACACAGAAAGTCCGTGTGCGTATTGGAGCCATTCGCAGAAGCAGTGAATAGGCGGGAAGAAGGGAGGGACCATAGTAAAGATGAAGAATTCAAGGTCAAATATCCTTAAACAGTAAAATTTGAATATAAAACATCTCTCCTGAGGCACAACTTCATATTCTGTTTGTTCTCCTTGCAACAACTTTCCCTTTTCTGTCAGAGCTACTGTTTTGGACACCTTAATATTAAATTCACTGGAAAGTCTAAGTACAGCATGGACTTATTATAAATTCCCTGTTCTGCTTCTATTGGCAAGCTGTTTTACAACCATGTTGACTTTTAAAAAATAATTATTAACTGTTCCTCATGGGGTTTGTTAATTGAATTATCGAATGGTGCTGCATACAAAGGTCAAAAGCAGGATTGTGTATGCTTCACAATTTTTCACTGCATGAGCAGGAAAATAATTATGTAGGTGCCCATTACTATAAGAGGCCACCAAGTAACTCCAACTTTTAAATGAAAAAGATTCAGGTCAAAAGATTCATAAGGCAAATTGATACCCAGTCTTACCCCCGTTTCCCCAAAAACACAGAGACACAAAGACAGAGGAAGTAGCTGCGTTGAAAATGTGGGACACATTAAAGACACATTCCAGAGTTGACAAGGAGTTTTTTGGTACACTATTTGGAAAGAAATGAGACATTAAAACCATCCATAAGATAAAGCTCTGTTTGGAGTTCAATGATCATACAATTATCTCTCACCTATAGAGACCTTATTTCTCTGCAAAGAGCAACCATGTGTCATTTATGAAATGAAGGTCAAATGTGTGACAGATTTCAAGTAATCATTATACCCAAAGAGATCTTCTTACAGTTTTGTTGGTTTTTTTGTTTGGTCTGGTTTTGTTTTTTTGTTGTTGTTGTTTTTTGTTTTTGTTTTTGTTTTTGTTTTTGTTTTTGTTTTGGAATGACAGTGGTCTCAGTTTGTGGTATTTTTGTTTGTTTTAAACCAAAATCTTACACCACATATGTTTCTTCAGTTTATCTTAAATTTGCCTGAATAAAGCAATCCCTCCAACATATTTGCAACACTTTGCAACGTCAGATGTTGCTTCCAGCTGCAAGAAAATTTATCCTTTATGCTCTAAGCAACTTAGAATGTTTACATCTGTAGACACAGTAGCTCCATGTGGAATCCAGCACCCAAGAGATGGTTGTTTCTATACACTATTGGACTTGATCAAAGACAACATTGTCAAGTACATAATGATTGGCTTTTCATGAGGGGCCCAACACTTCAACAGAGACTTTATTATTCATTCCAATCTGGCCTTAGTTCATCCTCCATAGACACTCCAGATTAAATTTTCTTCATTATCATTACAGAACTGGATGAATAAGTGGCACATCTGCTCATGAAGTGGTTTATTATCTGTTAGGAGGAGGTTTGAGATGAATAGAAAAATAACTATGGAGAAGACAAATGCACCCAGGTTTATACCCACTGTGAAATGTGGGACTAGCTCTGCTTTCTCTGAAAATCCTCTGGTGTCCCCTTCCCATGAATGGAGAATTATTACTTAATAAGTGGATACAATTTATCATGAGGAAAACACAAGGCAGACGGCAATCAAAGCAAAACAAATTCACAGAAACCAGGCACGTGATGAAGGCCTAATGAAGACCTTCTATTGTTCAATTCTGTTTCCACGCTATCCTCTTTCCCAAAGAAAATTTTAAGATCTGTAAATATTTTACCAACAATCCCTTATCAGTTATTTCTCATGGAAAACAAGAAATAAGTCTGTTGATTATGAAGACATCAGTGCGTTACAGCTGTGCCATTCACATGGGGTTTACAGTGAACCCTCTATAGGACTATTAGGATTGTAACATCCATTTCAGGACTAGCGGGACCAGGTGACAAGACTATGCTGTTCTTGGAGGAGCCCCCACCAGGCCCACATTTAGGAATTTGTCTGCAACATAATTTGACTATACCCCCAATCTGCAATAGGCCAGCCATATAGCCCAGAACATAGGTATCAATGGTTCATTTCTGCAACACCAAAATAAGTGACAGGCTCCCCGCTGAGCAGAGAGCCTGATGCAGAGCTCCATCCCAGGACCTTGTGATCATAACCTGAGCTGAAGGCAGTGGCTTAACCCACTGAGCCACCCAGGCGCCCCTTTTCCACTTTTTTAAATATGGCAACACTTTGGGATTTTATTTATATATTTTACAGAGAGAGAGAAATTCATGCATGAGTGCAGTTGGGGAAGGATCAGAGGGAGAGGTACAAGCAGACTCCCCACTGAGCTCAGAGCCCAAGTCAGTCCCACAACACTGAGATCATGACCTGAGCAGAAACCAAGAGTTGGGCACTTACCCACCCAGATGCCTCGCAACCATTGTTCTTTTAAATGACCTATGTGCCATGTGAATACTGTAGCACTGAGATGGATAATTTGTGACACTGGTTTTGTTTAACACCTATATTAGAGTGACATGTGTGTATGAGTCTATAATTTACATCTGATATATAGATGAAGGATACAGAGTTACACACCTCCACACCCAATGACAAACTTCTGTAACTTGCACGCACAGAGGGAGAATAACTATTCTTGTCTCTAACCAAGCAAATGAATCCACTGAAATGTTTTCTACAAGAAAAATCAGACTATTCATTGAGCTATAGAAAGAGCATTTGCTTGGGAAACTGAGTAAATAAAGATTCTGGAGTGCTTAATTTAGGGACTCTGACTCAGTTTATTTTCAATTCCCTTGGTTCAGGTTCAGTGCTCCGCCAAAAGGCCCATCAACAACGGCGAAAAGAGAAGAGAAAAGAAGAGAAGGAGAGAAAGAGAGAGAGAGAAAGAATGAATCCAGAGAAAGCAGAAACAGTTTCCTCCCAAGTAAGTCTCTATTTTAAGACCAAGAAAACTTTTCCTTCTGGAGTAAACTTAACTCCCAACTCCATTTTCCAAATGGAGGCTCCCAAACTTGGAAGGCAGCTATGCTCACCACTATACCACCAACGCGAGGCTCCCAAACTTGAACCAATTCCTGTGGCCTGAAAACCGACCTGTTTTTTATTTTTTATTTAAATTCTGTTTAATTTTATTACAACACCTGAATTAACCCCTGGTGAAAACAGTGGAATTAACAAAACAGGCCTAGAGTGACTGTGGCTCACTCAAAGCCAAGTGCAAAGCTGTCACCCAATGGGAAAAGGCAGGATTGTGGGGGTCAACTCAACACCACCAACAGTAGAAGAGCCCCACTTCTATCTTAAAATGCATAGGACTATCTTCTTGGGAAAATTCTACCTACTAATGGTGGTCATTTTTTAAACTAAAAAGAAAAAAAGATGTATTTCAAAGATTTAAAGTAACACCCAGAATCCTACTGCTTAATAATAAAACACTGTCCCTCCAGATATTTTAGATGTGCACATATATTCAAGTTGTATCAACTACAGTATGAGTATAAAATACTCAATTCTAACCATTTTTTCTTCAACACCATCAGGTTTAATTACCTTTTCATGGCAATACTTTTACATCTCTATCATCATTTGTTCTAGTTTCAAACAATCCAGTGTGCCACCAGCCGGCTTCAGACATGCCTCTTGAGGTTAATGCACTCAGTCTTCAGGGAAGCCAGGTGAGCCAGGGCCTGCTCAGAGTACAGTTCCCACTACAGATACCAGTGCTATTTCCAAACTTTCATCATTAGGAGCTAGTCATTGCTAATACTGTTTGTCATACCTATTACCCCAGTTGACGGATCTCATCCCAGAATTTTAGACATTTGATTTTCGATATTTGATTTTGTAAGGCCTACAAGAAAACCCATCAGCTGCATGGTCGTCCTTCCTAGGTCTACAAAATTCATAGAGCAGCAGGAATCACAAAGAACAGTCCAGTTCATCTGGTGTCACCTAGGGTAACAATTTGAACTCAGGTGTCCTGTTCCACTAGGCGTACTTGGTATTGACTGATATATCGTGAAATAGTAATATTGAGTGGCTGTCAAACCACGAGAGAGGAGACTGTCTTCCCTCATGCTCAGCTCCAGTATGGTTGCTTTGAACCAGTATTTGATCCCTGGATAGCACAGGTGGTTTCACTCAAATATCCCAGGCGTGTGGTTGGGTGTGTGTGTGTGTGTACACATGCATGCTAAAAAAGAAAACAGGCAGGTAGGCAGGCAAATGACACAAAGACAAGCATCATCTAATTAATCTAGTTCAAGTTAAATGTTTTAAAAGTTACAAAGGAACATTCTTCCAAAAGTCAGCACTATTAGCCCCATTCTACAAAGATGTTCATTGAGCCTTAGAAAACTACAAAACGAAAAGGACTTCAGAGAAAAATTTCACACTTTTTTTTTGGTGAGGAAATGTCTAAGAACAGGTTGGAGAAGAAGCAAGCTGTAAAGAGGTTACCAACTGTAAAACAAATTACAGATTTTGTATTTTATTCTGAGGGCTATTGAGTGTAGAATATCCCAACATAAATCAGAGTCCAGCTAAATCTGATTTTAAAATGAACAGTGAATGATTTTAGTTTGTCTCAAATATCACCTGCAACTTACTGATACTAGAAAATTCATCATTTCAAATCTAAACTTAACTATGCACCCTCTATTTTGATTTGCTTCATCTAGCAACTTTAAAAAGAAGCCACTAAAAAGGTTCACCCAGAGCAGTAACAGGATAGAATCTGAGCTTCAGAAAGATACCACTGATTAGGATACAGAACACAAATTCATATATGTATCTACAACAGCATTTTTGAGTAACCATCTAACTAGACAAAGCTCTAAGTAAGAAACAAAGTTTCATGATTGTAAGTAAAATTTAAGGCGTATCTCTTAGGTAGTGTCCTTCCTGTTTTTACCATATAATTCCTTCTGTATGGATTCCTAACCATTAGCACAGTAGTGGCTAATGGAGAATAACACTGTTATAACAGAAGAACATTGACTTTGGAAACCACATATCTGGATTCCATCCAGAATTAAGAATTTAATTCTTAATTAAATTTAATTAAATTAAACCTTAATTAAATTCTTAATTCTGAATGGAATTAAGAATTCTGGATCTACTTAAGAATTGTAGGGCATTGAGATTTATTTTACCTCTGACTCAGGGTCCTCAACTGGAATTGTTTCATGCAGATTCCAACAATCAAATAACAATCAAATCTATGTAAAGCTTGACACAGGAAAAAAAAACATCATGAAACCATCAACTCCTACTCGAATGATGGACTTTGTCCAATTGCAATCATTTAAACTTCAATAAGCTCACCTAAAGGCAAACAGAAAGCCAATTTCACCTACCATGAACAGAAAGCAATTTAAAAAACTATAACCACAGGTACAACAAAACACCATGATATAGGATTTAGTCTTCCACAAATAGCCATGAAACTTATTTTTTTTTAAACTCTAACCATTACCTTTTACATAGAAGAAAACCGAAGCTCAAAGCAAAGATATTGGTCTCAGAGCATAGACTTAAACACACAGCTGGGGATTATATCTATAACCGATGTTTTCTAATACAGTGATTTCCCTTATATATCCAAAATTGCCCTACTGGAATTCTCTAGTGCACGCACTTCCGGAGGTGTACAGGCTTGAACCTCTAATTGTACCAAAAATCTTGCAGCCCTATCTTACTACCTAGTCTCCTATCTCTGAACTTTTTTTCCCCCCCAGTATCACAGACCATCTGTCTCTTCAGTCACCTTTGCAAAAATCTCTTCTGCCCCTGATTATAAGGGTGGACACCTGGGTTCGGAAGCCAACTTCTCTAGCTGGGTGTTCAAGGGTTTCCCACAATGAGGTAGGTTAACAACCCTATAAATAAACTGCTTGATCTCTGAATCTTTGGGTTTCCCCAGAACACGCACCCCCTCCCCAAAGTCCAGTACCCTTCTTCTAGCACTGGATCTTCTCTCTCTTCACTTCCTTTAGTTCCTCTCTTTTCTATCCCGCTTTTATGTCTCTCTACTAGTTCCTGCTTCTGAGGCTCTGCAGGCAAGGAGAGGAAACAAGTACACTTCATCAGCAGACTTGATACAATGATGCAAAACTAGACAACCACCAAAAATCCCAACAGTGCCTTATGGACCACCTACCACCACCCTGCCCGGCACCCTACAGACACCTCTGCCCCCCAAAATTTTGGTCCCGAAATACAAGCAGAAAGAATGAAATTCAAGAAGTGAACAGCTGGGGGGAGGAGTCAAGATGGCGGAGAAGTAGCAGGCCGAGACTACTTCAGCTAGCCGGAGATCAGCTAGATAGCTTATCTAAAGATTGCAAACACCTAAAAATCCATCAGCAGATCGAAGAGAAGAAGAACAGCAATTCTGGAAACAGAAAAACAACCACTTTCTGAAAGGTAGGACCGGCGGAGAAGTGAATCCAAAGTGACGGGAAGATAGACCCTGGGGGGAGGGGCCGGCTCCCGGCAAGCGGCGGAGCGACCGCGCACAAAATCAGGACTTTTAAAAGTCTGTTCCGCTGAGGGACATCGCTCCAGAGGCTACCCGGGGCAAAGCCCACACGGGGTCAGAGTGGCCTCAGGTCCCGCAGGGTCACAGAAGGATCGGGGGTGTCTGAGTGTCGCAGAGCTTGCGGGTATTGGAACGGGAAAGCCGGCTACAGAGACAGAGCCGACAGTAAGCTCGCAGCTCAGGGTGACCTTGAACGGGTCGCAGGCTCGGTGAGCTCGGAGCGCGGCCGGAGGTGAGGCAGACGGGAGTAACTGGGCACTGTTCTCTGAGGGCACACTGAGGAGTGCGGCCCTGGGCTCTCGGCTCCTCCGGGCCGGAGACCAGGAGGCCGCCATTTGTATTCCCGTCCTCCGGAAATCTACGGAAAGCGCTCAGGGAACAAAAGCTCCTGAAAGCAAACCCGAGCGGATTACTCACCCCGGCCCCGGGTAAGGACGGTGTAATTCCGCCTGGGGCAAAGACACTTGAGAATCACTACAACAGGCCCCTCCCCCAGAAGATCAACAAGAAATCCAGCCTAGACCAAGTTCACCTACCAAGGAGTGCGGTTTCAATACCAAGGAGAGCAGCAGAATTCCAGAGGAGGAGAAAGCCAAGCACGGAACTCATGGCTTTTTTCCTGTGATTTTTTTTTAGTCTTGCAGTTAATTTAATTTTTTCTTTTTCATTTTTTTTTTTCTTTCTTTTTCTTCTCGCCTTCGGATAATTTTTTTTTTTTAACTGTTACCTTTTTCTTTTTTAACGATTTTTTACTAGTTTATCTAATATATATATTTTTTCTTTTTTACATTTTTCTCAGGTGTTTTCTTTTTTAAAAAAAAATTTTTTTTTCTTTTCTTTTTTTTCTTTTCTCTTTTCTTTTTTTTTTTTCTTTCTTTCTTTTTGAACCTCTTTTTATCCCCTTTCTCCCGACTCACGATTTTGGATCTCTTCCAATTTGGTTAAAGCATATTTTCCTGGGGTTGTTGCCACCCTTTTAGTATTTTTCTTGCCCCTTCATTTATTCTTATCTGGCCAAAATGACAAGACGTAAAAATTCAACGCAAAAAAAAGAACAAGAGGCAGTACCGAAGGCTAGGGACCTAATCAATACAGACATCGGTAATATGTCAGATCTAGAGTTCAGAATGACAATTCTCAAGGTTCTAGCCGGGCTCGAAAAAGGCATGGAAGATATTAGAGAAACCCTCTCGAGAGATATAAAAGCCCTTTCTGGAGAAATAAAAGAACTAAAATCTAACCAAGTTGAAATCAAAAAGCTATTAATGAGGTGCAATCAAAAATGGAGGCTCTCACTGCTAGGATAAATGAGGCAGAAGAAAGAATTAGTGATATAGAAGACCAAATGACAGAGAATAAAGAAGCTGAGCAAAAGAGGGACAAACAGCTACTGGACAACGAGGGGAGAATTCGAGAATTAAGTGACACCATAAGACGAAACAACATTAGAATAATTGGGATTCCAGAAGAAGAAGAAAGAGAGAGGGGAGCAGAAGGTATACTGGAGAGAATTATTGGGGAGAATTTCCCCAATATGGCAAAGGGAACGAGCATCAAAATTCAGGAGGTTCAGAGAACGCCCCTCAAAATCAATAAGAATAGGCCCACACCCCGTCACCTAATAGTAAAATTTACAAGTCTCAGTGACAAAGAGAAAATCCTGAAAGCAGCCCGGGAAAAGAAGTCTGTAACATACAATGGTAAAAATATTAGATTGGCAGCTGACTTATCCACAGAGACCTGGCAGGCCAGAAAGAGCTGGCATGATATTTTTAGAGCACTAAACGAGAAAAACATGCAGCCCAGAATACTATATCCAGCTAGGCTATCATTGAAAATAGAAGTAGAGATTAAAAGCTTCTAGGACAAACAACAACTGAAAGAATTTGCAAATACCAAACCAGCTCTACAGGAAATATTGAAAGGGGTCCTCTAAGCAAAGAGAGAGCCTACAAGTGGTAGATCAGAAAGGAACAGAGACCATATACAATAACAGTCACCTTACAGGCAATACAATGGCACTAAATTCATATCTCTCAATAGTTACCCTGAATGTGAATGGGCTAAATGCCCCTGTCAAAAGACACAGGGTATCAGAATGGATAAAAAAACAAAACCCATCTATATGTTGCCTCCAAGAAACTCATTTTATGCCCGAAGACACCTCCAGATTTAAAGTGAGGGGGTGGAAAAGAATTTACCATGCTAATGGACATCAGAAGAAAGCAGGAGTGGCAATCCTTATATCAGATCAATTAGATTTTAAGCCAAAGACTATAATAAGAGATGAGGAAGGACACTATATCATACTCAAAGGGTCTGTCCAACAAGAAGATTTAACAATTTTAAATATCTATGCCCCCAACGTGGGAGCAGCCAACTATATAAACCAATTAATAACAAAATCAAAGAAACACATCAACAATAATACAATAATAGTAGGGGACTTTAACACTCCCCTCACTGAAATGGACAGATCATCCAAGCAAAAGATCAGCAAGGAAATAAAGGCCTTAAACGACACACTGGACCAGATGGACATCACAGATATATTCAGAACATTTCATCCCAAAGCAACAGAATACACATTCTTCTCTAGTGCACATGGAACATTCTCCAGAATAGATCACATCCTCGGTCCTAAATCAGGACTCAACCGGTATCAAAAGATTGGGATCATTCCCTGCATATTTTCAGACCACAATGCTCTAAAGCTAGAACTCAACCACAAAAGGAAGTTTGAAAAGAACCAAAATACATGGAGACTAAACAGCATCCTTCTAAAGAATGAATGGGTCAACCGGGAAATTAAAGAAGAATTGAAAAAAATCATGGAAACAAATGATAATGAAAATACAACGGTTCAAAATAATGAAAATACAAGCCTTTCTCAAGAAACAAGAAAGGTCTCAGGTACACAATCTAACCCTACACCTAAAGAAGCTGGAAAAATAACAAGAAAGAAACCCTAAGCCTAGCAGGAGAAGAGAAATCATAAAGATCAGAGCAGAAATCAATGAAATAGAAACCAAAAAAACAATAGAACAAATCAACGAAAGTAGGAGCTGGTTCTTTGAAAGAATTAATAAAATTGATAAACCCCTGGCCCGACTTATCAAAAAGAAAAGAGAAAGGACCCAAATAAATAAAATCATGAATGAAAGAGGAGAGATCACAACTAACACCAAAGAAATACAAACTATTATAAGAACATACTATGAGCAACTCTACGCCAACAAATTTGACAATCTGGAAGAAATGGATGCATTCCTAGAAACATATAAACTACCACAACTGAACCAGGAAGAAATAGAAAGCCTGAACAGACCCATAACCAGTAAGGAGATTGAAACAGTCATTAAAAATCTCCGAACAAACAAAAGCCCAGGGCCAGACGGCTTCCCGGAGGAATTCTACCAACATTTAAAGAAGAACTAATTCCTATTCTCCCGAAACTGTTCCAAAAAATAGAAATGGAAGGAAAACTTCCAAACTCATTTTATGAGGCCAGCATCACCTTGATCCCAAAACCAGGCAAGGATCCCACCAAAAAAGAGAGCTATAGACCGATATCCTTGATGAACACAGATGCGAAAATACTCAACAAAATACTAGCCAATAGGATTCAACAGTACATTAAAAGGATTATTCACCACGACCAAGTGGGATTTATTCCAGGGCTGCAAGGTTGGTTCAACATCCGCAAATCAGTCAATGTGATACAACACATCAATAAAAGAAAGAACAAGAACCATATGATACTCTCAATAGATGCTGAAAAAGCATTTGACAAAGTACAGCATCCCTTCCTGATCAAAACTCTTCAAAGTGTAGGGATAGAGGGCACATACCTCAATATCATCAAAGCCATCTATGAAAAACCCACCGCAAATATCATTCTCAATGGAGAAAAGCTGAAAGCTTTTCCGCTAAGGTCAGGAACACGGCAGGGATGTCCATTATCACCACTGCTATTCAACATAGTACTAGAAGTCCTAGCCTCAGCAATCAGACAACAAAAGGAAATTAAAGGCATCCAAATCGGCAAAGAAGAAGTCAAATTGTCACTCTTCGCAGATGATATGATACTGTATGTGGAAAACCCAAAAGACTCCACTCCAAAACTGCTAGAACTTATACAGGATTTCAGTAAAGTGTCAGGATATAAAATCAATGCACAGAAATCAGTTGCATTTCTCTACACCAACAGCAAGACAGAAGAAAGGGAAATTAAGGAGTCAATCCCATTTACAATTGCACCCAAAACCATAAGATACCTAGGAATAAACCTAACCAAAGAGACACAGAATCTATACTCAGAAAACTATAAAGTACTCATGAAAGAAATTGAGGAAGACACAAAGAAATGGAAAAATGTTCCATGCTCCTGGATTGGAAGAATAAATATTGTGAAAATGTCTATGTTACCTAAAGCAATCTACACATTTAATGCAATTCCTATCAAAGTACCATCCATCTTTTTCAAAGAAATGGAACAAATAATTCTAAAATTTATATGGAACCAGAAAAGACCTCGAATAGCCAAAGGGATATTGAAAAAGAAAGCCAACGTTGGTGGCATCACAATCCCGGACTTCAAGCTCTATTACAAAGCTGTCATCATCAAGACAGCATGGTACTGGCACAAAAACAGACCCATACATCAATGGAACAAAATAGAGAGCCCAGAAATAGACCCTCAACTCTATGGTCAACTAATCTTCGACAAAGCAGGAAAGAATGTCCAATGGAAAAAAGACAGCCTCTTCAATAAATGGTGCTGGGAAAATTGGACAGCCACATGCAGAAAAATGAAATTGGACCATTTCCTTACACCACACACAAAAATAGACTCAAAATGGATGAAGGACCTCAATGTGCGAAAGGAATCCATCAAAATCCTTGAGGAGAACACAGGCAGCAACCTCTTCGACCTCAGCCGCAGCAACATCTTCCTAGGAACAACGCAAAAGGCAAGGGAAGCAAGGGCAAAAATGAACTATTGGGATTTCATCAAGATCAAAAGCTTTTGCACAGCAAAGGAAACAGTTAACAAAATCAAAAGACAACTGACAGAATGGGAGAAGATATTTGCAAACGACATATCAGATAAAGGACTAGTGTCCAGAATCTATAAAGAACTTAGCAAACTCAACACCCAAAGAACAAATAATCCAATCAAGAAATGGGCAGAGGACATGAACAGACATTTCTGCAAAGAAGACATCCAGATGGCCAACAGACACATGAAAAAGTGCTCCATATCACTCGGCATCAGGGAAATACAAATCAAAACCACAATGAGATATCACCTCACACCAGTCAGAATGGCTAAAATCAACAAGTCAGGAAATGACAGATGCTGGCGAGGATGCGGAGAAAGGGGAACCCTCCTACACTGTTGGTGGGAATGCAAGCTGGTGCAACCTCTCTGGAAAACAGCATGGAGGTTCCTCAAAATGTTGAAAATAGAACTGCCCTATGACCCAGCAATTGCACTATTGGGTATTTACCCTAAAGATACAAACGTAGTGATCCAAACGGGCACGTGTACTTGAATGTTTATAGCAGCAATGTCCACAATAGCCAAACTATGGAAAGAACCTAGATGTCCATCAACAGATGAATGGATCAAGAAGATGTGGTATATATACACAATGGAATACTATGCAGCCATCAAAAGAAATGAAATCTTGCCATTTGCGACAACATGGATGAAACTAGAGCGTATCATGCTTAGCGAAATAAGTCAAGCGGAGAAAGACAACTATCATATGATCTCCCTGATATGAGGAAGTGGTGATGCAACATGGGGGCTTAAGTGGGTACGAGAAGAATAAATGAAAGAAGATGGGATTGGGAGGGAGACAAACCATAAGTGACTCTTAATCTCACAAAACAAACTAAGGGTTGCTGGGGGGAGGTGGTTTGGGAGAAGGGGGTGGTATTATGGACATTGGGGAGGGTATGTGTTTTGGTGAGTGCTGTGAAGTGTGTAAACCTGGTGATTCACAGACCTGTACCCCTGGGGATAAAAATATATGTTTATAAAAAATAAAAAATTATATTAAAAAAAAAAAAAAAAAAAAGAAGTGAACAGCTGAAGTCCCCATGGTCGGACACAGAGAACACAACACCTCTCCAAGCAGACAACGCTGATGACCAAGGGCGAAGCTCTCTCTCTTTTTTTTTTTTGTAAGACCAGTCTTTCCCCCACAGAGGGATGATTTATGAGCTTGCTGAATCAACAATGCCCTAATAATGCTTTCACGCAGACCTAGCACCATTTGGCTTCCCGTATTTATTTGCTTGGTTTTACAAGTCAAAGCGGCCCTCCGAATGATTTTGATAGAGAAATGTGATTCATACCTGGATGGCTAGAGAGAACACTTAAGATACAAAATCCATTTGGTACCGATTAGCCTTAGAATATTATTTATGTAATCTGTCACAATGGCTGATATTCGAGAGAACATTTTTCTCTTTCCTTTGAAACAGTTTATCAATCACCCTTGCTCCTGACAAGCCCTTCGCTGGAGAACATTTATCAGAATGTATTAGAAGACTAAAAATAAAAGCTGAAGCTCGTGTTTGTAAGGACAGTAGGAGCTGATTGCAAAGACTTGAGAAAAGACTGCTCAGAGCCGCAGCAATGGGAGAAGTCAAGCTTGCAGAGATGCACTGGAGAGCTCTGGATGGGGGGAAGAAATCTGCTGGGGATGGGGGACTTCAGGCTCGGAATGGGCGGCCAGGAGGGAGTCCTGCCACTCGGAGATGAATGCCTGGCTTCCAAGCGGCAATGTGAAATGTATTGATAATTCAGTGCCTCCCAGATACGCAAATGTCACAGGATTCACCTCACCCAGTGGAGTCAAATGACTAATACACTTCTTGTATGAGGAATGATAATATTTAGTACTTTCGGAGTGCTGTCCCATTCATCCTGGAAATGGAAGGGAACCTCGTTTCGTAGTGAGAGCAGCAATTTCCAAGTCCTCAACTCCAGTCCCATCTCTCTTGGCAAATCATTTAACTCCTTCAAGGCCTCTGTTCCACTTTCAGAAACACATATCCAGGCAGGGGCTCTAGGAGCCTAAAAGCAATATTTCTCGGCGTTGGCAGCTTAGAATAATTTAGGGAGCTTAAAAAAAAAAAATTACTCAGCCCCACCTCAAAACTAATTAAAAAGCTCAGAAGATGTTGCTGAAGAAACTGACCTCCTAGATAGAGGGCAGGTTGAAACTGAAGAGACTACTCGACCTTTGTGGGTGGTAGGTTAAATAAGCATGGAAACCTACGAGGGCTGACCAGAGGGCAAGAAGACCAAAAGACCCCCATATCCCCCCGCCCCCTCTGAGGAGTTTAAGTAGAAGCCTTAACTGGGTTCAGCCTCAGATACCATGCAGATGTTCTCAATAACGCCTTGCTCTCCCTCAGCTGAGTCCTTGAAAAATGGCTCCCGCTGGGGAAAAGGTGGGAGGCAAGGAGGAACCCAAATTGCCTGGGCTCCGGCCCAGGAGTCAACCAAAGGTCATGCCCTCTCCATGACTGGATCCAACATTCTATTTCTCCTGACTGGCTCTTAAAATCTTACATTCCTCAATTTTCCACAATGTACCCTTAGTGGTCAGTGAGGGGATTCACTAGGAAGTAGCTCCTTCAGCAGCTAACTGGCTGCACTGGAGGCAGATACTAGGGCAACAGTATTGGCATATATAAGAGAAAACAAAAATTAAAATAATGATCTCAAAAATAAGTAACACTTTTTTCCACCAAGAGTCCCTTGATGAGAACCAACGACTTACTAAGTTCTCCAGGCTGGGGACTGGGGGGTAGAGGGACTTGGATCACTTAGGGTCTTAGGGTGTTCACCTGTGTCCACTTAGGACCTTAGGGTATTCACCTGTGTCCTCTGGTGAGTTAATAAGGAAGAAACGTTAGCAGATTCATCAGATATGAACACAACATTCAGTTTGGATAATAGCACAGGTCAGTGAGTCAGTAATAATATCCAAGGCCATCTGTAACATTGTAATTTATAATAAATATATATTTGATCTTCTCCCAGATTTCTAGTACAGAGCTCTTAAAACTCTTGGACTTTCCTACATGATGAGATGGGTGGGGAGGAAAGGTGTCTTTTGTTATGTTAGTGAAGTAACTAATGCACCCCACCTGAAAGGGGGGGTCTGGTTGCCAGGACAACTAACAACTTGCCTAGAAGGCTGGAACTTTCAGTACCACCCCCACTGACCTCCAGGAGGGGAGTCCTCCAGGACTGGAGATTGAATCAGTACCAGTGGCCAATGATTTATCAGTAGTGCCTGTGTAATGAAACACCCACAACAACCCAACAGGACAGTATTCAGAGAGCTTCCTGGTTGGTGAACATGTGGGGTGCTGGCAGGGGGGTACAGTCCGAGAGAGCATTAAAATTGGTGTGAGGATCCCCTTTCCTCCCCTTTCCCTAACTGGATAATCCTATTTGAGAGGACAGCTTTTCTCACTGAAGACATTTCCGTGTTCAGTACAGACAGGCTTTGCCAGCTATCACCGAAGGCTTTTCAGGCGTATTTAGTAAGGACTTCAATGTCTCTATAATGGCCTCCAGTGGAGGGGACAAAGGTGGCAAATTATTGTACCAGTGGATAACTGGTACGTGCCCAGTTTGCCTTGGGGAGAAGAAGGCTGGTAATTCTTGTTACTACACGGTAGATTCTCCCCCGTGCTCACAGAAAACCCAGGGTACAGTGGCCAACCACCCACGTGGAAGCTACAGCCAAAGATTTGTGCTACACAGCTGGGTCCTACTAGGGACTACCAAATAAATACCCAGGAGGCACAGCCAGTCAGTGCCACACCAGTTGCTATCCTTTTTTTTTTTCCTTTATTAAAATATTTTACGTTTAAGTAATCCCTACACCCCACATGAGGCTTGAGCTCACAGCCCCAAAATTAAGAGTTGCATGAGTCAGCCAGGTGTCCCCAGGCATTATCCTTTAATGTGACCGAATGACTACACAATTCCGGCAATATCCCTTTTATATCCCTGGTGCAGCTGGGTTGGTTTAGGGTGATTTCTTTGTTCCCAGTATTAAAGAACAAACACTGACCTGAGTCTACCTTTTCTTAGTGGGACAAGCAGGAAGGTCTTATTAGCTGGATTACTCCATCTGTCTTTGGGGGATGGAGAGGGCCCATGTGACAGATTCCTCCCTGGGTGCTGCCCTGACTGACCAGTTAAGACTATATTACCATGGGGGTGCCTGGGTGGCTCAGTGGGTTAAAGCCTCTGCCTTCGGCTCAGGTCATGGTCCCTTCTGGGATCCAGCCCTGCATCGGGCTCTCTGCTCAGCAGGGAGTCTTCTTCCCCCTCTCTCTCTGCCTGCCTCTCTGCCTACTTGTGATCTCTATCAAATAAATAAATAAAATCTTTAAAAAAAAAAAAGAAAGAAAGAAAGAAAGAATGCTTGTCTTAGCTTGTTCTTCATTAATGTACTGTTTCAGGGCTTCCAAATCCACCCCTGGAGTGGTGACACCAGCCACGGAAATCCTGACAAGCTACAGTGGGTCAGCTGCCCATAAACACAGAAGTGAGACTGATTCCTTTGCTGGGCATACATGTGGGCCCATTCTAGGAAGATATTTCTATCAGGTGCCCGTCCCATGGCTGGATACCACATGTAGCAGAAGTTCAAACTCAAAAGGACAGATCTTTAGTAGGAACCGTTATGGGGAGTTCTCCTTCAGTAAGAATTAAATTTGTGGGGGCACCTGGGTGGCTCAGTTGGTTAAGCCTCTGACTCTTGGTTTCAACTCAGGTCATGATTCCAAGGTCCTGGGATTGAGCCCCATGTCGGGATACATGCTCAGTGGGGAGTCTGATTAAAGACTCTCTCTCCCTCTGCCTCTGCCCCTCCCCTGGCTTGTGCTCTCTCACACCCTCTCTCTCCTCTCATAAATTAAATACACAAAAAAATCTTAAAAAAAAAATAATTACACCTGTGGTCTGATCTTTAGATGCTAGTATAGCTGTAGCTTTAGGAATCTGACCATGTTGCGTACGCTATACATGCTGAGCAGGGGAGGCCCGGTTGAGAGGTGTGAGGAGAGGGACTGAGCGACTATAGGTAAGACCAGAACTTCCGATTCTCCCTTCTTCCACTAGGGCATGCTCTATTGCAGGTGTAGTTCATTTCAATAGGACTGCCTTGCAACAGGACAACAGGATCCCATGGGAGGCTAAACAGTCCTCCTTGAGCCACGGTCACAGAGTAACTCGTCTATTCTGGTGGATGTCCCCTGGTAAATTCCAGCCAGAGTGCTTTTCCCAGGCAGGATGGGACTTGGTGTTCTCAGCGCATAGGATATTGATCCTTGGTGAGAGTCAGGGCAATGGCTGTATTTTACCATGATTTCTATACCTTTATGGTACTGGGCATCTCAGTAGGGGTCCCCAGTTTGGTATATGGGACAACAGGCCTTACTGGTTAATTATTTGAATGTATGAAAGCCTGGGACAGCACTTTTTTCCACATGGTTAAGGTGATTTTACTCATAAATAATTTAATAGCTGCTTTAATAGTTTATTCTTCCTACTAAACTTGCTACTTGCAAATGATAGGGGACATGGAACCTACATTCAATGTCGTGTTCTTTTGTCCAATCTCCCAGATCATGACCTTTGAAATGTGACCCTGATCATTATCTATTCAACAAGAAGATCTGTACCTGGTACTTAACATCTTTAATCCCCTAATAGTGGCAGTCTGTTTTGCATGGCAAAGGGGAAGCTTGGGTTGGGCCAGGCACAGTATCCATACAAACCAAGGAAGACTTTTGTAAAACCTTTTCTCAGAGAAAGGACCAATACAGTTGACCCTTCCAACAACTCAGGGGTTGGGAGCACTGATACCCTGCACAGTTAAGAAGTCACACATATCTTTGGACTCCCCCAAAACGTAATTACTAATAGCATAGTATTGCCCAGAACCTTACTAAAAAGAGAAAGTCAATTAGCACACCTTTTGCATGGTATATGCATTATATACTATTTCATATTCTTACAATAAAGCAAACTGGAGAGAAGAAAAGGTAGGAAAAAAGGTAAGGAAGAGAAAACACATATATGTTATTAGACTGTATTTATTGAAAAAACAGGTGTATAAATGGTCCCTCACATTTCAGACCCATGTAGTTCAAGGGTCATCTCATCAGTTTGCCAGTTCCTCACTGGTTGGAGACTCTGGTGGTGGGCTCACATTCTTTTAGTAGTTGCCTCGGGTGTTTTTTAGAACACACAGGGCATGCTATTCACAACACTGTATTTCAATAGCAATCTAACACTCTTGACAATATGCCATCCCACCAAGGTGTTACAGTGGCTGCTTTTTCTATGCACCCACTTCACTCTATCTACTGAAGAATCAGTTGCTAGATCTCATACCTGAGATAGGACCTCAGTTTCCTGATGGCCAGGATGTGTCAACACCTTTTGAGCCAGGCCATGGAAAAGATGAGGACCTCCTCAGGCTTTTGCAGGAGAGCCCAGATGTCTTTCCACATATCCTGATGTCATAAGGGCGTCATCCATTTCTTGCCTTTCCATTGTCCAAACTATAGGGTTAATCTGTTTAGAACATCCCAATCTTCCCTGCCAACTATTAGCAGCCAGGGTATATGAGCAGTCACCAGCCAAAACACTCGAGTTCAGACCACTGGTTGCTGAAGTTCTTTTTCATTACAAGAACAGATTCTTTTTTTTTTTTCCCAATTTATTAATTTTCAGAAAAACAGTATTCATTATTTTACAAGAACAGATTCTTAATTGAACTTGTGCAAATAACTACATTGCCATGAAAGTAACAACTCTCTGAGAGTTTCCAAATTCTAGAGGGATTAGGTAGAGAGAGAGGAAAAAAAAAAGACAAAAAACTAAACAAATGATTCATCTTTGTTCACAAAGCTATATGTTAGCAAATTGTTAATAATTTAAAAGAAAAAAGTTTTCTTAAATCTGAAAAAAAACATAAAAAAAACAATCATGTTTGAAAGAAAAAGTTATAGAAGTTATAATCATCATCATTAGTTTTTCCATTAGAGTTCTATAAATTCTTAATTCAGTTCAGTGGTATGATCTTAGTTATCAGAAACCTACACTTGTTGGTCCGTTCCATGAATCTCCTTGAAGATGAATCATTTTTACAGGAACACTTTTACAAAAACATCAGAGTAAAACAAAAACGATTTGTGAATGACAAATGATTTAAAAAGTGGTCATGGTTAGAGATCTGATGAGTTTATTATAATGCAATCGATGAGGGGATTTGGTTATTTCTGTGTCATCCTTTTTAAAATAATAACTAGAATTATGACTAATAACATTATCTCAGGACATATTAGATTTTTAGGAACTTCATATAATCTCTGGAGCATTTATATCTATACAAATATAACCTAAGCAAGTTTAGTATCACTTCTTATTTGACAATGCTTCCCATGAAATTTAACTTATCAAATAGATCTAGTTTAATATCAGGGTTTTTTTTTTTTTTTAATTAACAAAGACAATAAATCTTTTGAGATATGCCAGGGACTCTCAAAAATCCCAGGTAGCTCAATGTTAAAAAGACTTTGTCGATAGTTTAATTTGGGAGAATTTTATAAGAAATATTAAAGCATTTTAAAAACACTTGATTAAATAGGATCGATCATAAGTCACTGTGAAACAATAGTTATCTATTTGACCAAAGTGACAAATACTTCAAAGGCAAGTATAGAAAGTTACATAACTATAAAGAACAAAAAAGGAAAGAAAACTTCCCTCTTTTATTAGAGAATTCATTTTTCTTAAGTAATGAAAGATCTGATAAAGACAACCTGAAGCACAGGAAATTATTTCGGTAAAACACAGAATCTTTATTTTCTAGGCAGATTGGTATAGCATTTTACCCTTTGTTCTTTCCCAGGGATTCTGCCTCCTAGTATCTCAATCAGTCTCTTCACAAGCAAATGGACCTTAATCACCAGCACTCTGTGCCCCTGTAGCTTTGGAAAATGCCATGCAAAGAGCTCCAACTTACCTTGTTCTCCCACCTTATCTGTTCACCCCAAGGCTAGAGTAGTAGACACCCACACATCCCTCTCTAATGTCAGCTCTTCTTAAATGTTCTAAATCAAGCTTCAGCTTCTAGTTGGACATAGCCAGCTGAACTGCCCACAGCATAGACCAGCCCACTGTGGCAGCCCTTTGTTTCCCTTCTTTGCCTCAATGCCATGTGCAGTCTCTCAAACATACATATTAGATCAGCTGGTATTTTCAGGGCATCCTTGTACTCACACAGTGGTCCATAAATATCTAACAGGTTAGCCACTTCTCCCCACATAGAAGATGAAGACCAACTGGAAATTTCCCCCAAGGGTAACTCTCTTCCAAGACCCATTTCTTTGGTCTACCTGCTGCTTGCCAACTGTTGGTTTATAAACTGGACCCGATACATGGAGGACAGGAGAGACTAAAGGAAGAGGCAGACCATTCTAGATTGGTAGGTGGCAGGTTTAATAAGCAAGGGGAATTACACAGGAGGCTGTATTGGGCAACCACAAGACAAGTACATCTCCACACCCACTCTCAGAATCTTAATAAATTTATATAAAGGACTTACCTTGTTTCAGTCACATATACAATTCAGATGATCTCAACAATACAGTGCTCTCTTGAAACCATTTCCTTAAAAACACCTTTCAGAGTGGGAACAGGAGGCAGTACATTCCAAGGACTGGGAGTGGGTAAGGAGCCCCCAGTTGCCCGGCTCCACCTCACAGGTCAATATCCTCTCAATGACCTCCTCTAAGAAATGATGGGACCCACCCATTTTTTTGTTCAATAGATTGCAATGTCCAACCAGAATGGAGAACCACTGGCATACAATAGTGATTCCTGAATTTTGCTGAATGCTGTGATGTTCTAAAAATATAAATACTCAGATCACATTCAATACCAGTTGCATCAGAATCTTTGGAGATGGATCCAAGCATCAGTATTTTTTATAACTCTCCAAATGATTCTCATATATAGCTAAGTTAGTCTAGACCATGGCATCTCAAACTTTAATATGCATATGGATAATTTGGGTATCTTACTAAAATACAGATTCTTATTTTTATTCAGTAGATGATGCCTGATCCTTTGTACTTCCAACAAGCTCCCAGGTGATGCTTCAGCTGCTAACCTGCGGTCTGCATTTGGGCAGCAAGAGCACTCTTAGAGGACCAAATATAAACTCCTTTCCTATGTTTTTAAAGACCTGTATATCAATCAGTCCAAAACAAAACAAAACTGTCCACTTGGGCTAGAGAGCTAAAAACTCATCTCTCATGAAGAACTACCTGAGACCCAGAAGCTCTTACATAGCACAATCTCACCCTCACAAAATCATCCATCTCTTATTCAAGTATTTTTCTTCATTCTTCCTCTTAGAAGACACAGAAAATGGCCAAATAGAGGATCAATGTTACAAGAGCAATTATGAACCATCATTGGTATCCAGTCATACACCCTGCCTGGATCTACCCACTGTCTACATGGAAATAGCAGAATGACCTTTACTACTAAAATGGAGAAGCTGAGAACAAGCAAGTCTTGAGACTTGAACCCCAAGAACTCCAGACTATAAGAACGATTCTGTGAATCTCCTATTGTAGATGGCCTGAGAGTCTGACTGGGGTTAGAAGCTGTCCCAACTTACACATTGTAGTAATAGCAGAATTGGGTGTAAGAAGATCCTTCAAGTATACAATCATGGCAAGAAGTTCCTGAGAACACCCAGATCTTCAACAGTTTTAATTAACATTTCTTATGTGTGTCTCCCTTCTTTTGGTTTTCACAATAATCATCCTTTCCAGACTTCTTCATTTTCATAACACTAACGCTAAAACATTAATTTCCTAACCAGCCTGGCTACTCCATTCTCTACTCCATTTTATCCCCCAAATTTATAAAAAAGTGATGTTACTGAAAGACAGCTCTCATTATCATGTCACATTTAAAAATCATCAGTGTGACCTAGAGATACATGAAAAGATGCTCACCATCACTCAACATCACGGAAATACAAATCAAAACCACAATGAGATACCACCTCACATTGGTCAGGATGGCTAAAATCAACAACACAAGAAACAATAATTGTTGGTGAGGATGTAAAGAAAGAAGAACCTTCATGTGCTGTCGATAGCAACGCAAACTGGTGCAGTATGGAAACTGGAAAACAGTATGCAGTTTCCTCAGAAAGTTAAAAATAGAACTACCCTATGATCCAGCAATTTTCTACTATTTACCCAAAGGATACAAAAATACTGATTCAAAGGGATACATGCACCCCAATGTTTACAGCAGCATTATCTACAATAGCCAAATCATGGAAAGAGCCCAAATGTCCACTGGCTGATGAATGGATAAAGAAGATGTGGTATATACATACAATGGACTATTACTCAGCCATAAAAAAGAGCAAAATCTTGCCATTTTCAACTACATTGATGGAGCTAGAGTGTATTATGCTAAGCGAAATAAGGCTGTCAGAGAAAGACAAATACCATCTGATTTCACTCATATCTGGAATTTAAGAAACAAAACAGTTGAAATGGGGGGGAAAGTAAGGCAAATTGGGAAACAGACTCTTAAATGTAAAGAACAAACTGCTGGAGGGGAGGTGAGAGAGGGTTTGGGTTAAATGAGTGATGGGTATTAAGGAGGGCACTTGCTGTGATGAGCCCTGGGTGTTGTCTTTAGGTGGTGAATGACTAAATCCTACATCTGAAACTAGTATTACACTGTATGCTAATAGGAATTCTAAAAGTTGTAAGAAAATAAAGAAGTAATTAATTAAAAATCATCAATGGTCCCCATTGCCAATAATGAAGTCATTGTTAGTTGATGCCAGTGGAAGGACCGCTAAGGAACACACAAGCATGTTCCAAGAGAGAAACATGTGTTAGGCTTCCAATACACAGAGAATTCAGTGCTGGATTAAAATTACACCAGCACTGAAGGGCCTGAAATCTGTGACACCCCAGTACCAATTAAGTATACTGAGCATCCAGATTCTGGTTTTGAATACTATTCTCCAATAAAAGGAACCAGGGCTCCTTGGACAAATAGCTCATTATCAGGTCAGGGCAGGAAAATACAAGGTGATCTTAAAAAATTTCTTAGTGTGGGGGCGCCTGGGTGGCCCAGTTGGTTAAAGCCTCTGCCTTCGGCTCAGGTCATGATCCCGGGGTCCTGAGATCGAGCCTTGCATTAGTCTTTCTGCTCAGTGGGGAGCCTGCTTCTCCCCCTCTCTCTCAGCCTGCCTCTCTGCCTACTTGTGAGCTCTGTCTGTCAAGTAAATACATAAAATCTTTAAAAAAAAAAAAAAACTCTTAGTGTGTATAAGTAAAGAAGCACTCCAAAATCAAAAGGATGGGGGTTTATCAGATGGACATAAGGGCCAATCTGAAGAAACTGCCAGTGGCCAAAGGTGGAACAATTGAGCAACAAAATAAATAATAAAGGTAGCATCACATTATGCCACAAAGTATAAAATAAATACGCATGAATCCATACAGATATAAATAAATGAATGAATATGTGATAGGTAGATAAATGAAAGATGAGAGATACATAATAGATAAAGGTGGAAAAGAAATAAATCTTTTTTTACAGGAAAATTCCCAATAATTTATACAAGAACTATGAAGGAAAGCTTACCTCTCCCCTACCCACCTCCTTGAATGACTTACTTTCAAAGAATAAAGAAAAGGGAAGAACAACAACTCTATAATGCAGAACCTGGTGAACATTACCTTGGCTATACAATCAAGATTAACATCACCAGTAAAAAGTCCCCTCCATAGCACATACCCTGAGATGATCTAATGGGGACACTTTACTTCTCCAGTCTTTTCCAAAATGCATAACCTCGATCTAGTCATGAGAAAAATTTCAGCCAAACCCAAGTTGAGGGGCATTGTTTTTTAAGGTCATGAACAGCAAGGGATACTGAGAAGTTTTCACAGGGCAGAGAAGATTTATCAGCTAAATGTAAGTGGTATCTTGGATGAGAGCCTACAACAGAAAAAGGACATTAGCAAGAAGATACATGGAATTTGAATAAAGTGTCGAGTTTGGTGGATAGCAATTAATGTACTCTATAGTAATCTAAGACATTAGCATTAGGGAATACAGAGAACTCTCTGTACCATCTTCACAACTTTTCTTTAAATCGAAAACCATTTCCAAAGCAAAAGTTTATAAACAACAACAGCAACAACACACCAGCTGTGTAAGAAGTTGTACTCTTTCCCTCAATCAGCTTCCTCGTCATCTCAGCCTGACCTTGAAGCAGCCAATACATGTGGAAGGAGAAGAAACCAAAATGAGAGCAAGTTTTCCAGCTACACAGATATAGCACATAGAAATTACTCAAATGTTTATTAAAGGGGAAAAAAAAAAAAAACAGAGTTAAAAATCAGGTAGAGTTGTGGGAGGAAGGTATAGAAATGGAATAGATCCCTAACCTTCAAGTGAAGTATAGTGGTCTGCCAAGGAAGGTGAGACAGAGGGATTGAAAAAAAAAAAAATGACTATAATATAACAGAGAAAAAGTGAATGGTGCCATCAGTTCTCTGAAAATTTAGCAATATTCGTTCTAACTGGAGGGGTCCCATCCATTATTTTCAAACAGTCTCACAAGAGCATCTGGACAGATGTGACTGTTTCCATTTCATAGTTGAGGAGACTCAGGCAAGAGGGAGGTTAAATGTTTTAGATCTCAAGATCTCCTCGTGTCCTTGAGCAGAGATGTTAGCAAAAGACTGCAGGGAAGGTGAATCTGTCCTAAGCCCATAACTCACTTAGGGAAGGTAAGTGACCCCCCCCCCCAAAAAAAAGTGCCCATCTCTAACACCTACGTATTTATTAATTAGCAAGTGAGGAAGCTGCCCGATTGTGCTGCTCTCAGTGACAAGGGGCAGGATCTATGAGCTATGCCGGCAGAGAGCCCACCCAGTCTTTTCAAATTTGGGAGTTCACAACAACCTGTGTCAATGTGAACATGACAACCTAGCAAGACAATCTGAAGATTTATATCCATCCCTTGAGCCAAAATTTCTAAACCTCCCCTAGGTCCCAACTCAAACCCAAGCAGTCTTTATACCATCCTCTTTCCCATCTGGCATCTCACGGCTGGGCTGCCAGGCTCTGTCACAAGCCCGCCTCATGTCCTCCATCAGGGAGGACCGGCAGAGCCCAGGTGAAAGTCAGGTCTCCAGCACCACAGCTGCACAAAGCAACACGGAGTCTCCACACCGTCCCTGGGTCTCTGCAGAAGTCACACACCTGGTTAAGGACTTGCAGAGACGAGCCAAGAAAAGGGCCTCATGCCTTTGTGGTCCCCAGCCTGAAAACCCTTCTGGTTACCCAGTGGTCTAGTGTAACTAATTTTCAAGTATCTCTTTGGGACCAGGTACACCCCCCTTGTGATAGAGCCCTGGGTTCCAAAGTGAAGCATTGTCTGTTTTGCTTCAGATAGTCTTCTCCTCTCAGAATGAAAATGGTGTCCTTCTGTGCTTGTAGTAATAGTCCAGAACCTTCATCATCATCCCTATCCCAATCAACAATAACAATCTTTTATGGGGATCTTCCTCTGTGCAAGGTGATATACTAAGCACTGTGCACTATCATCCTTAAAAAAAAAAAAAAATTCTTAAAAATATATTCCTCTGGAGGAAGTACGATTATTAAGAATGCTATTTTCCAGGGACCCCTGGGTGGCTGGTTAAGCCACTGCCTTCGGCTCAGGTCATGATCCCAGTGTCTTGGGATCGAGTCCCACATCTGGCTCCTTGCTCAGCGGGAGACTGCTTCTCCATCTGCCTCTGCCTGTCACTCTGTCTGCCTGTGCTCACTCTGACAAATAAACAAATAAAATCTTTAAAAAAAAAAAAAAAAAAAAAAAAGAATGCTATTTTCCAGAGGCAGAAAACAGATTGCCGCTAGAAACCACAGGACCCTGATTTATACCGAGATTCAGAGCCAAGCTTTAATGGCTTAGAGAATGCACCTTCAATGTTTAGCAGGAGATTTGTATGTTGATTCCCCATCTGAGTTGGATTAGATTAGATTAGATTAGATTAGATTAGATTAGATTAGATTAGATTTCCCCACAGGGCCTTTGTCACTTTGAGAACCCAATGTGAACTGTTTCTCGCCACTCTCTCCCCACTGCGGACAAATGCCTGGCCCAGAATGACACTCAATAACTTGATTACCGAACAATTAATAATGCTCTATACACTGGAAAGTCTCAAAATTTGGAATCACAGAAATTTTTTATACTTACTAAATAATTTAATTTTAGGCAGATTATGCAGTATCTCTGAGCCAGGAGAATGCATCGTAATTCCTTCCTCACAGGAACTCTCGAGGACTAATGAGAAAACCTACACAAAACACCAAAGAACTGGCACACTGTGGGATTTTACTGCTGTCCCATGTCAATAGACAATTCATTTCATTCCCTGTTTCTCTGTCTTCTGACTAGTTTTCTTATTAGAAATCATTGTATGTTAATTCAAATGAGCCCCTTGATAAAGTCTGGCTTCCCCACTTATTGGTCAAACTCCATCTGTGAATATTCTAGAGACACTTCTGGATTCTGGTTTCCTAAACAAAAATAGTTTCGCCAAAATCATCAACAGAATCTGTCTGAATGCAGATGATAAGCCAGTGTGATGACTGATCAGTGGAGAGCAAAGACCGGTCGGCTTTCATTTTAGGCAAGAGGGGACAAGTGCATTCATGGGAAACAGAAGTTATTGGTTTGGAGGAAAGAGATATTGCAACAAAAGAGGCTATTATGGTTGATGACATGTTTCTACTATAAAGTACCTCAGAGAGAAGGCTCCTTTTTAACTCCTCGAAAATGAAGCAGCATGCGCCAGTTAGACCTCTCAGTTGAAATGTGAGTGCGTGTGTGCGGGTTCCAATCTAAGCTTTTGGCAAATGAAGAAAAACCATCTCATCCCAGATCACAAGACCAATGTTCTCCAAGGAAAGAAAATGAAAGTTTGCACGAAGATCTTTTTTGTTGCCAGGCACATCCAAAGCTATTTTCCTTGTCTTGCTCCAAGAATTTTCCGCGTTGCTCTCGGCACCAGTCCAGTAGACCTAGAAACCATTTCCCACTGGCCAGGGAGCTGGCACTGCAGGTGATCGGTGTAATCCAGGCTGTGCCTCGCCGGGCACTTTGTCGATTCCCAGCAGATGTTGCGTAAGGCAGTCCAGATTGGCCATCCTTTCCCTGGCAGCCTTCCTGTTTTTCCTTCTGAGGTCTGATGTCGCCTTGCAGTACACAGTGTCTGTCTGAAGAGCAGATGTGTTGGAGAGGGTTATTTTTCTAAGCTAATTCTCCACTACAGTTTGCTGATTAAATCCAGAATGTTCACTGTACAAGCTTCTCACAAAGAGCAGGGAACAGGATTTATTCAAAGCTGACTATCATCTGACCATTTGAAAGTATGCATTTGCTTTCCATGGGAAAAAAAAAAATAAAGCATTTTATTTTACAGTGAAAGTTGTTCTGCTGTGATATGCACGAGGAGACCTAAAATATGATTCATCTATGGCTGAAAATACTGATATTGGTCCAAATTACCTTGAAAGGTAACTTCGGGTGCCTATAAAGCACATTAGCTATGCTATGTACAAAAAAGAAAGAGAGAAAGAAAAAGCAAACAAGCAAGCAAAATTGGGCAAGGTAATACTATTTTGTCCAAACATGAATTGTCTATTCTCTTATTGTGCTACCTTCGAACCTCTTTGCAAACATAATCGCTCCAGAAATGCCAGTATATAATTCTTCTGGAGAGCATACTGCGGTAAACATTTTCCATAGTTGTTCTTCTGTTCTTATCACCCAGAAGCATGTTCATGGATAGAAATTTCAGGAGAAATCAAGAAGCAGTGCCTCTGTCGTTTAACTGATGAGTCTGGATAATTTAGTTGTAATGAAGGGAGTCTGTCAGGTCATCTCAAGGAAGGGGCCTTTAAGGATAGGCACAGAGTACAGCTCACGACAGGACTGTTCTCAATGTAAGCCAGTTTGAGGGACCGCCTGCTCTCCCATGTCCCCCTCAGGGGGACATAGCCTCTACCTCATGGCAATCTCCTTGCCTGCCAAACTCCTCCACTTCCTCCCTCTGCTGGATTTCTCCCCTGTTCTCTACCCTGGAGCCAAAATATGCGTGGATTTAACTTATGCATATTCATCTCCCAGTGCTGCACACACACACACACAGAAATGAGCAAAAGATGGGTGTCCTGAAACTGCTGTTCCCTCAGTCAGCTTCAGTTTCCAGGTGACTCACACACTGCGAAGATCTTTCTGTACCAAGTATAGTTCTATCATTTAAAGGTATGTATTTTCAGTAAAACATGGCCCTGAAGTGAAAGCCAATTCCTTCATCTGGTGCTCTCCTGAAAATGCATGAATCTGTTCCAGAGCTATAGAAAACTCACACTATGTTGAGTTTACCAAGAAACAGTAGGCTGGTCCCAATGTGACACCATTTTAAGGGATTTTCAAGGGTAGGTTTGACAGCCTGTAATACCAAACGCCTTTAGCGGCCAGCTTCTTGTACATGACTCCCTCGTACATCTTTTATGCAGCCTGATATCGCAGGGCACTGATGCACTCCCGCAGAATTTTTTGCTTTCCAAATAACATCACAGATTCACAGTTCCCCGTTCCAAATTCTGAAGGAGAACCTTTCTGGTTTATTTTTTAAATTTCAGGAAACAGACCCTTGTATACTGACCAGCATCAAAGTTGCCCGTCCATACATCAAGCGTTGATCCCCGGTCTGGTCTCCTGGAGGGTGGGGAGAGAGGCATGGTTCTGGCTGCCGAAGATCAGGATTACAAACTGTGCCATACTGTATAAAAACCTAGGTGAAAGCCCCTTGTGAATCATCAGGCAAAACGTTCCAATTTTTAGAAGTTTAGCATACCAGCTATGAAGGGGCAGTAAGATCTCCTTTAAAGGTGAATTTTTATTTCATAGAAAGGTATGCAGTGCCAATTACCATGTTCCAATGGCTCCATATCATTAGTATGTATGCAAAGAAATAAGGTGGAGAAAATAGTAGCCTTCATATTTAAATTCAAAGTAATTGATGAAATAACTACTTAATTAACAAGCCAATATGAGATGCCATGGGAATTATAGAATATTAGACATAGAACACACCCAAAGAATTTTTTTTTCTTCTTCTTTTTTCTTTTCTTTTTTAGAACTTCCAAAGAATGATGAAGGATGTATTATAGATCAGCACTACTACAGAGCAGGACCTGACAGGGCTGCCTGGCTAGCTCAGTGAATAGAGCACAAGACACTGGACTCTGTCCTGAGTTCAAGCTCCACCTTGGGCATAAAGCTTACTTAAATTTTTTTTCAAGGTAGGACCCGATAGCAGTGCAAACAGAGATACAGACCTGAAACTATGCAGCTATAATCTCTAGCTGGGGACACATGCAAAGGAAGGAGTAACTGGTGGTAAATAGGAACCACACTCAAAAATGTGGAGGAGAAGGTAATTCCAGGCTAAGACAGTAATGGGAATACTTAATATTAGAGCACCAAGTGGGTGAAAGAGGATTGAGTATGATGAGTTTGGGTTAAAAACATATGAAATTTGGGGGCCCCTGGGTGGCTCAGGGAGTTGAGCACCTGTCTTCAGCTCAGGACATGATACCAGGGTCCTGGGATGGAGTCCTGACTCAGCTCCCTGCTAAGAAGGGAGTCTGCTGCTTCTCCCTCTGCCCCACCCCCCTCCTCTCTCATATGCACACACATGCTTGCATCCAAAGATTTTAAATAAATAAATAAATAAATATAACATGAGATTTGGTAGCCAGAAGAGGCAAGGTGTTTATACGTTATCCAAAAGTCCAAGCAGCCCAGAGCCACAAAGCAGTGGTGTTCAGAACCATGCTCCATGTGACAAATCTGGAAGGGATGAAAAAGACAGATTTGAAAGAACAGAAAAGAGAATTTGTTGTAATTTTACTTCTTATGCACTTATCCAACAGAAACACAATCCTAGTATACAAAGATATTTATAGCATTTTTTTCATAATAGGGAAAAAAGAGGAAATCACTGAAATGTCAGTTAATAAGGGATGTATTTTTCTTTTTTTTTTCTTAAAGATTTTATTTATTTATTTGACAGACAGGACACAAGTAGGCAGGGAGGCAGGCAGAGGGAGAAGGAGAAACAGGCTCTCCACTGACCAGGGAGTCCAACATGGGGCTCGATCCCAGGACCCTGGGATCATGACCTGAGCCAAAGGCAGCCGCTTAACCAACTGAGCCACCCAGGTGCCCCAATAGGGGATATTTTAACTAAGTAATTATTCATCCATGCAACACAGTACTATACATGGCTATTAAAAAGACTGAGGTACTTTGATACAAGGCTCACTATCTCTAACACATTGTAAAGTAAAAAGAGGGAAATTGCATACAAGTATAATAATGTCATCATGATTTTATTTTCTTAAAAAACAAATACTTTGGGGGCACAGTAAGAGTAAACTTTGAGGCTCAGGGGTTTGGCAGGCAAGGTTAGAATTTTGGTTTAGTCACTTACCAGATAGTAAACAGGGACTGCTTGAGAAAATTTACGTGAAATGCAGAGCTCACTGCTGGCTCATAGCAATTCCTCAATAAATACTACCTAATTCGTGATCATGATGCATACATTGATATGAATATATGACATTGAAAAATGGAGGTAATATAAATACTATACAAACAAAGCATGAGGAAATCAGAAAAAAAAAGCACACAACACTGTCACAGTTAACAACAGTTGGACAGGAACTTTAGAGGAAAGGAAACCTTCCATTTTTATCTTACTCACTTTTTTGGTTTGAATTTGTTACCCCAAAAAACATGAATGGTTCTTATAATTAAAAAGAACTTTAATACTTACTCTGGAGAAAAAAGAGGGTATGATCTGAACTTCTATCTCAGGAGCAGAGGAAAAAGGCAAGAAATATACCTGCAAGTTGACTCAAGAGAAAGCACTTACCCACTGACTGGAAACTGAAGGCAAAGAGGAAGAAATTAAAGAGGACGCGGATGCTTGGAGCCTTGAAGCCTCAAAGAACCGCGCTGCCTCCTGACAGCAGAGGAGGAGGACAACTTTGGAAGCCAAGGCACATCAGTTTTGTACCTCATTAACTGACGGTTATGTAACTCTTCCGGAGTCATGCATTCTCTCTGTGAAGAGTTCCCCTGGCAGAGTTTCCCTCCTTAACTGATGACAACGGTGGACTAAGAAGGAACAACGTTTCTAAGGTCATTGTTTCCTTTGTTGTCCTTGCCAGCAGAGAGTGGGATTCAGGCTGCAAGTCTGGGCCACTCTCACAGGTGTGCAGCAGTATCTCACTGTTTACATTTGTAATTCTCTGATGGTGGGAAAACCTTTAAACAACATCTCATATGTTTATTTGCCCTCTGCGTGTCTTCTTTGGTGCTGTATCTGCTCAGGTCTTTGGCCCCGTTTTTATGTAAGTTGTTTGTTTTCTTCCTGTTGGGTTTTTAGAGTTGGTCATATATTTCAGGTAGCAGTCCTTTATCAGATATATATTTTCCAAGTATTTTCTCCCAGTCTGTGGCTTGCCCTCTCGTTCTCTTGAGATTGTCTTTTGTGAGCAGAACTTTTAATGAAGTATAGCTTATCAACTATTTCTTTCATTGATCATGCCTTTAGTGTTATCTCTAAAGTCACTGCCATATCCAAGGGCAACCTAGTCAGGTTTCCATAAGACAAATCTTCCATTTTCCTAGAAATATTTTAAACATTTTTTAAAGATATTTATTTATTTGACAGAGAGAGAGAGATCACAAGTAGGCAGAGAGGCAGGCAGAGACAGGGGGAGGGGAGGAGTAGGCTCCCTGCTGAGCAGAGAGCCCGATTTGATGCAGGACTCAATCCCAGGACCCTGAGATTATGACCTGAGCCGAAGGCAGAGGCTTAACCTACTGATCCACCCAGGCACTCCCCAAGAAATATTTTAAGAACCTAAAACCTGATTTTGACTAAAGGACAAGTTCTGTCTTAATTCTAAAACTTTTTACATTTTCATATAGATCATATCCATTCACAGCGTTGGTTCTATTAAGTGAGGATTATTTCCAAGCCCCAAATCTTGAGAGCAGCTTCTGTGCTCATCAAGTCAATGTGATATCAAACATCGAGATGCTTAAAAGAAGATTCTGTCAATTAGCCAGATGTTTCCAAATGTTCAGCTACTTGGCATTGTGTGTACAGCTGGTTTCAGAAACATCTAATTGATTGATAGAGACTTTTTACTTTTCATCTACATGTTGGGTAGTAGGTAAACACACTACCTTCATTTTAACATCTTTACTAGTTCTATGCATTTGATCAAACAAATGAGAACCAAAGTTTCAGATTAAACAATGCAGGACTGATTGTAAGTCATCACAGATGCTACTTTAAGCCAATTAACCAAAAGATCTAGTGAAAGAACAGATTCTTCTGCATACAGGCAAGTAAAGAATCTAATTATCAACTGCACTGGGTTTGTTTTTCTTTCTTTCTTTCTTTTTTTTTTTTTTTTTTTTTTTTTTTGTATTACTGCATTACCTTCTGCAATTCTGCATTCAGATTTTGAATCTTTTATTTATGAAGTTGTCCCTTGGCATGCCAAGTGATAATAGTTTGATTAAAATTTTTAGGCTCCAGGTTCTTGGGAGTCTAAATTTGTGCATACAATAGACACACAGTTGTTGCACTGGAGTAAATGATAATACAGGATATGGAAGGATGGTCTAGTTCTTCCACTGCAGCCAATTACAGTGCATTTGGCCTATAGAGCTATAGTCTTTGCACATGAGTAGATTACAACAAAGATTTAAGTTGTGTGGAACAATAAAAGCAGGCCTATAAAGATAGAATGTGATCCACATACAAGAACTGAACCACAAACTGTATTTGGGTTTTTCAGAAAAACAGAACCAATAAGATATACAAAGATACACATAAAAGAAGATTTATTAAAGAGACTGGCTTATGCAATTATGGATGCCAAGAAGCCCCATGATCTCTATCTGCAAGCTGGACAACCAGGAAAGCCAATGGTGGAACTCGATCTGAGTCCAAAGGCCTGAGAATCATGGGAATAATGGGGTAAGTCTCAGTCTGAGTCCAAAGCCTGAGCACTAGTGTCCTGAACAGAAGATGGATGTCTCGGCTTAAGCAGAGAAAAATAATGCGTCCTTCCTCTACTTTTTTGTTTTATCTGCACTCTCAAAGGATTGGATGGAGCCCACTCATGTTGGGTAGGGTCATCTGCTTTACTCAGTTCACAAATTCAAAAGTGAATCTCTTCCAGAATCAGTTCCACAGATACAGCCAGAAATAATGTTTTACCAGCTATCTGGGTATCCTTTAGCTCACTCAAGTTGACATGTAAAATTAACTGTCACATAAAGTAAGTTAGAATTCTATCAACTCAGATTGGGAAAGTGGGGAAAGGAATGGAGACTGGAAATGTGGCAAGGTATGATGGTCAAGAAGACTTCTAAGAGAAGATGAACAGTTACGTAAATCTTAAGAGAGGCCTTCATGTGTCTCTTCCAGCTGTAGTGTGTAATTGAAAAGTAGGAGTAGAACTAATGTGAAAAGGGCCAATTCTAGGCTTCCCTGGCTCATGGTCTTCCTACACACTGCATCTTTCCTGGCAAACCAAAGAACGCTGGATCTGATTAATAGCTCCCAACTCCTTCTTACTTTTACTCCACTGCTGCTCTTGGGTCCTTAAATTCCAGTTTTTCCATTTCTACAGCTTGAAACTAATTTTGACCAATGAAGTTTTGCTGCCCTTTGAGATGTCTACCGCGATCAGTATCTAAGACAATCCAGCCTGCATAGGACAGCCATGGGACCATGGCGTTAGGAGATCCAGGCAATGGAGGGTTGACACCGCCCCAGTGTTCCGACCTGTGGAAAGGTTAGTGCTAGCAGTAGATTTATCTCTGTGGGAACATTATTTGCCAGTAGTAGAAAAGTTCACCTATTAAAAGAGGAGCATCTGAAGTAAGGTTCAGTGTAGTCCATCCCTGGTGAGCTGGGCTTCTTAGTCTACCCAAATCAGTTAAAATTAGAATCAGCTGCAAAGAGCAGTGACCTAACACCCTCCCCAGTCTGGGCACAGTAGGGAAGAAAGATCATTAGCAGCATGAACATACTCCAGAAGAGCAGGAAAGTACTCATCATATGTGGACTGGTCATGACAGGGTTCTATCTTGAGCAGACTGTAGCATTTGAACAATCATGCTTTTACACAAAGCACAGATACAGTTCAAAGATCAGAATATTGTTCTTCCTGGGTGACTTCAGCTGCCACCTAGAGAACAGGTCGTATCATCTAGGAACCCCTACCGGGCAGAGTAGAAGCTATCTCTTTGATTATCTTTTGATTGAGAAATATCTTTTTGACTTAGTCTTTCTGAATCCAGAGCCAACCCTCTCTAGAATAGCCTCAGAGAGCAGAACATCCTATCCTGACTGCTTAATAAAAGCAGACACAGGGATGCCTGAGTGACTCAGTAGGTTAAGCGACTGCCGTCAGCTCAGGTCATGATCGCAGCGTCCTGGGATCAAGCCCCACTGTGGGGTTCCCTGCTCATTGGGGAGCCTGCCTCTCCCTCTGCCTGCTGCCACCCGCTGCTTGTGCTCTGTGTGTGTGTGTGTGTCTCTCTCTCTCTGATAAATAAATAGGTAGATAGATAGATAAATACAGGCTGATACAATCTCAAAAAGAAAGAAAGAAAGAAAAAACTTCAAGGGCAAAGGCAAACAGTGGTTGATGGAGCGGGCGTGGGAGGGCATATGCAGTCCCTGACAAAAGAATATAGATGTGGGAAAAAAAAAAATAACTGATTTTCTGAGCTCTCAGCACATGCCAGGCACTGTATATGATAAAGCACATCATTTAATCCTAAAATAACATTCCGGAGTAAGTACTATTATTCTGTCTTCTGTACAGGAGAAAAAATGCTCAGGAAGTTTAAAGAATTACCTAAAGTCACACTGAATATCACCTTGGAACTACAATTCCTACAATTCCCTTCAATGTTGACTTCAGGTTCTGGTTGGCGGACAAGAAACATCACTATAATCATGGCAACACTGACTCACCAGGCATTTTAGTTGGGTTTGAGAGAGATGCAGAGGGTTACTATTTGTTCTTACTTTTTTCCAGGCTGAGTCCATTTCCTTCTCCTGTAGCAATGGCCACAGAGCCAGCAATCTTTCATAGACTTCTACACCAGCCCCCTGACATCCTCTCTAGTGGCTGGACATGCCTAGCTTCCTGCAGGCTCCAACTTACCCACTTGCCCCACACAGATTCACCTGTGCCAGGGACTTTTTTCCAATCCCTTTTGGACCTTTTGTTCCCCAGATCCACCCAATGAGTAAGGTATACATTATGTTCTTTGATACTTACAATGATTCTCTGTCCATAAGTAAGCAGTAACATATGCAGAATTAAGAAGCGGTAGAGCCTGGATTCTAATATAGAGACTTATGGCTAGGCTCCAGAACAGTCCACCATTGGGTGCCATACCTCTATGTAAGGCAATGTTAGGACTTGTTAGAATTCTTCTTTATTTTACTAAGAAGGGGGAAAAAATGAGGAAAGTATTTGTAGTAGTTTTCTCCCATTGACACCTAGTTATACACAAAGCTCCCTAACATTTTCCATAAACCAAAGGGTAAGAGCCATATATTGGTAAATAAGGATATAAAATGTACAAGTGAGGGGCGCCTGGGTGGCTCAGTGGGTTAAGCCTCTGCCTTCGGCCCAGGTCATGATCCCAGGGTCCTGAGATCGAGCCCCACATCGGGCTCTTTCCTTGGTGGGGAGCCTGCTTCTCCCTCTCTCTCTGCCTGCCTCTCTGACTACTTGTGACCTCTCTGTCTCTCTCTGTCAAATAAACAAATAAAATCTTAAAAAAAAAAAAAATGTACAAGTGAGATGCCATTGGTGAACTGCATCTTACCATTAATCCTTACTGAAATGATAGGAGTTGAAATCCCATGTCTTGTAGGGGAGCTAGCAAAAATGATTCTGTTCAAATAAATCAAGTTTCTTTTACCCAAAGCATTTGTGAAGGTCTCATGCCTGCATTCGTAGTGACTAATACTATTTTTTTTTAAGATATTATTTATTTATTTGAGAGAAAGAGAGAAGGAAAGTGCAGAGAAAGAGGGAAAGGAAGAAGCAGACTCCTTACTAAGCAGAGAGTCCAATGTGAGACTCGATCCCATGACCCTGGGCTCATGACCTGAGCTGAAGGCAGATGCTAACCAACTGAACCACCGTGCCTAATGCTCTAACGCAGAGTATTCTGCTGCACATCACAGAAGTTCCTCAGCATACCGAAGCTTGATGGGTGCTGGTAGGCAAAGGCCATGCGAGAAGATTCACTTATCAGCTGCAGAAGGCCTGCATTCTCTCCCATTCACAACCATTTCCATGACTGCTGAAGCCAGTTTTTCTGATGCCACTACATTTCCTAGAGCCACTGCCCTCTCATCTTTCCTGGGTCCAAATCATAAAGAGCTATCCTTGAGTCAGGTTCTCCTGGGTCCCAAGAAAACGCCTCACCTGGAAATTGTGATCTCTAGCACACATTTTTGGTGATTTTCTTTCTCTTTAAAAACATCAAGGCCCAAAGCACTATTTTTTAGGAAGACAAATATAACAAACTATACTACCTCTTCAGTCAGGCACAGGTGTTGTCAGAGGAAATATGAAAACTAAGAGGAAGCAACGAGGATAGAGCTCAATAAAACACTTACCTGTATCTGCAAATATTTTGATTTCAGCAGTGCTTGTACCCTCATTCATCTTTGTCAGGACTGACTCCTTTTGTTAAGTATGTTTGGCCAGGTACATATAGAATAAGCCAATTAGAAAACGGATGGAAATAGAATTCTTGCACCATTACATAAAGCCAACCTATACAGGAGCAATTCACGTCATGTGTGCTGTTCTAGGGTTTAAGATCCTGCGCTGGAACTTCTCTGTTTTTAATCATAATAACAGCTCCCATCTGCAGAGGTTCCAGTCATTTGCTAGGAGCTAAGCTAGCTTCTGGAAATTAGAGTCTGATACAGCCTGAGTAGCTGAAAATTTTGAAAAATGAAGATGTGCCTAACCTCACAAATTAGCTGTAAAAATCCTGACCACATCCTCCTCCTCAACAAAGATGTAACCAACCCAGAAGACAGCTACTGCTTTGTTATTTCTCTACTTTACAAGTGAGAAAACTGAGACACAAGCTCAGAGACACTTACTAGCGAGCTGTCTGTCGGAGCACCAAACTCCAACAACAGAGATTTGCCTCCGAGCGTCTTTGACTACAAATTCTACACCCTTTCCGTATTTCTCCCTATGTATTTAGAAATGCTCTTGTTAAGTTGGGTCATCAAAGACTCAAGCATCAGCCAAGATGCATCATTTGAAAATTAAAATTTACAAGCTGCTGTCAGCTTCGATTAATATCCTATGCCATGCTGGTAAGTCTAACTTTCAAAGCTACTGGGGAAAAAAAAAAACATAGCTCTTCAGCTTCCGAAGTCTCTACAAAAGAATATTTAGACACAAGATTGAACACATGAGCGCTACAATAAAAAACATATTGAGAAGGATCTCTGCAAACAACATCTTGTTTTGTCTGCTTTTCAGAACGTCCCTCCTTAAATGTCTGGCTCAGTCCACTCCAGTTATCCATTCTGTTTAGATTAGCTGCTCCAGTGAAAATCATGACAACTATGATGCTACATTATATGCTAATAACTATGCAAATATTCCCTCAGAAATATAATAAAGTTTTCATGAAGATTTAGGATAGAACTATTATAAAATAAAATGTGGAGAAAACAAAGATCATGTAACTCCATGGGGGTGAAGCAGTATTTTTTATCATTTAAATATCTGATCTGGGACTTGTGAAGGTAAGACCTAAAAAGGCTATTACTCATATACCAACAATGAAATAAAAAACAGAATAAACATTGCAGCATTCTGTTAAATATATAATGATGAAAACTTTGACATACAGAACTTATAACAGGATATACAGCAGCGGCCTACAGGATTCTTAATTGCAACTACCATGTCTTAACTCTGTCATCTGCAGACATAAGGTAAATATTTTATAAATATTTGGCAAATAAAATGAATGGAATTTTAAATAAAAGCTTGTAATATCTGTGAGACAAGGAGACATTTAAGGTTCAAAAAAGCACATTTCTTTTTCTTTGTTTACATTTATGTATTTATTAAGTAATCTCTATACCCAACATGGGGCTAGAACTCATGACCCCAAGATCAAGAGTTGCATGCTCCACCAACTGAGCAAGCCAGGAGCCCCTCAAAAACTACAATTCAAATACACGAATTAAATAGAACACTAGAAGCATCTGAATTCTTTATTTGGGTCATGGGATGTCAGAATACTATGATGGGTAAAAAAAAATTAAATTAAATTTTAGAGTCTGAAAAATCTTCATGCAAATCTTAGGACCACCACTTAATATACATAAATTTTTCACAAGTTACTAGGTCTTTTCTTCAGTGTGTAAAATGAGAAAATACAACCACCAAATCCTGGCCTCCTGAATGTCTAAGGATTGTGTGGACGGGTCACCCTGGGAAACCTACTGACTTAAAATTCCAATTTGGAAAAGCTGCTACACTGGACTACTTAGTTATTTCTGGAAATCACGATTTAATTGAAAGCAGGAAAAACATATTGTATCATTTTGTGGCTGTCACACCAAAACCCAAGCAGAAGCCAGCTGGCTTTAAAGGTATAAATGATGTAACTAGAAACTCTTTTCTTAGTTGCAATGAGTAATTAACTTCATGGTCACTTCAGTTAGTTTACTCTCCAATCCACCCATCCCTAATATAACAACGTCTCATTAAAGGAAATCCTAGTCTAACCTGGGATTCTGTGTGACCTCGGCCTTAGATCTTATCCACTACAAATTTTATTGTCAAAATTCCAGAAGGAACTTATTATAAGGTAACATTTTTTTCACCTATAAAATAGTCCCACTTCAGAGGCAGCCCCCAAAGATTTTACAGGCTTATCACTGAAAAAGGAATTGATTCCTAAGACATACAGCCACACCACTAACATCATACACAAAATAACCATAAAAAACAATAGGCAACTGAGCTAAGTTGAGACAAGCTAGGGAAAAGGATTCCTATAAATTCAGTAAAACATCTTCCTGCTTCTATTACATCTATTGGAGAGAAAGAATGTTCCCTGCAGTAGCCCAGAAAATAGTGGCTATAAACAAAAAGATAGGGCAGGTTGAAATTGGACTCCATGGAAATTCACTTAATGACACTTCAGGTTATTTTCAGTAAATTGGCAAATGTATGAACTCAATCAATCCTTAACAGGGGACCGGATCAAATAAGGAAATACCAGTTCTTGACTTTCATTAATAACTCATGAGAAAGCTTTTTAATGGAACATGTTACTTCTAAGTTCTTGCCTCACTGACAGATCTGCCTTCTGCTTTTTTTTCTTATGCTAACACTACCAGTTAGCACCTGTTGAGCCCAGTGCTCTCTGGGCCTGAGCTGCCCCTGAGGGGAAAGAGCAGCCTGGGACACTGCCAACCAGGCAGCTAGGTGGGCTAGCTGATTCCAGCCTACTGAGGATCACAGTAACCAGCCTGCCTATGGCTCCTGTAGGTGCCTTAACAACTAAGTTAAGAACTACAGAATGCCTTGAAAACTCCTTTGGGTTTTACACTGTGCACACATCAAGTGAGGAATTTGGGGGGCTAGACTATTTGAGTTGGGATCCAATTCCACTCCTTATCAGCTGCTTGAAGTCAAATTAATTTCTTATCCTACAGCATGCCTCCATTTTCTCACCTACAAAAGAAGACCTTGTAACTTCATCCCTTGGGGCTGCGGTGAGAATCAGAGGAGACAATGTATTCCAGGGCTTAGCCTTGTGTCTGGCACCTTGTGAGGGCTCAACAAGGGTAAGATGCTTGAGGTGGCCAGGGTGGAGACCATGACAGCAGTGGTGGTGACTGTAGTAGGAGCACTTAGTAGAAATACATTGTAAATGCTATAGCATAACATTAAAGGGCACAAAAAGAGTCAAGATCTAGTCGATAAGATGAGGACCCCAAGTCTCATTCATTCAAACTTTTGAAAACACTAAGCATTTTAAGGATATCGCACAGCCTTTGATAGGCTGTGACTTAGTACAGTGGTACTTAGTCTCCATCTCAAGAAGATTATGAAGACTCAGTGAATTGACTGATTTTCTATTATATGCCACATATTTTATTTTTCTATTTAAGTCCTGATGACAATCCAACAAGGTATTATCTATTTTAGTAGATGAAGAAACTGAGGGTCAAAAAATTTGGTTTTCTCAGGGCCACAGTTGTAGGATATAGTAGAGATCAAGTTCATAGTGAAGATAATCTGACTTCAAACCTGCAACTATTCCCACCAACCTGCTAGTTACAATCCTTACTATACACAAGAGTGCCTACTACAGGGCTTGCTCACAGTAGTTACTGAATAAGTGCAAACTCCTCTCCCTAACCCTATGTCACCCTGGGTGGGTGCCCACGGAGGACTTGGGAAATACCTAGATATGCCCGACACAATTCACTGTTTCCATGCAGGACTTTCCTGATACGACAGAAATGATTTCAAACTATCTTTATCTCTGACATGTTACTTAGTATAACTTAAAGTTATTTTAATATCTACCTACTTTATTTTATATTTACTCTTTTTGTCTCCTTCCCAAACTAGAATACAAGCTCCATGAGGTCAGAGACTGGTCTCTTGCCCTCACTTATGCCTTTAAAAATCTTGATTGGTGGGCACCTGGTGGCTCAGTGGGTTAAGCCTCTGTCTGCAGCTCAGGTCATGATCTCAGGGTCCTGGGATAGAGCCCCGTATTGGACTCTCTGCTCAGCAGGGAGCCTGCTTCCCCCTCACTCTCTCTGCCTGCTTCTCTGCCTACTTGTGATCTCTCTCTGTCTCTCTCTCTCAAATAAATAAATAAAATCTTAAAAAAAATATATTGGTCAGGTAGGTGAATACATTTTTTGAAACAGCATTTAGACACCCATGGTGATTTTTTTCCAGGTAATTTATATGGAACACTCTAGCTAGACTGTGTGCCACCATTTAAAAATCTTGGTTGACTTCTGGCCCCAACAGAAAAGGTGAGGAATTCTGTAATGTGCTCATAAACTATAGTTTAATTAGAACCTCTGTCTTGGTAGTGGCTTTTTGAAAATAACAGCACACTTTCATCTCCCTAATAAGTGAGAATCTTTCACCGATTCAGCATGACACACCAGGCAGCTTCTCACACTCATTTTTTTAGGTCAACAGGCAGGGCAGAATTGCATACACAAGCCCCACTTCGAATTCGTTCACAGTTCACTCGCGTTATTAACACAGTTGGTTTTCAGCCTTTGGCCTTACAGAGAGAAAGCTATTCCTTTAACAGCACTATACCGGGGCTGTGGATTTAGAAAGAATATCTGATAGCATACAGAAATTCTCTCCCTGTGGATCCATTCTGACTGCAAGCAGTCAGATTACTGCATATTTCACTCAACTTGATAGAGTGCAAGTAGGTGAGTATTTTCAGATGATTCGTCAATATCAACTGATGTTTTCTTGTCACAGATAAACAGCCTCTGCCATGAATCAATAGTGTGTCAGCAAGACTGTCACAATCCCCCCTAATGTGTGTGCAGCGTATTGACAGCAGATATATTACCGTGAATGTCTGCAAATGTTAAACAGCTCAGCTATTTATGGGCCACCACTCCGAGCCTTTTTACAAAGTAGGGCATTTGTTCCGGTGACGGCCAGGGAACGTGACTGAGGCTGGTCTGCATGTGCACCGGCAGACGGCTCCATTCCGTCCCATTCCAGCTGTAAGTTTTTGTTGAACCAATTAGCTGAAATCCATCTAGGCTGTGTGGCTTTGATTACACAGCTGTGCCCAAAACGGCACACTGATGTTTTCATTCACATCAAAGTTATACAATGTCCTGGACCGGGACCCCAGCATCAGTACTCTATATATCTCAACACAACAGGACACCTGCATGCCAAGTGAGAATGCTTTCCGCTCAGATTTCTGGGTCACATAGACTCTCCTGTACGGGTACCTGTTGCCAGAGCTATCAGGACGACAACTCTAATCCAAACAGGGAAGTCTTCCAGAGCAGGTGGAATCCTGGAACCTGGATTGACATCTCCCACAGCCTCTCTAGGGGACAGTACAATGCAATCATTTACAGTTTGGGCTTTCAGATCGGGCTAATCTTATTTCCCGTCCTTTCAGTTACTACCTATGTGATCCTGAGCAAATCATTTAGTCTCTGTTTTCTGATTTTAGAATGGGAATCACAGTAATAGAACCTGGCTATTAGGAGGACTTAACAAAATGCTACATATAAAAGAGTCAACCCAAAGATTGGCACTAAATGTCTTCTCAAAACCTGGTGAGTATTATTAGAAAAAAATGAGCAAGATTAAAAAAGAAAAAATGAGAAGGCAAGATTTCAATGAATTGTCCCACTAAAAGACTAAACTGGTGGGCTGCCTGGGTGTCTCAGTTGCTTAAGCATCTGCCTTCAGCTACAGTCATGATCTGAGTCCCAGGATCTATTCCCAGGACTAGTTGGGCTCCCTGCTCAGTGGGGAGTCTGCTTCTCCCTCTCCCGCTGTCCCTCCTTCCTGTTCTTACACACACAAACACACTCTCTTTCAAATAAATAAATAAAATCTTTTTAAAAACAAAGAAAGCTTGAACTGGTAATGTTGTCCTCATGTGCAAATGAACATATATGCCTTGACTTTATGGGATAAAGGCGATCTCCATTCTATTTGTACAGATATTAGAAATTTTTAATGTGCTTTAGAATATTAGTAGGGCAAAGAAGAAAACCCTTCCAGAATCCAAAGCATGAAAGCTTGTTTTAATAGCAACTGCCAGCTGATTGCCCTTTGATACCAACTGATAAGTGTCTTCTTTATTCTTTTTGATACCTTTGTTAACATATAGACCCAAGGGGTGCCTGAGTGGCTCAATGGATTAAGCCTCTGCCTTCGGCTCAGGTCATGATCTCAGGGTCCTGGGATCAAGTTCCACGTCAGGATCCTTGCACAGCGGGGAGCCTGCTTCCCCCTGCCTCTTTGTCTACCTGTGATCTGTCGAATAAATAAATAAAAATCTTTTTTAAAAAATTATTTTAAAAAAATTATATAGACCCAAGAAAGAAATAAAGCAAACAATACTACTTCTGCAAAGGTCCATGCTCCTTCGACACCAAACTTTTTACCAAAATTATAAATATATTCTTTTAAAAAGCAGGCGAGGGGTGCCTGGGTGGCTCAGTGGGTTAAAGCCTCTGTCTTCTGATCAGGTCATGATCCCAGGGTCCTGGGATGGAGCCCCGCATCAGGCTCTCTGCTCAGCTGGAAGCCTGCCTCCCCCACCACCTTCTGCCTGCTTCTCTGCCTACTTGTGATCTCTGTCAGTCAAATAAATAAATAAAATCTTTTAAAAAATTAAAAAAATAAAAAGCAGGCAAACACACTTACTTATCTCAAGAACACTCTGAGGTAAGTACATGAGGAGGTAATGTTCCCTTTCCTTAAGGAAAAGGAGCAATGCTTACAAAAATGACCTGCCCAAATGCTTAATACTACCCTCACAGCCAGGCCAGAGGGGGACCTGGCAGAGAGGGACCTGCTCCAGGTTCCATGCCTCTGAGGGACCTGAGTGATAAAAACACATAACTAAATTTAAGGTTGCAGAGGCACCGAGGCACTCAGAATCCAGTACTCACGCGTGGCAACCTGTGACCCCAAAGCTCCACTCTCCTGATTGATACCGTTCAGGCCAAAGAAACAGCTCTTTCCACCTCTCCTGTCCCAGTCCCTCTAAAAAGGCAATTATGTCCCAAAGCTGTGAACACCTGTGGCTTCCTGCTGCTGGTGTTAGAGACAGACTGCTTCAGTGGGATTTGAGCAGCAGAAGTGCTTAGGCAAAAGGTAAGGCAAATTAATTAACTCATCAAATCCTTTCTCTTAGACAGTATGAAAACAGTAGATTCCTGCATTACAAAGTATCCTTTCCCCAGAGCTGAGTCCATTTACTCACTTCAATTCAGAGTTCCTGAGGTACTTGGGAATTAGGGCAATATTCCAAACTGGTGGCCTAAGGAAGATTCTGCCATATTAAACAACTCTTATTACTGCTGAATTCCCATAGCATGCTGCCAGCACTTCCCTTGTCAATTAGATGAATGAACACTAGAATTGTAAACAGTGTAATTAACATAAAACTATTTAATAAGAGGTAATTGCATTTTCAAAATGTAATTAAAATCAAATTACAACTTTTTAATTTAAATAACTATATTTTAAGCATTGATGTGCATTATTAATAATTTGAATTTTCTCTTTTAATTCTCACAATTTTGCCTAATTTAGAAAAAATTAACTTTGAAGGCGTATGGAAAATATTTTCATAGTTCATGACTTTTTTCATTTATTCTAATTTATTTTTTTGAGGAGAATATAATCAAATTGTGGACATTTTGGATATAATCATACTTTTTAACCTTTAAACAGTGCCTATTACTGAACAAAATTATTTGGAAAAATCTTGATTAGAACAGCACTGCTAAAAAACAGAAATGGAAGGAAAACTGTCAAACTCATTCAATGAGGCCAGCATTAACTGATCCCCAAACCAGACAAAGACTCCATTAAAAAAGGAGAATTACAGACCAATATCCCTGATGAACATGGATGCCAAAATCCTCACCAAGATTCCAGCCAATAGGATCCAACAGTACATTAAAAGGCGTATTCACCACAACCAATTGGGATTTATTCCTGGGCTGCAAGGTGGTTCAACATTCGTAAATCAATCAATGTAATAGAGCACATTTATAAAAGAAAGGGTGAAACCATATGATCTTCTCAATTGATGCAAAAAAAGCATTTGACAAAGTACAGCATCCTTTCTTGATTAAAACTCCACAGTGGGGGCACCTGGGTGGCTCAGTGGGTTAAAGCCTCTGCCTTCAGCTCAGGTCATGATCCCAAGGTTCTGGAATCCAGCCCCACACAGAGCTCTCTGTTTAGCAGGAAGCCTGCTTCCTTCTCTCTCTGCCTGCCTCTCTGCCTACTCATGATCTCCGTCTGTTAAATAAATAAATAAAATCTAAAAAAAAAAAAAAAAGCAAAACTCTCCACAGTGGAGAGAGAGAGGAAACACACCCCAATATCATAAAAACTATCCACAAAATGCCCACAGCAAATATTCTCAATGGAGGAAAACTGAGAGCTGGATGTCCACTATCACCACTGCTATTTAACATAGTACTAGAAGTCCTAGCTTCAGCAATCAGACAACAAAAAGAAATAAAAGGCATCCAAATCGGCAAAGAAGAAGTCAAACTTCCACTCTTTACAGATGATATGATACTTTATGTGGAAAATCCGAAAGGCTGTACCCCAAAACTGTTAGAACTCATACAGGAATTCAATAAAGTGGCAGGATATAGAATCAATGCACAGAAATCAATTGTATTTCTATACACTAACAATGAGACAGAAGAGAAATTGATCCCATTTACAAATGCACCCAAAACTGTAAGATACCTAGGAATAAACCTAACCAAAGAAGTAAAGAATCTGTCCTCTAAAAACTACAGAACACTTATGAAAGAAATTTAGTAAGACACAAAGAAATGGAAAAACATTTCATGCTCATGGACTGGAAGAATAAATACTGTGAAAATGTCTATGCTACCCAAAACAATCCACACACTTAAAGCAATCTCTATCAAAATACTATGGATGGGGCACCTGGGTGGCTCAGTGGATTAAAGCCTCTGTCTCCAGCTCAGGTCATGATCCCAGGGTCTTGGGATCCAGCTCCTCTCTGCTCAGCAGGGAGCCTGCTCCCCGCCCACCCGCCTGCCTCTCTGCCTACTTGTGATCTCTGTCTGTCAAATAAATAAATAAATAAATAAGAACCATCTCAAAAAAAATACTATGGACATTTTCCACAGAGCTGGAACAAATAATCTTAAAATTTATATGGAACCAGAAAAGACCCTCAATAGTCAGAAGAATGTTGAAAAAGAAAAGCAAAGCTGGTGGCATCACAATTCCAGACTTCAAGCTCTAGTACAAAGCTGTAATCATCAAGACAGTATGGTATTAGCACAAAAACAGACATATAGATCAATGGAACAGAACAGAAAACCCAAAAATGGACCTTCAACTCTATGGTCAACTCATCTTCAACCAAGCAGGAAAGAATATCCAATGGAAAAAGGACAGTCTCTTCAACAAATGCTTTCGGGAAAACTGGACAGTCACATGCAGAAAATTGAAACTGAATGATTCTCTTTCTCCATACACAAAGATAAACTCAAAATGCATGAAAGACCTCAACGTGAGACAGAAATCCATCAAAATCCTAGAGAAGAACACAGGCACAACCTCTGTGATTTCAGCCATAGCAATTTCTTGCTAGACATGTCTCCAAAGGTAAAGGAAACAAAAGCAAAAATGAACTATTGGGATTTCAGCAAGATAAGAAGCTTCTGCACGGCAAAGGAAACAGTCAACAAAACTAAGAGGCAACCTCCAGAATTGGAGAAGATATTCACAAGAGACACATCAGATAAAAGGTTGGTATCTGAGATCTATAAAGAACTTAGCCAAACTCAACACCCAAAGAACAAATAATCCAGTCAAGGAATGGGCAGAAGACATGAACCGACATTTCTTCAAAGAAGACATACAAATGGCCAGCAGACACATGGAAAAAATGCTGCATATCACTTGGCATCAGAGAAATCCAAATCAAAACCACAATGACATACCACCTCACATCAGTCAGACTGGCTAAAATTAACAAGACAGGAAACAACAAACATTGACGAGGATGCGGAGAAAGGGGAACCCTCCTACACTGTTGTTGGGAATGCAAGCTCATACAGCCACTCTGAAAAATAGTATGGAGGTTCCTCAAGAAGTTAAAAATAGACCTACTCTAAGACCCAGCAACTGCACTACTGGGTGTTTACCCCCAAGAGACTTAGTGAAACGAAAGGGCACCTGCACCCCAATGTTTATAGCAGCAATGTCCACAATCACTAAACTGTGTAAAGAGCCAAGATGCCCATTGACAGATGAACAGATAAAGATGTGGGATATATATATATATATATATAATGGAATATTACTCAGCCATCAGAAAGGATGAATAATTATACCATTTACATCGATATAGATGGAACTAGAGGGTATTATACTGAGGGAAATAAGTCAATCAGAGAAAGACAATTATCATATGGTTTCACTCATGTGGAATATTCTAAGAAACAGCACAGAAGAACATAGGAGAAGGGAAGGAAAACTGAATGGGAAGTCATCAGAGATGGAGAAAAACCATGAGAGACTTCTCACTATAGGAAACAAATCGAGGGTTGGTGGAGGGGTGGTGGGTGGGGGATGAAGTAACTGGGTAATGGACATTAAGGAGGGCATGTGATGTGATGAGCACTGGGTGTTATAAGCAACTGATAAATTATAAAACACTATACTGAAACTAATGATGTACTATTTGTTGGCTAGTTGAATTCAAATTAAAAAAAGAAAAAAGAATAAAATAAAAAAATCTTTAAAATTAAAACAAAAAAAACAGCATTGCTAGTGCTTTGAAATAAATTTCCTGAAATAAATCAGGAAAAAAGGTTGAGGGAATGAGTATATAATAACTTATTAGTTATGCATGTCTTTATTACTCTCACATGTTGCTGGCCTATTAACAAAACCCCCAGATGTACGCAAAAATAATTAAATCTCATCCTCTTTGGTATTTTGCAGACTTCCAGTCATACAAAAGCTAAAGCTTTACACATTTTGACTTTATCATTATGGAAGTGAAGTTAGGATGATAGAATATATTTTATTTAATGGCTTTTAAGCTTGATTTATTATCTTTAAACGGTAGACATATGGCACACTGACTTCTGTGTACTCTTGCTCCAGGCTTTATAAACATGAGGGGTGGGTCTGAATGTACATTTAGTGACTAATTGCCTCAGTGAGGCTCAAACCCTTCAGATCAGAATTCAACACATATAAAAAGCTAGGTGTTTTTCACATTGTTGTATATACAAAAGTCACAGTCATATAGTGTCCAGGAAGGGGTCCTAGGGCTGGCAGAGATCCCTTAAGGCCAGTCTCTCCCTTCCCCACCCATGAGACAGAGGTTGGGGTAAAGGCAAGGGGTCCCCCTTTGTAATGGACCAAGAGCCCACATGGTACCTGGGTTGCTCAGTCATTTAAGTGCCGGCTTTCAGCTCAGGTCATGATCTCAGGGCTCTGGGACTGAGCTCCACATCGGGCTCCCTGCTCAGCGAGGAGTCTGCTTCTCCCTCTTCCTCTGTGTGGTTGCTTTCTCTCTCTCTCTTTCTCTCTCAAATAAATAAATAAATAAATCTTTAAAAAACGAACCGAAAAGGACCAAGAGCCCAGAGGAAAGGTACGTTGCTTTTGGTTCAGGTGATAGTAAACAAAGCCCCATCAGCTTCTGGAAAAAAGAGGTCCCCCCACACACTCATACCTTCCCCTCTGAACTACCCATCCTCATTTTACCACTGTCTTTAAAGCAAAGCAAAGTAACTTGTTCTCTTAAACCCCATATTTACCAAACCCAAACATTCAGACCCATGTGCCAAAACTCCAGGAATTTTTTCATGATGGCTGTTGCGCCCTGCCTTCTTATGAATTAGCCACTAAACTGCCCCTGTGGAACCTAGATTTGGAACTCCCAACCTTGAGCAGAGGCCCAGCTCTCACCTTGATCTACACCTGGGATCAGGTCCTCAACTCTCTGATCTTTGCCAAAGCTGGAACAAGCTTTAAACTCCAAAGGAGGTGGTAACAGATACTGCTTCCACTCAATCTAAATGGAGACAAACCCTCTGGGTGGTCTTCCTCTGGAGCAATAAGATGCTAAATAGCTCCTAGGCGCCCAGAGATCTGCTCTCAGAGGGGCAGCTAATCAGATAAACAAATACAGTGTTAATACCTGCTAGCATATTCATGTATTTGTCGCTCCCAAGTAACATTTGCATTTTATTAAGAGCCTTGGGAGCCTGACAGGAGGTGTAATCCTGAGGTTGGGGCTTGCAGGCCAACTGAGAGGTGTTGGTGGAGGGGCTGCGCTAGTGGGTTAAAGGAGTCTAAAACCACATGTTGCCTCCATAAGCAACTAATGCATCAGTGTCTCCCACACTTAAGTTTTCCTCTAAATTTACCCCCAACACTGAATTGGGATCATTTACCCTAACAGTTGAGAATCTCTAGAGAGTATTTCGAAAGCCTGCCAACTAAGGAGAGAGGCAACTTTTGAGGTCCTGGTGGAGGCACTTAGCTGAGTGTCAGGGTTACTGGGGCCATTTACCTGCCGCCTGCCTGCCGGCTTGCTGAATGGCACGCTGAAGCCAGGCAAGCCCGGATCTCTGTCTCCAGGTCAGGACTTCAGGACCTAAGCAAGTGGAGTCAGTCAGAAAAAGAGAAATCAAGGGAGTTTTTATTCCAAAAGAACATTATACATTTGCTTTGCAATTGGTACCTAATAACAGTGAGTGAATTTCATTTCTAAGCAGTCATTTCTCTCAAATAAGAGGACATTCTTTGAACATGAAAAATGTCTAAATAATCATAATGATAAAAAATAATGATCAGCATTTATTGTCTACTGTTCTTCTGAAGCTGTGTGCATTAAATCAATAAATCTTCACACAAAAATCTATGTATCATCTATATTACAGGCTGAGGAAAGTGGATCTATGGAAAAGTGAAAAATAAAAGCCATCAGGACACTTAGGCTGAGATCCTGGCCCTACTATTTTCTAGCTGTGTGATATTGGGCAGGTAAACTAACCTCTCTGACCCTCATATGTAATATGGAGGTACCAATATCTACTCCACCAAGCTATGATGGAGACTAAATAAAAGAAAATTATAATGGTATCTGATGTGGGAAACAAAGGCAGAAGACAAATTATTAAATTTCCTTTCTCCCTAGAGCCCACTGACAAGTCCTTAAAACCTGCAGAGTGACATTCCTTAGAGACTCAATCCCCTCAGTGTAGATACTTTGCTGTGCACAAAAGGCAATCCTAGCCCAACTCCCTCCCCCACCACCAACAGAATCCTGTAAGTCTACTTTAACATATAAAAATTCCTTTAGAAATTTTCCTTATTTCTAAACCCCCAAGATATGTGTTGGAAATCATCCCCCAAGTAGATGGCCCACCGATATATATCTGACAGGTCTCATGACTAAGGTTTGATTAGAAGGTAATAAATGACCTTTTCCCAACAATAGCTAGCCCCTTCAAGGTCCTGGAAACCTTGCTTCCAAAGTTCCTTAGGGATTCACACTATCCCTAATCCGCTCCCAACTGGAAAGCATATAATGGGCCACTCCTCATGATCCAGGTACAGCTCTTTCTGCCCATGGGTCCTGTCCCCAGGCTTTAATAAAATCACCTTTTTGCACTAAAGGCTGTTAGGTCCCCCAATAATGGGTCTGTGATTAAAGGAGCAAGACTGATATAAAGCGAAGGTCAAACAAAGCTTTATTTTGCACAAAGCATCAAGAATCAAACCGAACGTTCCGGGCCGCGCCTCTTACAGAGAGGACGACCTCTCTCTGCTTCACAGACTAGCTTTTAAGGGCAAAGGCCATGTGGTTGGGCCTGACCATGCACAGGTGGTCAATGAGATTGTAACACACACAGAAAGCTGCACAGTCATGTTAGGTCACACATAAGTGACCAATTGAATTACAATTTACCCTAGCAGATATTTGAACCAGCCTATCTCCTTGGTCGGAATTGGCACCCAAAAGTTGCCCAAAGGGCGGGGCTCATACTCCTTGGTAACTAGGGAGACAGTATGCGCCTCCCCCCCCACCCCCCTCCTCCATCAGATGTCTCCAGCTGGCCTGACCCACCCTTGTATTTGGGCTTTGTTACCTGGGACTGGTTTCTGGGACTTGTTTTTAAATAAGTCCCCTAAGGGAAGAGGGGCAGGGACAGCTTAAGTTTTAAACAACAAAGTTATTGTTTAACTGGATGGAAGTGCTCTGGTTAAATAGGTCCTTACAAAGGCATTTCAAAAATTCTTTCTTGGCCATCAGCTTCTTACCCTAACGTCTTTCCTATATCAGTATTTAGTAAATAACAGATTCATAGTAAATGTCAATTTTCTTTCCCTCTCCTTTGTCTCACAAATAAGGGGAAGGGAGTTCTAGAGCTAGTAAATGACTTGCCCAAGTCTCCCAGTGAGTCCTGTGTGTTGCCAAGAGAATTGAGTTCCTGACCATTGGCACCATTCTGTTTCCAACACTCCTCACTGTCTGCTCCTGCTCAGCATCATTTCAGCTGATGGTTCTTCTCTGGGGTTCTTCCATGTGGCCTCACAGAGAGCTTGGGCACTCTGTCAAACTGCCTCTTTGGGATAGTCAAGTTGTTTCTTTCCCCACAAGACCACCATGGCTGTGTTTTTTTGTTTGTTTGTTTTGCCTAATTTTGGCATATCTTAAATGTTATGTGTGTGCTCCCACTCTGCAACCCAGTGCCAAGTGATTTGAATAATGTGGGTTTTGTGCCCCAAATCACTGTAGAATGAACTAAATCATTAGCTGCCCCTCATCAACAAAATGTCCTTGGGGATTAACAACATTTGTCAATGGATGTTAATCTGCATACCTGTTTGGAAGCCTGAGATGAAACTAACAGCTCCCCCAAAACACACACACACACCCCACTCACAACAGCAAATCCACCACAGCAGTAGTGACATTTTGGACTTGAGAACCCTTTGTTGTGGGGGGCTGTCTCCTGCACTGCAGGATGTTAATCAGTATTAACTGCATCTACTAATCAGCATTAACCCTGGCATCTACCCACTAGATGCCAGCAGCAAGCATCCCCTATCCTAGGGTCTCCACTCTCTCTAGACATTGCAAGCATTTCCCTGGGGTTGGGGGCGAGGCTGGGCAATACTGGCCCAGCTGAGAACCACTGGCTTACAAGATTTCACAGGACCTTTTGACCACTGGTTTCTGTCAGAGTCTACCTGCCCTCCACAGCCCAGTACTGAGGGAAGATGGGGGAGACATGTGTCACCAATTGCTTCTTTACTTTGAAGCCTTCGGTTATAGGCTGACCCGAGACCACAGAATAGTCTAGTATCAAAAGAAGATTCTTGGCTTTTGTAGGAGAAAAGCAAGTCCCTGAAGGCCAGGACTGTGAGAAAGCCAAAGAGAGCATCCTAAAGGGATGACCTGAGGACCCGTCAGCCAAAGCTAATCTCTTCTTTCTTCCTTCCCTTGATAATGGAGCCAGAGAGCAAGCCAGCAAGTGATGTGGACAATCAGTCTAAATGACGGTGGCTCAATTTCTTTAACAGTAGAGAGTTTAATGTAAGGGGAAGCATGCAAAGGGAAATCGATGAAACAAAATAAGCAAGCCAAAAAAAAAAAAAAAAAAGATGAAGCTATCAAACCCCATTTATTTTACTAAAATAAAAGATCCGCTTCAAAACCAAACTCTTCCTGAACAAGAACTACATTCTAACAGAGCGTACCTCTGTGGGATGGAATCGCACTGGTCTTTCCCATCCTAGATCACACATTTTGATCTCCCAGGTTTTATTTTAATAAGTACATATTATATGGATTTAGGAGAAAAGAGGGGCATTTTTTAAAGAAATGAAAAAATTAGGGAGACATTTATCAAAACGATAATAGCAATTGACACTTTTCTTATGTCAAATGTTCGAAAAATAGGAGACATTTTATAATGTTTGCTAACCTACTTCATTGAAGTTGATTTCTTGAGCACCCACATCAAAAAAAATGAACACAACAGGCCTTCCAGAAGCCCCCCCCCAATGTGGCATCTCCTGCCATCTGCTCCTCCTGAATGGAAACCACTTCCCTGATGTCTAAGAGCAAATCTTATTTTTGTTTGTTTAGGATACTACATAATGGAATCATCTAATATGTATTCTTGTTTGTATCCAGTCTACTAAGGAATGGCATTTAGGTTGTTTCTAGTGTGGAATTTATGCTGATACTTAACAGATAATGCTAACGGGATTTACAAAGTAGCTCTGCTATACTTAATTCCCCTACCAGCAGTGTATGAAGAGTTCCCATTGTTTTTCATTCTTACCAGCATTTAGGATAGTCTTTTCGGTTTTAAAGTGCTTTTTTTGTTTGTTTGTTTGTTTGTTTTTTTAGATCAAAAGTATTAATGAAAAATAACCCTTCACAAAATTCATGTGCATAAAAATATCAAAATATGTTGTAAAAAGAAAATGAATGTTGAAACATAGCATTTATATTCTCATTCCTATAAAATCAATGCTACACATAAATGATTATATATGTTTTAAAATATATTGTTTATCATTTATTTACATATTTTGTAACTAATTTATTCTTAATAAATATTTTACCTACACAAATTATATCTATATATCTTTGTGTATCTATCTACATATAAATATGTAGCTATGTATACACACAGCAAAGAGAGTAGAAGAAAGGATAAAATGTTACCTCTGGTTATATCTCATGGTTGCAATTACAGATACCTTTTATTGTCTTCTTTATGTTCGTATTTAGCTGCCAAATTATTACACTGAACATCTTTTATGCAAGGTAAGAAACTGTCAAATATTACTAATCAAGATTTCTGTACTCCAACATGAAGTGTAATTCCACCCACAGGGGTAAAGGGTATTTTTAATTTCTGCTACACAACTCCACAGCACCTAATTGCATGGTCCACCGGAGCCAACCACCTCACACACATCCCTTGACCTTCACCCTCTCCTCCTTGCCCCCAAGGCTCTCTCTACACATCCTGCCAAGCCTTATAGACCCATGCTCCTCAAACCTCAAAGTGCATGTGACAAGCTGGATTCTGCTGAAACTCAGATTCTGATTTAGTAGGAGTATGTGGGCATGGCCCTGAGACTCTGGCCCTGGATGCTGCCCACACTGCACATGCATGGAACAGACTGAGAAGCAAGTGTCCAGACCTCTTTTTCCCTTCCCCTCCCAGACTCACTCTCATTCCAACTGCTTGCTGCCTCCTTCTGTCTTCCCTTCCCCACCCCACCCCACCCCTGACACTCCCCTTCCCCCAGGCTCCTCTGGGAATTTCAGAGCAGAAACAGCAGTAATAACCAAAGCAGGAAAAGAAGTGGGAGAAGGAAAACTTGATGAGGTTAGGTCAATGAAGTTGGGTCCATGAGAATCATCCCAAGGTGTCATAGCTGTAGGAAATATAATTGTTTGACCACTTGCAGTTTGCTCTATTTCCCATGGCTTTTAAAGAAATACCCCTGGAGCTCAACACTTGTGTTGACTTCCTCTGGTGCTGCCCTGAGGGTTGTGGAAATAACTCTGGGTCTCCTTGGGTCTGGGTCTTGTGGATTTCAGAGGCCTCTTCTGCTTGGTTGCTTCCACTATGTGGGGACAAAGAAGATGGAATCTCCACAGCTTGCATGTCTTCAGAACCATCAGTGTTCCCCCCAACTCAATAAGGAGATACCCCTTGTGTGTTTTTGTCTTTGGCTGACATTTATTAGCAAAAGAGTACTACAAAATATGGGAAACAGTTGCACTGAACATGTTCCTGTGCTGTCTTGTTAACTTTTATTCTGCTCTATTTCCAGCGACTCCTCCCAGCCTCATAAATACTAGTGTAAGCTACTCGACAACTAACGAACCCATGTGAAGTTATGTTAACGGGTGGATAGAAAGGGGAAATGGTGCAAACCTTGCCAAACACCCCTGACCTTTGGCTTCTGCCATCAGAAGCTTTAGATGAATAAGCACGAGGACTGCAAACCTCAAGGTTGAGTCGGGCTTAATCCCATGGTGAACATAGAAACGGGGCTTTGAAAAGGGACGCACAGGTAGCAGCTCCCTGAAGAGTGGACCGAGATAAGTACCACGCTATTTGTTTACTCCAACAGGAAAAAACAAACAAAAAAAAAAACCTCTCGTGCCTCCAGTTCATAGTCCTGAGTGTTATTTTGCCTCTTTCCCCCCTCATCCTCTCTCTCATGTGTCAGTGCAGGTGCCAGAGAGAGAGTCCTGTGTCCATCTCCTTATTGAAAACGAAGATGTGACAGTTAATTTCTGGGTCCCGAGGTACACTCTTTCCCGGGGGTGGGGGGTGGGGGAAGAAGAACATTTGGCTGCCAACTGTGGTGCTCCCATCTCCAACACCCATTCGTTGACGGTTTGTCCACCATGGCCCATCCTTCCCCATCTCTCCAGGTGGAAAGAAAGATGGAAATTTGCACTGGACTTGCTGGGACAGAGTCTGTAGCTCTGGGTCTCACAGGAGATGAATCATTAAACCTGGGCATGTATGGAAATCAGCAGTAAAAGGGCTTGGGTACCTATGCCATCCACCGGAGGCCCACCGTGGGAGGGAAGAGTGAGGACAGCCCACCCAGTCACAGCAACTTTAGAACAACACGATCTGGGGGTGCCTGGGTGGCTCAGTGGGTTAAGCCTCTGCCTTTGGCTGAGGTCATGACCTCAAGGTCCTGGGATCGCCTCCCCCCCCCCCCCCCACCTGGTGGGTTCCCTACTCAGCCGGGAGCCTGCTTCCTCCTCTCTCTCTCTGCCTGCCTCTCTGCCTGCTTGTGATCTCTGTCAAATAAATAAATAAAATCTTAAAAAAAAAAAAAAAAAGAACACCACCATCTGAAAGGATCCACCTGCATCCACCATACCTCTCGTCCTTTGTTCTTAGAAAGAACAGCTGTTTTCTCTCAAAGACGTCAGAAATGGTTAACTTGGAGGAGCCATCAAAGTCTCTAATCTAGCCCATTCTTAACCTCAAGTTCCTAGATAAGGTAGATGACGGGGTGGGGGGGACGGACAAACAGGCGCGTAAAAGCACCGCCTCCAGAGCCCTCTTCCCCGCCCCTGCCAGCGCACCCCCTCGCAAGCATGCACAAGCACGCACAAGCACACACAAGCACACACAAGCACGCATGCGTACTCACATGCACGCGCAGACGTAGGGGAGGGGCCGAGACCTTACCAGTAGGCTCCTTGGCCAGCATGGTTTCTGACGTGGGGCTAGATGTCAGAATCCGGATCTCATGTCTTGTGCTGAAACCAAGAGCGGGTCGCTTAACCGGCCGAGTCACCCAGGCACCCCTCTTTCACAGTTCAGCTGAGGAAACTAAGGCCTAGAGAAAAGTGTGGCAGTGGGGGTGGGGTCGTCAGATGTAATCAACACGTTTACTGTGTGTATCAGACGTTTGAAAGGCAAACAGAACAAAAAGAAACAGAGATGCAGAGATGCAGAAGCAGAAACACCAAGAAAGATGAAGGAAAAAAAAAAAAAAAAAAGAAAGAAAATAGCTTTTTGGTGTGTCGGGAGGCACATGCGGCTTGGTGTGTTCTGTCTTGGGACGTCGGGTTTAATTGTTTCACTTCCACCAGGGGTGGTATACGCCTGGACAGCACGGTTCAGCCCAGGCCCAGTCCTTAGCAGAGAAATAGCCAACTCATTTCAGTGTAGCTGCTATCTTCAAGTTACACAGGGTATTTTGTTTCTTACTACCCTGAACATAAGGGATACGATGAACTAGAAGAACGGGAATAATAGACCAAAGACGGAGTTTGGTGCTCAGATTTCCTTTGCGTGCATCCAGGACATGGTTGCTAAGACTAAGCAGCAGCTCCAAGGGGGGGGGGGCCGGGGGGAATCTGGAGCTCTGTGGGATTCTGAACATTTGGAAAGCCTGCCCTCCTGGGCCCTTGCTGCTGACACATTGCTATTTTTAAGGCTTGCAAGGTGAGTCCCACTTATTAAAAGCTGACGGTGTTCTGCCTGGCTGGGAGCTGTTACCCTGCCCCCCCTCCCCCGCCCCCTACTGGGATAAACGCCTATGGAGGCTTGTCTCTGTGGCAGCTGCCATTAGGGCTGAGATTGACAAGGCTCCCATATTGTGCTCCTCCCCCGGGGAAGGAACGCTGCTTTTAGGTTGAAATTGGAGGGGAGGAGTATTGTCTGAGAAGGTGGTATTTTTCCCTACTTCAGTGCCCTCATTTCTAAAGCTGTGATCCTTACGATGGAGTCCTGTTCAACTCAATTTGTCAGAGGGATGAGTTTCTGGACAGTGGCTGTATGTAACCGCTAGCTCTTTGCAACTTCAGAGCTAAGATGTAGGAGGAAATATTTCACCCAAGTTTCTCCAGAGAGCTCAAGGCGGAGTCCTGATTCACCATCAGTACATTCCTGGCTGGGTCCCTGCAAACCCTCTTTTCTACACAGGTTCCCCGGCAAGTAGAGAGAGCAGCCTCACATCCTCACTGCTCACATCAAGTGCTTCTAGGGAGCAATCTCCGGACCCTTGATTTATGGAGAGCCTAGCTGCTGGACTAGGCAGAACAATAGTGACAAATAAATTCCTTGCTGTTTCTCATTCTTTAAAGCTGTAACCTGTAAGCCTGCAGCTGACTTTTCCTCTTGACATTGATCCTTCACTTGTCTATATTATTTTGGAACAGTGGAAGCAAACTCTGCCCTGCAGTGTGCATTTAATGAAGTTTTTGGCTCTACTTAAGCAATTTCTGAGGCAGTGATGGTCTTTGACTTTACAGTTTTTCAATACAGGGGGTAGTCCTAAGTTTTTTGGAGGAAAGCTCACAATATCTTACATAATAATTTCTGTAGGGCGGTGGTGCCTGGCTGGCTCAGTCAGTAGAGCATGCGACTCTTGATCTTGGCATCGTGAGTTTAAGACCCATGCTATGGGTAGACATTAGTTTAAAAAATTTTTTTTCATAGGAAAATCTTCCCCTCCCCAAACCCTTCCATTACTTTGGTCTATCTAAGCTCTTATCTCTCTGCTGGGCTGAGGGACAGCATGGTCCAGCATCTGTGTTTTAGCAGTGATGATCTATAATGACAGCATGGGGGGCCCAGGCAGACCCTGGGCCTGCCTCAAGCCATCTGGCAGGACTAAAACTAAAAGGACTGTTGACACTGGGATCTCATCTCTGCTGCTTGGCTTTTGGTATCTCATGTGACTCTTTAGTTCCATGGAGGATGGTTGTTGTGAATTTAGGAAAGTTTTTTTCAGAATAACTCCACTGCTTTTGTCAGTCATCTCATCAGCGTGGTTTAGGAGGAATGTCCCAGCTTGAGGTCAACGATGAGGTTCTAGACCCAGCACCACCACACCCTGATCACATCCCTTCCCCTCTCTGGGGCTCAGGTTTCCCTTCTATTCAAAGAGGATATGGGTTAAATCAGCATTTCCCAAACTGTGTACCTCAAAAGTAGAAGTGTGGTAGGCAGTTAGGTATTTGTGTGAGGCCCCGGTCCCACAGGAAGGGAGCAGGGAGGGAAGATGTTGTGCCAGAGATATCCCAGACCTGTTGTTAGGCGTACCCTGCCCAGCTGGCCAAAGGAATTCCAATACGGAAGCCACAGGACATACACTAGCATTGTGATTAGGCCTGCCCCCTCCTGGTGGGCTTTCTTAAGGGATGCTAAGTAATAGAACCAAAGAACTTCACATGGGCACACCACCACAAGGAAGGAGTCTTCTTCCAGGACTAGTTATTGGGAAGGTCAAAGGCCTTTCTTGACAGTACTCTGTAAGGAGCTGGTTCAAACCACACAGACCCAAGCTGGCAGACATCGTGACAGGAAACCCCTCACCAAATTAGGAAGAAAGGTGTGAAAACCTGCTTCCTGCCCCAAGTAATGAATATTCCACCTTCTATTTAACAACTAAAAACACTGGGATGAATTGTGTTGGGGCACTTGAACCTCCACCACACAGCTGTGTTGTGAGTGTACTCTGTAAACTCTGCTTGCTCATGCTGTTTAGTCTCTTGACTGAATTCTTTCCCATGAGGAGAAGGCTAAAAACTGGAGCTGTACTGCTCAGGCAGTAACAGAAGCATCCTTAGTGAGAGAAGTCTGGAAGAGTCTCAGTTAAATAGAGTTTGGAAGTTCCTTTACTGCCTAACTCCCAGAACCTTAAATATGATAAAGAACATTTTAAAATTACAGAATGGGATGTGTAGAGTGTTGTATTCCCCCAACTGTACATCATCCAGTTCCCTTCCTTTTTTCAGCACGTATCATGGGGCAAGTGTTCTGCTGAATACCCTTCTAACAGCAAAAGGAAATTTTTTTTTCTAAAGCCTCTCCAAGTTGTAGAATTCTTTTTCCTCTGTATAATTTCTCCTTTTGATTAAAAAATATTGTGCTATATAGGCAATGCCATAAAAGGCTGAAGAGGAAAAAAGAAGAAATATATAGACATATTCAGAGGGTTAAAGGCAAACCTCTCTTTAAAATATGCATTTTGGATAATAGCAATAAGAATGGGTAGGGATTATTAAGTAGGAATTTATGTACTAAAGACTGTATTAGAAGCTTTACTTGGATTATCTGATTTATTTCTCACACTAACCTTAGGACGTATCCATAATTTTTGTTTCCTATATACAGATAAGGAAACTGAGGTTTAAAGAGGCTTGATAACTAATGTGAAGCCACCCAATTAAGGAGAGGCAGAAGCAAGGCCTCCACTCACTGCAATCTCATTCTAAGAATTTTAAATAACAAGTCACTGTCTCCTTTCTTGTGCCCCAATCCAGCAAGCTGCCACAACAAACCAGAAATAAACTAATTGCAATGGTAATTACCTTCCATTTAAAATTCTTGAGTTAACATGAAATGATGTTGAATCATCAGTCTCTTAAGTCTACTGAAAATAGATATATATATAACAACTAAATGTTACCAAATGATTTATTATGATTGGTGCTAAGTTACAATGTATATGAAATGGAGTCATTTATGGAAACACATAAAAAATAGTTGCTATTTCTGTAATTATATTCACACAAGAATCTGAAATATAGTTTCTGGTCTGCCTTTTAAAATATATCCACAGAATAACTTTTGTAGTCTTCACCACACAATTTTACAATACTGATACTGCACCTGTATCATTTACCATACTAGATGAACTAAACAGAATATGAAAGCAGATAATAGCAAATTAATTTTTTATATCATCAATGATTCCAAAGAAAATAGTAGTTTCCATTGGCAGTGAAAATAGATGGTGGTAATTAGCATTGTAGATATTGCATACATTGATATGTATGTATATATTTATATGTTGCCTAGGGTCATTGTTCCATTAATAGGCAGTTGCCTTTTAGGTGGACCAATGGTTGCCAAAATGGTGTGCAATTCCATTGGGACAATTAGTAGTACTATCTTTTAAGTCTCTCTCCCCCAAACAAATAGGTAAGAAAGCAGGCTAAAATCTACAGTGTTACATACCAAGGTAAAAACAGTTACTGAGTTATTAGAGTCACAGTAGTTTATGTATATTTGCTATTCACAGACCGCAGACTTTTTGCTGGATAACCGAGCTGCTGGAAATTGACAACATGTAGACATGCATTCGTGTGAGTCCATAATTAATGATGTTTATACTGTAATAAGCACATTCATTTTAACACCATTCAGTAAACAGATTCCTTTAAAGTTTGAGCTAAATCTGCTATCACAATTATACACAAAAAGAACCTGTAAACAATTTGACATTACACTTATGTACAAGCGAACTGCATTGGAAAGGAGAAGAGGTAATTTCAGTGGGTGTCACTTGGTATACATCAGTGTGTAACAAACTGACCCAAGTCATCAAGCACTTGAATGAGGTCAGGAAAAAGTAACACGAGCAAGGTCCCCATAGATCACCACTTGATGTTAGTACCAGCAAAATTCGGACTCCTCCATGTTGACATTCACATTCAAAGCATCAGTAATGGATGTAAGAGGAGCTTGATAATCCCTGGCAAACTGTGTTTGGAGATCTCCAGGTAACCTCATGAACAGGGTCTTTATTTTTAAGTGTCGAGGGTGGTACTGATAATATTTAAAGAAGTCCATTTACTTTGGACAAATTATTTTATTCATTAGGTTCAACCCAGTGCTCTGCTGTTTCTGAAAGATGAGGGGAACAAGAATTCAAATGAGATCATGAGATCAATTCCTTTAGCCAACACAAAGATTCTTGATTCTACAGAGTATGTTCCTCAAAGGGAAGCAAGCTGGACTCCATCACTAATCTAAATGGTGACTCATTTACAGCAGATCCTATTAACAGCTTTCACTAGGACTTTCTGAAATGCAAGTTGCCTAGGTTTGTGTTTCTACATGTTTTAAGAAGGATACCACTCCAGGAATTCATGAATCCATTTCCTTAGAACAGAAATGTGGTAATCAGGGGTTTGGGGAGCCCCATTTCTCCACCCCTCATGATTTACAAAAATATATTAGTCCGTCCTTTCAGACACTAACCAGAATATTTTAAGCAAAATTCTCCTAATTCAACACTCTCCTTTGGAATTAAAAATAAATAAATGAGAGAAAGTGATAGGGGAACATAAAGCCAAGGATGAAGTAAAACTTCCCCCCTGCTCCAAAAATTTTGGGAAAAACAAACCAATCCTTCTTCAAGTGTTCTTAAACCTAATTAAAGCATCTAGTTGCTACATAATTGATTTTCTTTCACATCCTTTCAAGACCACATCTGCAGGGAGCCTATGGAAAAAAAAAAAAAATGACCGTATTTAACTATTTTGCAAATGCTTCTGATTGTATGAGCAAACCTGACAGGTCCCTGGGAGAAGGAATCTGTGCTTGGACTAGTAGCCTGTCCCTGGGCTCAGAGTCAGACTGCTTCTGAGGGTGTGGATTTTTGTGCATACAAACTGATCCCAGAGAGCACCAGGGAAGCTCTGTTTGCATAGGTCGACTAAAAACAAGTTTCACATTCTCCAAAATATGCAAAGCACATGGTTATGAATGAAAATATACCTTACCATATTCTTTTAGAGTATCCCAATTTTAGTCATTTGGCTGTTAAGGTCTATCGGATGCCAAAACGTAAGCAATATTGTTTTCATTTAACTGTATGTTGTTCCTTTTCTGAGCAGCTACTTTGGTGTCTATTTGAACAGGCTTACTGGGTTATTTGCAGGAGCCTAGAAAGTGTTTGGTTATTATTACAACGTGCCCTTAAGATTTCGTATATATTTACAATGTGCATATTATAAATTATTTACTATAGCTTTAAAATAATTAAACAGATAATTAGCTCCACCTACAAACTGTGCAGGGTCACAGGAACCCCCTGAATGATGAAGTGAAATCAGGAAGAAAGAACAAACCAACCAGTAGTAGGTGAAGTACCATTAGTGCAATAACCACTGAATTTGTGCTTTCACAGACCTATGTTTTCTTATTCTTTTCTTCTTAAACATCATCATATTCATTTGGTGGGTTGTTTTGCTTTTTGTTTTTTGTTTTTTCTTTTCTTTCCTTTTCTTTTGGAATGATATCATGTTTGAAAACACATAGTTTGAAATTCCAACAAATGGTTGAAATAAGAAAGCCAGTTTTTACAAGTTTGGCTTTTCCTTAAATGCACTTCTGTTTGGTTTTGTTATACCAAGGTATTCTAATCGTATTTTCTGTATCATAAATATATACATTCATAGTGGGAGAGAATTTTGGAAAACAGAACTCTATTAAACTATCTACGAAACCGATTATAAATAATAATAACCCCTCCAACTCAAAATCCCAGTTTCAAACTATGAGATTTATGTGTGTATTTATGTATGTATAGATATATATATATATATACATTTAGATAGATGTACACAAATATATACATATATACATGAAATTTATATATAAACACATACATAACACACATGTGTATACATTCTTCATACATGCACACACACATATCTCAGTGCAGTTTCTTTTCTGTAGCTGCCTTTTTTTTCAACTTAGAACAGTAATGATGCAATGCTGGGGGCAGCCAATCATGTTTGGATTTCTGACCTGTCTTGAACAAACATCGATATTGTTCAAAAGGCCAAAAGGTGAAAGTAGTACATACACGCACGTACACACACGTGCACGCACAGACACCTATTTTACTTCTCATGAAATTTGCCCTGGTAACCTCTAACCAACACAGCAAGCGGGCATAGGTGCCACTGTCCTAACCTGGAATCTATCTTGCCACGTTGGATATGAATACTGATACACATAGGATATCGGCATTCACCAGACACTTGTTCTGTAACATTATTGCCCTTTGATAGGGCTTGTGTCATGAAGTACAGTCTGTAGTAGGCAAAATCACCCCTCCAGATATGTCTTTCCTTTATTTCCTAAGGAAATGAATGTCTAATGGAATTTGCAATTTAAAATAGCTAATGACTTTCGGGAAGGGTGTCTGGATGGATTCCTCCTGGCTATCTTTTGGTTAGAGTAGCAGAAACCAGAAACAGGTGAAATCCAGAGAATAGAGACATTATATAATGATGAGGTGGTTAAACCATCAGACTTGGAGTCCAATAAACCCAAAGGAAAATCTGGCTCTGCCACTATCAAGTTACGTGCTACTCACATTTCTGCATCTCATTGACCTCTGTAAAAAGAGGAGACTAACAGGCCCTACTCCATTGGGTTGTTACAGGATTAAATGAGATAAGGCATGTAAATCACTTATTAGAGTTTCTGGCACATATTACTTATGTGCACACATTCCTTAATATACATTATTTATAACATAGTATTTAAATTAGAAATCTAGAATGTGGGTCAGAATTACATACAAAAATAATGTAAGTCTAGGATTTGGGTAATCTGAATTCAAGTTCTGTATCACAAATTTGATTCCCTAGTTTATAATGCTCACGACAGTGACCTGTAGATGGTAGGCATGCAACAAATACCCGTTTAATGAATGTATGAACAAATGAATGAATGACTTAAAGTCTCTGAGTTACATTTTCCCTTGTAGAAAATGAGGATGTAAGGTTCTGACCTTGATTCCTTCACTGGGATGTTGGTATGGTAAGTTAAAAGAAAAATGTCAAATATTAAGACACCCACATGTATTGTGTCTTAATGAAGTCAGTACATACAAATGATATAAGGCGGCTGAATAGTCAAGGTTTATTCTTAGACTTGTCACATCTTTGAAAATAAGGGCATAGGGACCTCCTGCATGAGTCCGACAATAATATTGTCCAAGATCTAGGTGTCATCTTTAGTGAGGGAATTTTGAACCTAAAGAAACCAAGTATACAATGAGCAGTTCAAGAGGATGAAATCATTGGCCTATTCTTGGCACTTTTCCCCCCTTTTTCCTGTTTCATTTCTGAGAACCTGTTATTTAGGGTTGCTCAGCTTGAAAAACATCCCCAATCAGGTCACGTGAACTGAAAATGCTCCCAAAACACTTTACACACAACACATTTAGTTGTTATAAGTTTGATGACTTCATTGAAATATCGTTTTTCTGAGGCAAAAAGCAACTGACACAGAAGACCACACACCTGCCCCATCACTACTGAAACCCTGAGAAATAGGACCTCTCTCTCTCTAAATCTCAGCATTCACATCTGTATAAAGGGACAACTGTATCTAATCTCAAATAAACCCTGTACTGATTTAAGGTACTACTAATTACTATTGTGCCATTTCATCTTGTCCTTGACCCAGATGTCTTCTCTCTACGTGGTAAGAATGCTTTGGAAAATTAGAGCCAACCCTTAACTCAGTGCTACTGACATTTTGGGTTGCATAATTATTTGTCATGGGGGCTGTTTTGTGCATTCTGGGATGTTCAGCAACATCTCTGGTCTTTACCCATTAGATGACAGTTAGCATCTCTCAAGTCGTGACAATCAAAATGTCTCCCGGTATTGCCAAAAGTCCCCGGGGTACAAAAATCACTCCTGAATGAGAGCCGCTGCCTTAAATACACATAACCCACACAAATCAGAGAAGAGTGTTTCCTGAAATTGGTTCTGTCTCTCACGTACAAGAATAAACCACTGACCACTGGCTGCAATTGAGAAAAACTGCTAGTGATCACTGTAAATTCTATGTATATTTTAGCTTGCATGCATTCTTTTTCTTTCCTTTCCTTTTCAACTTTTTTTGAATAAATGCCACTGCCACTAGGGACTATATGAATAAAAATGGGTTTGATTTTTACCCAGAAATCTGTAATGGTTAAATTTCACATCAGGAGACTCCACCTTCTCAAGCACTGACACCCACAGTAAAGACAAAGCTGTGAAACTTTGAAACCAGATTTTTCCCACACGTTCACACAGTGTTACCATGGGCATTAGCCACTGACCCGACATCGACCTAAAAATGGCACGAGTGTGCATACACACTCACATCCACTCACACAGAAGAGCAAGGAGAAAGCAACTCTTCTCCACTGCTTTCTTGTGCATCAATCCTACTTCCATTTGTGAGGGATGGAGCCAAGCACCAGCAGCAGAGAGTCTGAAGGGCTGCTAGTTTTTATTGTGCAAATGCAGGTAAATGAGCTAAAGGTTGATTCTAAGAATAAACTGACAAGATGGTAGGGGTTGTTGGAAAAGGGAGACACTAAACCCTCTACTTGGCATGTAAGCTCTTGTAGGAGGCTGATTAACAGGAGAATCACCACTCCTCAGCCCAGGACAGACCCCTTGAGAGCTGCAGGACCAGGGCACGTTTTTCTTCAGCTTTTTCAAAGTAGATTCCCTAAATAAAACAAGGGTGACAGTCTAGGAACTAAAATTTTTTACCCAGTAAACACCACCTTTTGTTCACAAGAGGAATTTTTCAAAGGTTAGGAAACTGGGGCAGTAAAGGGACCCCACCTGGGAAGCCAAGGAGGGAAGAAAGCGAAATCAAGTTTATCATTTTTAAAAAATCTTGGCCGAATAATCTCAATCAGCGATTCAGGTTTATTAGTTTCATTAGCCATTCTTCCCTTTCCTGGGACAGTCATCTTTACTAAAATATTCACGGAGGATCACCACAAGCATGTATTTAAGCCACTCATTCTTTCTTTCTCGTATCATGTGGAAATTTGTTATCTGCCTATTTATTCTGTTATATGCATAGAACCAACTGGATCATTGAAACTCTCCAGAATCATTTCTATCTGAATAGAATATGGCCTTCCTTTCTGGCCAGAGTGGAAAAGTATAGAACTTCATCTCCTTCTTGTCGCTGCGTATGAAATATGACCACTATTTTGAATGGACTGTGCCTTTCCTTCTTTTATATTTCTCTCATGGGTTTTGCTTGCAGTTTTTAGTTAATATTGGAGTTCAGCATCCTCAGCTGAGAGTTTCATAATCCTGCATGAGTCAGTTTGGACAAATTTAGCCATTCAGCCATTCAATGACTCAGGAGTTTATTGGGGAAATATAGCTAAATTCACTAATCATTCCATATTAATTTTGGTGGTGTTTGTATGTTCAGTTAATGGAACCACCTTTGGGGCCCTATACACCGCCACTAAGTTATGCATTGTTCTCCAGTTCCTCTGATTCACACTGTACAAGGCCTGGAAATGAATACCTCTCCTTGGGAAAGTTCGTATGTTTTCCTTCCTTGATGGGTATCATAAGGATATATCTCACTCAGAGATGTGCTCCCATCTACCCAGAGGACCCCTAGATAAAACTATATTATTGATGCAGGTTTTCAGTTTGTCAAAAAACAAAACAAAACAACAACAACAAAAAAAAATAAAACAAAATCCAAATGTACAAATACAGATAAATGTTTTCAACAATTTGCATGCTGGGTTATAGAATGGAAAGGTGGCTGACAGGAGGATGAAGGGACAGAGGAGTCATGACGCTCCTCTGCCCTGGTCCTGGGATGCTCTTCTTTGGGCCTTTCCTCTTCATGAATAACGCAAACTCTGACTTCTTTGTCGTGGAAAGAAAGTGAAAGGAAGTGAGAAAATGTGGGCCTCTGCACAGTCAAATCCTCAATGGCAGCATTTCTTAAAGGAAGGTCCACAGACCATCTCATCAAAATCATGAGAAATGGTGGACCCCAATGCAGGTTCCTTGGCCCAGCTCAAAGTTTCTGAATGACTCTCTGGGACTAAGGTAAAGGCATCTGCATTTTTACAAGTGCTACAGATGATTTTTGTGCATGGTGAGTATTGAAAAACACTGCTAAAAAGTTTGCAGTGAGGCTCATGAAGAAAGAATCTCTGTTCTAATGCATGTTGCAAGATGAGAAATATAGACATTTCAAACATAGAAGCTCTGTGGTTGCATCACATCATGGTGGTTATTAAAGTTTCAGACTCTTTTCTTTCGGCAGGGGTGGAGAGCAATAACCATTTCATCTAAAACCAGAGAGATGAAGGCAATATAAATCAAACCCATTCCAGCAGGTTTCATTTGGTCTAATTTCTTTGCAGATATTAATCATTGTACAGTCCTATACAAATGACATTAACGCCATTTTAACTCATAATACAGAATACTCACTCTGATTCCTTCTCTAGTGTATTATTTTGACAATACAAATGAAAACTCTATAAATTGGAACAGTGGGCCATCAAGATTGCAAGATGCCAACAATACCAAGACATTAAAGAGAGAAATGGCGCATGCTAAACCTATAACCCAGCATGCAAATTGTTGAAAACATTTATCTGCCACAGAGTCACCAGGGGGAAAAAATAACTCTCTTCATTTTTCCTATGAAAATGGCTATGTCAAGTGGAGATGACAAAGAATTCTTCCTAAAAGTCCACAGAAAGACTCTTATTAATTCTATCAAAGATTATCTAGGAAGACCAAGGTTATTAAGATTCCACAACATGATATCTAGTGGCAGAAAATACCAGCGCTCAAGCTCTCCGGGTTAAATCATTATGGTAAATACAAAGGTGGAAGGTTAAATCTGTAACAAAGGAAAATGTCTAAGAATCAAAGTTCGGCTCCCATTACGGGAGTTGGTGTCAAGCAACTTTTGCAAACCACCATATATGCCTTTTCTTTTTGTCACTGGAGCATGTTTTGCTTGGCAGAGACAAAGGACCATCAGAAGGGAATCTAAAGGCCAGAGAAGCAAAAGTAATCCAGAAGCACAAGGAGTTGACAACGAAGAGAACCCACCATGGAGAGCACGCATCTGCACCTGGGAATGAAGCTGCCTCTGAATCACACAGGGGCATCTGAAAAGTGAAAAATCCATTTGTTTTCTCCCTAATTTGAATCAGGCGGGGGTAGACATAGCTATGGGGGAATAAAGAGCGAAGGGAACACATGATTTGTGCATTGTTCCCTTTTATTTTAATTTGCCGTGCATGCATTTCCAGTCAGATAGCTGCCTACGATCACAAAGGGTAACACCACTGCATATAGCGGAGGCCACTTCACTGGATTGTTTTTGTGACTACATCTCAGTGCAGCTTTTTCTTAGAGGGGAGGGAGAGCACACCAACACAGCAATCTCACAGCTTTATTTTCCTCTCTTCCCCTTTTCCTGCTGAACTGTTTTCGATAGTGGGTAGGACGACTTGATAAATATATTCCTGACTCCAGGAGATCCACATTAACCTGTAGTGAGTGACCTCCCAATGTCACCAGATTTTAGCAGTGCAGGATTACCCACCAGACCACCTAATTCAGGGTTCTACGTATATGATTCCTCATGCATTTGATCCATCTGCTGCTATTAGTTTATTTGTATCAGCAAATTATGACCTCCATCATAACCAATATTCAAGAAGTGAACCACACATATGGTTCTGTCCAGAAGTGAACTAAAAGTTCTTAAAACTTTTAAGCTCAGGGAAACAGGCATGAATCAGGATTAATAGAGCACTTAATTCTTTAACTCACTTCACTTACCCAGAAATCGTTTTCAATGTGGTAAGCCACCTACACCCTACTTGATAACGTCACTCAAACTAGGACTGAATGTTTCCACTGACTTCTCCTTAGAGCTTTTTACTGACCAGGTCTATATTCATCTCTCTACCAACACCCACACAAATAAACATCTAGCTGCTGTCTTAGCTATCTGGGATATTTGGGTGGGTGTCCATCTAGAGATGGTCCAAATTGAAAATGTTAGTATTGTTTCAATCAGATTTCTTACCACTAGTTTTATTCACTAGAGGGTATAAGGAATACCTAAGCAGAAAAAATTCATGAGGTGTCAAGGGACAGAAAAAGTATGCCAGGAACATCGTCTTTGCAGTATTCGGTTTCCTGTTTAAAGCAGGCAGTGGAAGTAGTGGGTTGTCTGATTTCTTCCTCCTTCTTTAGTTCTTACCAGTGTATCTCTATCTTACTACCATTAGAGTTAGGTCTGAAATTTAAGGAAATTGGAACTTGGCCACTTTATGCAGATCCCAGACTCCAATAGGGCCACAAACATCATCTGACCTACATAAGTTTGAAGATATTTTATCTATCTTCAACTTCCATTTGAGCCATTAAATTCTGTGATTCTTGCAGGATCCTCTATTAACAGGATGATGTGGTATTAAGAAACATTGAAAGGAAAGAAGACACATTGGTAGAGCCTTAAAAACTATGCTGTAGTTAAGAACAAATGTCTGCTAATGTATTAACCCATAAAAGAACACCACTTAAATTCATAAATGAATTATTAAATTATCATAAATGATAATTCTCCTGACAACTCAACTCCCCAAATGAACTTTCTTTTTCACTCAAGTAGACCTTTAAATTCTACTTGAGTCTTAGGATCAGAAAACATCAGCTGAGTCTGTGGCCCAGATGTGAGGGTAAGAATTAAAAAAACTCAGGAAGATAACCATGTACTCATGGTCACTCATAACAGGAACCATGAGAGAACCTCCTACATAATAAATGTGCATCAACAAAATATTTCAAGAGGAAGCAATTGGTTATCATATTCCCTCCTACAGACATTATCTAGTTGCCTTTATTACCTGTCACACATATATACATACACATACACACACACACACACAATAAAAAATATTAAGAGTGCTTGGCACACAAATAATGCTTGAAAAATCATTTTTTAAGTTCCCACTGAAATGCATGAGGAATGCTAAAAATAAAAATGGGTTTTTAATCTTCATTTACCACAAGCCTATGAAAGAGCTATTGGTACATGTAGAATACAGAGTCATATGGATAGATGGCTATCAACAGTTTCTGTTTGGCTGTGTCTATACAGGTCAAAGATGTATTCGAGAAAGATAGTTTAGAAAGCCAAAACCTTAATTCTGAAGCTTTAGTTATCTAGTTGGGCTTTTCACAGACATCAGGGAAATGACAGCCAAATCATAGTATAGGCACAGCCAAATCCCCAAATCCCACAGACAAAACTGGCTATAAGAAAGTAACAACGTAGCACTGTAGTTGTAAAAAAAGTCATGAGAAATTATTAGGCGATGTGTGGAATACAATTCCCTCTCAAGGAAACAAAAGGCCAGACCCTTATCCAAGTACTGTGTGTTGTTCTTACTTCCACAACTACACAGGGATGCAGAGAACTGAATGTGGGTCACATGAAAAGGCCACACCATTAAAACATGGGTAGTAAGTACTCTGAAAACATTGAGAAACGGAAGGTAACTCAGCTCAGGGTAGAGAAGGCTGAGTGTGGGGTCACTGAGTCATAATTTTTGTGGATACGAATGTTTGTTTCTTTAATACAAAGAATGTTTTACTAAGCTCTTCTCACCCTCTCCTAGTGCAGAGAAAGAGCAAAACTGTAAAATGGAGCCTGAGGGTGTTAATTTCAAAATAAGGAAGACAATTTGTTGACGACTAGGGTTACTCGATGTTGGAAAGTGTTGCCAAGAGAGGCTGGGAAATCTTCCCAGAAGGGTTTTAAGAAAGGAGCAGAGGCTCATCTGTGTCTAAAGTAGTCAAAGAGAGTGCTGCTGGGAGCAGGGGTGTTCCCCTTAGTATATCCAGGCCCTGGGGACATGTGTGCTGTGTGTATGTACAGACATCGTTGTGCTTGTGTTGCACAAATACTCATGCATACGGCATCAATATAAACTGGCACGTAATAGATTTGAGTGAAAAGTCATATAAATCTGCCATTTCCCCCCTTACCCCATAAACAAAAGGGAAAAGGAAAATTAAAAAACCCAAACATATGCCATTGGGCCAGATCTCTTTCTACCACATTCTCATTCAAAGGAGGGAGGTAGAAGATGAGAGAAAAACCCAGTTTGGGATAAAGGACTCCCAAAGCCTCTCAGCTACTCTTCGGTAGCTGGCTCTCATTTTACATAAGATACTCAGCACATGGTATCCAGTAAACACACAAACAAGGAACCAAAAAGAGATTTTCTTATCATTCCACATCTGGAAAGAAATCTACCCTGTGGATTTAAATGTTAAGGTGAACTAGGTCAATAGGCAGTAGTATATCAATGGGCTACTGTGTTCTAACAAACATATTGTTAGTTGTTACTTTCCTTTTCGAATACGAATTTCGTTAGGAGGTTTATTTCCAAATGGTGACACAATTCGTTTCTTCTCCCACCCCCAGCCCTCCCCTATAGATGATACTTCCGTAAAAGTTCAGATTGCCAAGGATGTTTTCTCTCAGGGAACCTATCTGGGATTTTGATCTTTAGGAAATCCTGGATGCATTTCTCCAGCTCTTCCTCAATTGAGAGCTTTTCCTTAACAGCTTTTTTTTTGCTGCTCATGTTCGACTCCCTGGAGCCCGAAGTCAGAGTCCGGAGCAGATCGCTTTTCCGCCGCATCTCGGACTGTTGGATCAGCTGCACGGGTCCCTTCTTGATGGGACGGTCCAGAGTCTGGATGTTGGTCTGGCGTGTCACGGGCCCACAGATGACCGTCTCCTGGGGAGAGCTGGCCTCAGACTGACTGTCACAGCTGGAGGTGGAGAGGTCGTTGCAAGATGTGCCGCTCTCCCCTTCTTTGTCACCTGTGGCGTTCTTGCAGCAACAGTCGCAGTGGGAGGGTGACCACCTCGAAGGCTCACCTGCAAGCAAGCACAGTACCCAAGGGGTTAATGCCAGCCAGCTCAGCCCAGAGGAGCGCACAGCACCTGCACGCATGCACACACACACACACACACACACACACACACTTACAAGTGTCCACAATCCTGTATTTACAAGAAGTGGGGTGGCACACAGGATAGGCTGCAACATGAGCACCTAAAAGTCAAGTGCACTGCAAGAAGGAAGTTCGTAACTGCATGCTGGGCTTCAGTCCACAGGCACTGCAGCCACCTACTTAGCTACACCATGTACCAATCTTGTCACCTTGGCAGTCCCCTTACATTCTCAAAGCTTCTGTCTCTTCCCCTGGGAGATGAGGATTATCAGTTGCCTACTTCCTAGAGTTGTAGAGAGAGTATAGATAAATCAAGTGAAATTCTTAACGAGGTACATAGCACACAGTAAACTCTCAATAAATGCTACCTGATTTTACCATGGCTGGTGTTAAGCCTGGATCCAGAGCTCCACATTATTGCAGTCCAGTACAACAACGGCAGTCTACAAGAGTCGGGGGGGGGCTTACTCTGTGCCAGCCCCCCTAGTAAGCTCTGGGTACCCATCATCTCACTGGAGTCTCGTGATAATTCTACGAGTAGCTCCACTCCTAGATTTCATACAAGGAAACTAAGACCCTGAGAATTTAAGAAACTTGCCCTAGTTTGCACATTTTGTAAGTGGCAGAGCTGGGATTTGAGTGCAGATTTCCCAAGTACCACAACCAAAGCAACTAACCATTTGTTTTTTTCAACTTGTGGGACGGTAAAATTCCTGCTTTTTTTAAAAACAATGTTCAGGGTTTAACTTCTCTCTCTGAAGTGTCTGTTTACCTCTCCTCAAAAATATTTATCATTTCCTCCTCTGAATTATGGTTTTGTTTTGTAAGGGCTTCTAATATTGCACAAATCACATTCTGATATTCCTTTTCACTTTATTCATTTCAGCTACTCACCATGAACTCTCCAAGCTGGGCATAGTCAAGAGTCCATTGTTGTAATTCCAGCAAGTATCTCAGAGTATGGTATAGAACTCAATAAAGGCTGTATCCTTCTAGTAATGTTTAAGTACCTGGATTCAGCCACACCTGGAGCTGGTCCTATCAGTGGACTTTTAAGTTACATAATCCACTATCTTATATTTAAGCCAGCATGAGTACCTCGCTCCCTCTTCCCCTCAGTATTGATTCACCGCACTGTAATCAGCTATTTGGAGACAGACCCATTTTTCAGATACATAGCTGGTGGCTCCCTGAGCTAGAAAATCCACAGTTATGGCACAAAGCAAGTTCCTAAGCATAAGTCACTTCTCCCAGCCTTCTATCCCCTGAACATTCAGTCTTCTTAGGTCATGAACTTGATACTATTTACTTATCATACATTATATGCTAGGCTATTTCATATAATTCACTGCACTTAAGCCATAAAAATGAAAGGAAATGAATCCCCTTTATAAGCTAATATTGAGGACAAGGATAATATAGTATCTACATATGTTTAAAAGGAGACCCAGTTTGATTTGTGCTATATCTTGCTCTCATAATCAATCAATCACATTATAATAAGATCCTACTTTACTGGCACCTCTAATATGGCCAAAGTAGAGGAAACCTAGAATGGAAACTAATAGGAAAGTTATATCCTGTCTTCTTGTTAAAGGCCTGTCATCCATATACTGAATGATTTAACTATTTATGGAAACTTACGTATTTTCCAGAAGGAGTAAAAAGAAGTCCCTTATAAATTGCAACTCCAAAATTATCTCTAAAGTATATCCACTCTTTCAAACCACTTTTAAAATGTGACTGAGTAATCATTGTATTTATAGACCCATTAAATGAAATGCAACAATCCAATTAGCCAAAAGGAATCACCACAGCAATAACGTCCTACTTATCCCTGGCTATTACCAGTAAATATCTTCCATGCAACAGAGAAACTGCTCAACATGTACCAGCTGCTGATGGCAAATATCAGCAATAGGAAATCTTTTCTCTGCCAGCCCAGATTCTGAGGGTATCGTTTTCTTCTTCCAAAGGCAGAATCTGCCTCTACCTCTCCAAACCCAGCCATCCCTAGACTAATAGGACTTGATGGAGAAATGGCTCCAATGCATTGGGTCAAAACAAGGTAATCATTATCAATCCAGACCTGGTCTAGTTTGATCCTTTATGAGAAAAGTTCAGAAACTAACCTAAGCCTTAAAAAAATAGAAGAAGAAAAAAAGGAGAGGAACGAGGAGACAGGGGAAGAAGACATATGTGCTGAGATATGCCTGCGCATTACCTTAAAACAAGATGACGAACTATTTTGGCCATAAACCCTGCTGAACCAGTAGAAAGACAAGTCTGTGTTTTTCTCCCCAAGAGTTACCTTCCCCACTATAAAGTCGTTTCATGACTTAGGGAAACCTAAGGCTTTTTTTTTTTTTTTTTTTTCAAGATTTTATTTACTTATTTGACAGAGAGAGATCACAAACAAGCAGAGAGGCAGGCAGAGAGAGGAGGAAGCAGGCTCCCTGCTGAGCAGAGAGCCCGGTGCAGGGTTCGATCCCAGGACCCTGAGATCATGATCCGAGCCAAAGGCAGCGGCTTAACCCACTGAGCCACCCAGGTGCCCCCCTAAGGCTTTTCTTTTTTCTTTTTTTTTTTTTTTTAAAGATTTTATTTATTTTATTTGACAGAGATTACAAGTAGGCAGAGAGGCAGGCAGAGAGAGAGAGGGGAGGAAGCAGGCTCCCTGCTGAGCAAAGAGCCCGATGCGGGGCTCCATCCCAGGACCCTGGGATCATGACCTGAGCAGAAGGCAGAGGCTTTAACCCACTGAGCCACCCAGGCGCCCCTCTAGCGCCCCCCCACTAAGGCTTTTCTAAAGGGCAATTTAACAACACAAACACCACCATGGGAGGGAGCCCTGCATGTTTCTGTGAAAAACTACACACAACCCTCCACTGCATGTCTCAGGCCAGAATGCAGAGCAGATGCAGCTATCCTCCCTGAACTGCCACGATGATCGTGGGTTTAAATGTCAGCTGGGATCCTCCAGCTTCCAGGCAAATAGAAATATTACCCTCTACTTATTCTAGGAGCTATCACTATTAAAGGGAAATTGAACAACTTAATTTTAGTGAAGCCTGTTATACTACAACATGTTTCAATATTTTATGAGAACATTTGAATGTTTTAACATTTTCAGCAAGACAATTCATAAGGAGGCTTCTGAAGTCCATATATTAAATCAAGGAAAAGATGGTATGAATGCAGCTGGAGGTCCTGTGTGAAGAGTCATCATGAAATTTAAAACCAGTTAAATGTGAGAAGATAACCACTCTGTTTTTTTGGGGGTGGGGGGGGAGCACTGTCTGTCTCATTACCCCCTTCCCAAGAACTTGACCAGAGCAGAGGTTTTAAACCATAGCAGAGAAGTAACGTGTGTGGGCTGTGGATCCACTTGCCCTCGCAGCCCCACTGACATGTGCTCACCAGTCCTGGCAGATGTGGAAGGAGCTGTGAAGGGCCAATTCTGTAACTCAAGGTATTCTAGAATCTCCCCAATTATAGCAAATTATGATCTCATTACAATATACTTTTGCTCCCCATCAGCTGAGGTTTTTCAATACCGACTGGAATAATTTTCTCCATTTGAAGAGAAAACAGGTTACAACTGATTAGCCAGATGTAGGAAAGAAACCATTTCATCCCAAGGAAAGTCTCATTTATTGATATTAAAAGGGCAAAAAAAGAAAAAAAGTCTAATGTCTTTTGAAGGGTTTATTAACAGGCTAATGGTCAAAAAGCACAATAGCTCTACTTTTTTTTTTCTTCAAGATTTTATTTATTTGACAGAGAGAGATCACAAGTAGGCAGAGAGGGAGAGAGAGAGAGAGAGAGGGAGGGAGAGAGAGAAAGAGAGGAAGGAGGAAACAGGCTCCCTACTTAGCAGAGAGCCGGATAAGGGACTCTATCCCAGGACCCTGAGATCATGACCTGAGCTGAAGGCAGAGGCTTAACCCACTGAGCCACCCAGGCAGCCCTCTACTTTATTTTTAAATAAACCACTGCTTAATTTGTTGGATATTATATCATTTTTGGTGCCTGGCACATAATAGAGGTTTGATAACTGTTTGTGGAATGAATGGATGACCCAAACACACGTGTTAAATTGTATCAAAATCATAATGCAGCAGCACAGATTGCGGACTCCAGAATCAGGCCCCACAATTTGTCAATTTGGATAAAAAATTCTTCACCTCCCTGAGCCTTAATTTACTCATCTAAAAAGTGAGGCTAATAATAGTATCTCCCGGGGTGCCTGCATGTCTCAGTGGGTTAAGCCTCTGCCTTTGGCTCAGGTCACGATCTCAGGGTCCTGGGATCAAGCCCTTCATCGGGCTCTCTGCTCAACAGGGAGCCTGCTCCCCCCACCCCCTCTGCCTGCTGTTCTCCCTACTTATGATATCTCTCTCTCTGTCAAATAAATCAACAAAATCTTTAAAAGTAATAATAGTATCTCCCTCACAGAGGTTTTAGAAAAATGAAATGGGACAATTAATGTAAAGGTGTCTCATGGTTTGAAGCACCCAGTAAATGTTCTATGCATTCATACGTATTTGCTCTACTAAAAGCCAGGCACGAACCTACATAAACCACACAAAGGAGGAGCATGTTCGACAGGATTTGGTATGTTTCCCCCAGTATGCTCTACAATCAATTCTTAGGTCTGGCTGGAACATCATGTGAGGAAGGGCACTGATGCTGACGCTAGACTCATCGAGAAAATGTATAATGACATTTACTAATGCCTGGATTTGCTGTGGGAGCACAGAGTAACTGCAAGCATGTGCAGTGTCTGGCATACAGTATGTGACCAGGGGACAGTTTTGGAAAGAAGTTTCCTTTACTGCACAGTGCTTACAATTTCAAAAATGGATGAGTCTTCTGAAATAAGAATTTGCTTGAAAACACATAAATTAAATTCAAACCCAGAGCCAGGAATAATCTGTATTTTGGATTAAGGGGTGGGGGGGAGGAACAGGACCCTAAATCACCCTAAGTCCTTAAAGCTCAAATCCTCCAACATTTTACAACTCTGAAAAACTGAGGACCAGTCAGGCAAGTTGTATGATTGTATGTGGCCCCTTTGGACCATAGTCCTAACTGCAGATGTCCTTACTGATAAAGAAGGAATAAAAGAGGAGAGACTACAGAATACTTCTCCCCTATGAAAAATTCAAACCAAGCAGAGTGAAACATGACTTAGCAAACTCACAAAGTGCTTATGCATTTTTAAAAGAGGCAGCTCTGCAATCTACCCACACTTCAAATTCTCCACCTGCTAATGGTTGTGAACACAATGCACATCATTTACAGCAACAGCTGGGAAAACTGCTTTCCCCTGTCTTCTCTGTCAATGATGGAGGAGCCTGCCAGTCTGGGAGCTAGGTGGCCAGATCTAATTTATGGAGGCTGCTGAAAGACTTTCCTGGTATCCCAGCTGAAAAGTCAATAATGGCCAAATTGATGTTTTTATAATTCTGCTAACCTTGGAGAAGATATTTCGTAGTAGAGACTGGGAATAGGCAGGCTGTGTAAGCTTCTGAGAAAATACATTTTCCGGCTTGATAATCATCCTCTCTTGCTTCCTTTCCACTCTTGGACATTTGTCCTTGGATGGGCCCAGCTGGGGCTCCTCATTAAGAGGTGGCAAAGTTGGGTAAGAGCAGACGGTTAAAATCACTCATACATTAGTCAGGGCCAGTCGAGAAAACAGGCATTGTACCTGTAATCTTCATAGGGAGAATTTAATATAAGGCATTGGTAAAACAGGTACTAGAGGGGTGAAAAAGATGCAGAAAGACTGCAGGAGGCAGCCACCACTTCTAGGGCTGGGGAGACAAATCGAAGACGGGGTTATCAGAACCTGGAAGCTTGCAAGAGCCACCATGTGGAGGTTATGCCTAGGCATCCAAGGAGGGCACGTTGCCTGTCAGTCCTGGTATCTCTGAAGGGCCTGGCTCTGCAGGGTACAGAACAAAACAAAATTGCGAACTGGGAATAAAATAAACAAATAAACAAATAAAGTTTATTCTGGTAATAAAATAAACAAATAAAGGCTGGGTTGATGCTGATGAGCAGCATGTTGACAAGGAGTCCCTCCTCTGCTCCTGTCCTCCAGCCTTTCTCTCGCCAACCCTGTGACAGCACAGACCCCAAGGGGAAGCGTGCTGGGCCAATGCAAAGTGTGGTTAGCTGAATCGCAGCCCCAGCATCACAAGGCAGAATCAAGAAGTGGATTTGGAACTGAGAGACAACAGCTTAATAAGAGTGTGCTGACCCTGCCAGGGATGGGAAAGAAAAGAAAGACAGTTCTTGACCTGCCAGAACCTGTGCTCAGACACAGGAGTTGGGAAATGGAAACAACAGAAAGCTCTCACGGAGTTCAGTTCCTGCCCTGCTGCCCTTTCTTATACCTTAGGGGTTTGTATTTGCTCTCCTTCTGCCACAAACAGTTGTATTTCTGATATTCACCTGTTTAGTTCCTTTTTGTCCTCCATTGCTCAGTTTAGACATCACTTTCTCAGAGCAGCCTCACCTCTACCCCCCACCCCAGTTGAAGCCAGTCCCAATCTCCAGCTTACCTCTTCTGCACCATCACCATGGGTAATTAGGGAGGTGTTTCTACATGTATTTGTTCAATGTCTGTTTCCCCACACCTGTGGGGGAACAAACGTGTTTGTTCCTTTCTGGCAAACTCCAAGCCACATACAGACTAGAGTTTCGGGGCACATCGCAGTAGATGCATGACAAGTGAACGGGAGAGGAGATGGATGATGGCACAGAAAACAAATTTTGGTTTAGGGTGTGTGAAAGAGACAGTAAAGCTTCCACACACACGGAGGAAAGAGAAATCTTGACATGCCGAAGTAGTTAAAATGGAAAATATTTAGGCATACCACTAGGCATGTAACAACAATGTGCTGACCGGCATAGGTTAACAGCAGGATCCACAGGCATATCCAGAATTGAATCAATGTATGTATGTGCTTATGTGTATACATACATATATAATTTTTTAACTGATCATCATTCAATTATTTTATTGACACAGACACAGAAAAAATCCTTAGAGCCATTATACAGCTTCAGTAAAAATTAACTTTCCTAACCATTCTATCATGGGTCTCTCTTTTCATAACTGTTCTCCAATGTGGTGATGCTCAGTCATACCCTCCCAGCTCAGGATTTTCAGTTGTGGGGTTTCCCTCTGAATAAAGCAATGTGATGGTGTGCTATAAGGCAGGAAATCCTGAATTCTGGCCTCCTGGCCTATTGCCTTGCTCTTCCAATGTTCCTCGATAACACCCCTACCTCATTTTCCAGGTGCTTTTTGCCATTTTCTTCCTTTCTTCCTGCCTACTGTATTTCCTCCTCCTAGTCTCAGCATTTCTCTGTTAAGATCCTACGTAGTTACTCCTGCCCCCAAAGTCCTCATTGCCCTGTTTCATAGGCAAGTCCCACAGCCCATCCTGATCCCTTTTCCTACCCAGGGCCTCTAGCGTGGCCATTCCCTTTACATTTTTCTTTACTGATTTTTCAAGAGTTTGAACTAGGGGTCCGAACAACTCCCCCCCGCATAATACCTCTCAATCAACATCTAAGGGTCTTCTGTCTCATAGAATGAAATGTGTATGTCATTATTATAGGGGTTGTTTGTCCTCTTTTCAGTAGAAACACTCCCCCCCCCTTTTTTTAAGAAAGAGAGCATGAGAGGGGAGAAGGTCACAGGGAGAAGCAGACTCCCTATGGAGCTGGGAGCCTGGTGGGAAACTCGATCCCAGGACTCTGGAATCATGACTTGAGCCAAAGGTAGTCGCTTAACCAAGTGAGCCTCCCAGGTGCCCGAAACACCATTTTTCTCCCTTTTGGGAACTACCTCTTCCTAACTCCATGTGGTCCTGAAAGGACCATCACCCATACTGCCATGCCTAGCCACAAGGGGAGGACATCTGATCCATATGTGAACTTCCCATGTTTCAACCATGAGACCCAAGTTATGTGAACCTGAGTCTTCAATAAAACTGAGCCACTGGAGTTTATGGGTAATATATATTCTATGATATGGGCTGTTGCCAAGATAGGGGAACGTGAGTTCACTGGGCACCTTCCCTACAGGTTGGCAAGAGGACATTCATGCACAAAGAAGCCAAGCAAGACAGGCAAAACTGAGCATAGTCAAGAGATAGAACTGACTTGTGTCTGTGTTGTCTCAAGTTGGCCCCATTCCTAGGCTTATAATTTCATAAACCCAAAATTCTCTTTCTATGAGTTAGTTTTGTCTTAAATATGGTAAGAGTCTTGAACACAACATCACATTCATATAACTGACTGTCTAATTTACCTGTGTCATTCTCTAGCACTTGTGTAACTCTAGTACTAACGCTGGCCAGTTCTTCAGGGGCAAGTACTCCCACATAGCTAAACTACTTTATAGGTAAATAGTTTCTTTAGTGAATGGTACCTCTTCTCTACCTAGTTCCAACAAAGCTGACTAACACTCTCAGGAGACACTCAGGCTCTCCTGCCACCTGTTGTACACGGCCAATCTTGGCATGGGTAACAGCTATACCTCCAAAAACAGAAACTTAGCATAATAATAATAGATCTAATTTATTGAGGGCCCCCTTTGTGCTGATTATAGTGCTCAACACCATATATAAATCTTCACAATATTATATGAGGTGGATGTTCTTCTTTCCTTTTTATGGAAGAGGAGATTATAGGTCAAAGTGGCCAATTACCCAATCCAGTTAAAAAGTGGACAAGTGACAAACTGAGAATTCCAATTCAGATCTATAAGTACAAAGCCTCTGCTCTTTTGGGGGGACAGTATTCAATACCACAAGAGTTTTCTTTTCTTTTCTTTTTTTTAAAGATTTTATTAATTTTTTTACAGACAGACAGAGAGATCACAAGGCAGAGAGGCAAGCAGAGAGAGGAGGAAGTAGGCTCCCCACTGAGCAGAGAGCCTGATGCGGGGCTCGATCCCAGGACCCTGAGATCATGACCTGAGCTGAAGGCAGGGGTTTAACCCACTGAGCCACCCAGGCGCCCCCCACGAGAGTTTTCTACAGAAATACTAAAAATTCTAATAGGCCCCAAAGGTGGAAGTGTTGACTTTAAGACATGATAGCCCCATTGATTTCAGCACTTCAGTCACTTTTAGAAGTAATCAGCTAACTGAACAACTTGAAAATCCACAGGACTGTTACCATTATACTTATATAAGAAATCTTAATTCTACTCTCTGAGCTGACTAGAAAGAACTGAAAGCGGCGAAATGAAGTGTCACGGTTGCTCTTCCTGATGTGTGGGCACGCTGTCTCCCTCCACCATGCATCAGTGCCACCACAGCTGCCCTGGAAGCAGTCAGCAGTATCTCAAGTATGCACCCAATTTGTACAGAAAAAAAACCCTTTGCCAGTTAATTAAGATAGAATAGTTGCTAATACTGCTTAATGAATTTTTTAAATATTTTATTTATTTATTTGACAGACAGAGATCACAAGTAGGCAGAGAGGCAGGCAGAGAGAGAGAGAGAGAGAGAGAGAGAGAGAGAGGAGGAAGCAGGCTCCCCGCCGAACAGAGAGCCCGATGCGGGGCTCGATCCCAGAACCCCGGGACCATGACCCGAGCCGAAGGCAGAGGCCCTAACCCACTGAGCCACCCAGGCGCCCCTGCTTAATGAATTTTAAATAACCAACCAATATGCGATACCTTCTCAAAAGGGAAAAAAAATCAAAACACAATGATCTATTGTTTATTGGCAAATGCGAACCTAAACTTCTATTGATCCTCCTGGTAGAATTAAAAAAAAAAAAAAAAAAGCCAAATTAACCCAGAGAAGTTGTTTACAGGCTAGAGAACCCTGAGAATTTATGAGAGTCACGGATAACATAAAAGTGTCTTAAAGATATTTGTAAGTCATAAAGTACTTTAAAGGGAGTTAGGTTGACCAGAAAACTTTAGACGGTGAGAAGCACGGCCAGCCATGAGAAGGATCACCTGGATGATGGTGCAGAGCTCACTGCAAGCAGGCCCACGTAGATCCTTGGGGTGCCAGACCTGGAAAGGACCTCAGAGGCCCCTGAGTACCCTCGTTTTATAATGAGGAGAAAGAAAGGAGCCCAAGAGTAAGTGTCAAAGCCAAACTCCAAGTCTGGAGCCCTGTCTGAGATCTTGCCAGAGACACAGCTTGGAAGGTGTGGAGCGCTACGAGCAAATAACACCTCCAACTTTTGACTGTTTCATATCTGGACAATCTTTCATCTGGGGTGGGAAAACTCACAGCAAGAGTCCACTGCTGAGTACAGTCAAGATGAGCACAAGACAGAAGGGTCTGGAGAGAGCAGATTCCTACCATATGATCACACACCTAATGGTCAGAGAGAGAAAAATGGTAAAGAGAGAGAGAAATGGTGAGCAAGATAGAGAGGCAAAGACAAAGAAGGAGGGAGCATGAATGGTCCCTCTACCTGAGGATAATGCAGACCTGTGTTTGTACCTAACTTTGAGCCAGACACAGGGCCTGGCACTTTACCTGCACCAGCTCACTGGATCATGATAACCAGTGAAGGGACTTAAGGAATTCCGCCACCTAATTCCCACCTCCTGAATAGGAGGCTCCAAAGGACCACACTTCCCCAGCTCTCAGGAAGACTCAAATTCCAGAGATTTACTCAGAGTCCACATCTCAAAGGCCTTCTTTTAAAGTGCCTGTACCCACGGTGTGAGAACAAGTCTGACACCTCAGTGTGAATTAGTTTATCACAATGTTTGGACGTGACAGAGGAAACCTAGGAATTCACAAAAGGCATTAATGAAAAACGAGAACGTACCACATGTCATGTGCATGCTAAGTGCTTTACAAATACTTTACTCTAACAACAGTCTAAGGCAAGGTTTCCCATTATTGACATTTGCGCAGAATGGTTCTTTGCTCTGGGGGCTATCCTGTACATCACAGGGTCTGTACCTGCAGACCATCCCTGGCCTCTATCACTACTCTCTACTTACTCCCTTCTTCAGTGAAGAACTAAAAAGCTCTGGGTACTGCCAAATGTCCTCTGGGCAGCAAAATCACCTCTAGTTGAGAACTACTGTTCTAAGGTAAGTAGTATTCTTATTTTATGGTAAGAAAATGGAATTCCACAAATTTGACTAATTTGCTCATGAGTCACAAAGCTAGTAAAAGGTGAAACTAGGATTTGATTTTTGGTAGATCTGACTCCAAGACTATTACTTGTTCCACGGTTATACTCTGATGCTCCTATGAAACCCTGCCTTTCTGAAAGGAGCTTACTGGGCAGAAACAATCCTTCCATTCACAGTAAGTTCCAAAAGAGGCCAAATGAAAGGAAGTGAAGAAAACTGAGTTGCCTTTTCACCTTTCATAAAATGGAAAAAACACTTCATCTCCACCAGGCTATCTTCAGATAACAGAGTAAGATTTACACAATTTAGCAGCTCTGTCTGAACATGTTATCTCTGCTAATTGGCCACTGGTTCATTACTGTTCCTTTCACTAGGATTTCAAAATGGGACAATGGTGGTTCTACCCAAAGACTTTCCCCACACAGCTACAGCCTATATTAATAATCATGTAAGGATAAGAAACAAAGTTAAATTGAGTGTTTAGTACATTCCAAGTGTTCTATACTTTCCTTGAAGAATCTCATTTGAGATTTAAAACACCCCTATCGATTAGGCTCTACTGTTACATTTTACAGAAGAGCTAACTAAGGGATAGAGCTGGTAAACAACTAACCTCAATCTTCAAGAGACAAGCTGAGATGCAGGCTTGGAATTTCCATCATAGCAAGTCAGGCAGTAATTAAAACTCCGTGGTTTAGAACTTGGGCTTTAGAATCAAAGACACCACAATGGGGCACAACTCTGCTGGTGACTTGCAGTTTCCTCATCTATAAATGTTAGATATAACAGTACTTCTTTTGTAGGAGGATGAGAATTAAATGCTATTTGTCCACAGCATGCCTACAGTGCCTAGAATATATTCAATGCCCATCGAATAATGGTTTTTTTTTTTAAAGAAAAATTTAAATTTTTATCTTGATACCTAAATTGGCAATGTTGATAGCAGTCACAGTCATGAAATACTTAAAAGGTAATTTCAATAATGGTAACCAGATAGGTAACTTCTTATTTCTTCTGCTTTTCTTTGTTTTCCTATTACATAACCCAGATCTCTGCTTTCTAGTGTCATTATGGGCTCTTTACCAAAGCACTGATCCTGTTTGCACAGACGGATAATATTTAGGAAAACATCACTGAAGAACAATTAGTAGGTAAGCTCTCATCCCATCCGCCCCCCCCCCCCAATAGCTCTGGGGCAAGAATTGCCGTCTGTGAGCTGCAGTGACTCTAAGGGCAGTAAGAATTCCTGAAAGACGGTAAATTCTCAAAAGAGGATAAAACAGTAATGATAGTTCACTGTTACACCTTTATATATGATTTTCCTGTTTCTTTTTTTTAAGATTTTAGTTATTAGAGAGAAAGAGTTTGTGTGAAAGAAAGACTGCACATGAGCAGGGGGAGGGGCAGAGGGAGAGGGAGAAAGAATATCAGATTCCCTGCTAAATGCGGAACCCAACCTGGGGCTCATACCCCTGAGATCATGACCTGAGCCAAAATCAAGAACCCAGTGCTCAACTGACTGAGGCACCCAGGCACCCCTTCCTGTTTCTCTTAAGTCATAGTAATTACACACAAATGCACAACCTCATAAAATTGCCCAACTCACTCTTCCGTGATGGGGAGAAACATCCTTTAATCACAGAGCCCCCCCCCCCCCCAAAATCATGGAACCCACCATTACCTCCATGGTTAATTCACTTAAAACAGTCTTTGAAGTAGTTTGACAGGTATATCCAATATAAATGAAAGCAAAAGCTACCAACATTAATTGGCACTAATGACTTTCAGACAGCAAGGGATGGAAAACAATTCTTCCTCTGATAATCATAGGGAAATTAGGCTGAAAGAGATCTGAATTCTACATTTCTTGGTCTCTGGTTATTAAATATATTCCCTCTTCTTAACTGATAATCAGATCTGCAACAACACATTCTTAATTGTTTACATTTGGAAAATGGCTGGAAAAGAACTTTTTATTCTTCATTTTATTTTATTTTTATTTTTTTAAAAGATTTTATTTATTTGACAGAGATCACAAATAGGCAGAGAGGCAGGTAGAGTGAGGAGGAAGCAGGCTCCCCGCTAAGCAGAGAGCCCGATGGGGGGCTTGATCCCAGGACCCTGGGATCATGACCTGAGTGGAAGGCAAAGGCTTTAACCCACTGAGCCACCCAGGTGCCCCAAGGAAAAGAACTTTTTAAAAAGAAACCCCAAACAGAGGTTCCTGGGTATCATAGTCAGTTAAGCCTCTGACTCTTGGTTTTGGCTCAGGGTTCTGTGATTGAGCCCTGCACAGGGCTCTGCACTCAGAGCAGAGTCTGCTTAAGTTTCCCTATCTCTCTGCCTTTCAAATAAATGTGAGAGAGAGAGAGAGAGTGAGCATGAGAGAGGCGAGCTTGAGCAAGGGGGAGGGGCAACAGGAGAGGGAGAGACTCCTAGATGAGCAGGGAGCCCAAAGGGGGACTCAGTCCCCTGACCTCAAGATCATGACCTGAGCCAAAGGCAGCTGTTTAACTGACTGAGCCACTCAGGTGCCCAAATAAATCTCTGAGAGAGAGAGAGAGAGAAACAAAAGAGTAGTATAGGAATCCAATTTCTTTCTTTCTTTCTTTCTTTTTTTTTTTTTTTTTTTTTTGCATGTTGCTATCCAGTTTTCTTAGTACCATTTATTGAAGAAAATACCTTCCTCATGGAGTATTCTTGGCTCCCTTGTCAAATGTTAGTTGACCATATATATGTGAGGGTTTATTTCTAGGCTCTTGATTCTGTTCTTTTGAACTATTAGTTTATTTTTATGCCAATACCATACCTTTTTTTTTTTTTAAGATTTTATTTATTTGACAGAGATCACAAGTAGGCAGAGAGGCAGGCAGAGAGAGGGGGGAAGCAGGCTCCCTGCTGAGCAGAAAGCCCGACTCGAGGTTCTATCCCAGGACCCTGGGATCATGAGCTGAGCCAAAGGCAGAGGCTTTAACGACCTGAAACACCCAGGCGCCCCTACCATACTGTTTTGATTTCTATTGCTTTGTAACATAGTTTGAGGTCAGAAAGCTTGTTCTTTCTCAGGATTGCTTTGGCTATTCAGGATCTTTTGGGACTTTATATAAATTTTAGGATTTTTCTTTGTTTAATTTTAATTAATTTATTTTTTAAAGTAAACCCTACACCCAGTTTGGGGGTTTAACTTAGAACTCCAAGATCAAGAGTTGCATGTTCCACTGACTGAGCCAGCCTGGCATCTTGGATTTTTCTTTCTATTTCTGTGCAAAAATGCCATTAGAATTTTGACACGGATTACCTGATCTCAAAAAGGATTAAAGACTTAAACATAAACCCTGAGACCATAAAACTTGGAGAAGAAAACATAGGGAAAATCTCCCTGACAACTGGTCTTGGAAATGATTTTTTGAATATGACACCAAAAGCACAAACAGTAAAAGCAAAAATCAGTAAGTGGAACTATATCAAACTAAGAAGCTTCTGTACAGCTAAAGAAACATTCAGTAAAATGAAAAGGCAACCTATGGGATGGGGGAAAGTATCTGCAAGCCAAGTATATGATAAATGGTTAATATCCAAAATATATAAAGAACTCCTATGACTCAATAATTTAAAAAAAAATCCTATTAAAAAATGGGCAGAGGAGGTGAATACTTTTTTCCAAAGAAAATATACAAAAAGCCAAGATGAAAAGGTGCCAAAATGAGGAAAAGGTTGGTAGCTAGGGGAACATAAAGGTAATGAGTTATATCTGAGAATTCTTATGGGCCTCTAGAAGATCCAAACTGATAAAGCCTTATCTCTCTCCTCACAACACTAGTTCGAATTCCATTTTTTCCCCATGCTTTTCCTTTAATTCCATAAAGATGTCTGTTTCAACACTTCCATGTGACATGCTTGCATCCATACACTTGTACAGAGTAGCATGGTGTAAAACAGAAAAGTGACCTCAGCAATATGAATGTAAGATATTTTACGTATTTTATGACATTCAATTTTAGTCTTCTGTTATTCTTGTCTTTCATTAAAATATAAATTCCTGGGGGCGCCTGGGTGGCTCAGTGGTTAAGCCGCTGCCTTCGGCTCAGGTCATGATCTCAGGGTCCTGGGATCGAGTCCCGCATCGGGCTCTCTGCTCGGCAGGGAGCCTGCTTCCTCCTCTCTCTCTCTGCCTGCCTCTCTACCTACTTGTGATTTCTCTCTGTCAAATAAATAAATAAAATCTTTAAAAAAATATATATATATATATATATAAATTCCTGGAACTTAAAATATAAAATATAAGTTCCCATTTGAAATATATAAATATATATTTATATAAATATGCATATTTATATTTATATATATATTTATATAAACTTATATTTTATATATATATATAATATAAACTTATATTTTATATATAGTATATATATTTATATAAATATAAATATGCATATTTATATAAATATATATACTATATATAAAATATAAGTTTATAAAATATAAAATATAAGTTCCCATTTGAAAGAGACTTTCTGACTGAAAATTATGCTCATTCCACTCTGACAAAGATTTGAGAAGAGTCATGACTTAGGAGATAAATTATGAAACCTACTATTTGTATAATACTTTATAGATTATAGAACCACTTTCATTCATTATACCTCATTTGACCCTTGTATTTATTCAATCAGCACTCAACTAATATCTGATGGCTCTCTACCAGACACTGTCTAAGCAATGGGTTCAGACCTAGCCACAGGGATTTACATTCTGATAAGATAGATAAACAATAGTCAAGTAAAAGATAATAAAAGTTCAGATAGTGTTGAGGGCTGCAAAGAAACTAAGACAGGATAATATAATGTAGAGAGTTGGGGAGAGAGGGTTGAAATCAACAGATGGAGTGGCCAGTTGACAACTCCAGAAAAGGTAGCATTTAAGCAGAGACCCAGCGTCCAAAAGAATCCAGCCTGTGAAGATCATGTAGCTGTCATTATAGGCAAAAGGAGCTTTGAATGCAAAGGTCCTGAGGTCGGAATAAGATGGCATGTACAGAGAACAGAAAGGAAGTCTGCATGGCTTGAATGTGGTGAGAGAGGAGGAAGTATAAAAAATGAGGTTAGAGAAACAGACTGGGACCAAACCCAGTAGGACTGCAAAGGCTACAATCAAGAGTTAGGGTTTTATACCAGGGCATTAAGATGATGGGTTTTTGTTTTGTTTTTAGAAGACTTCTTTATTTGAGAGAGAGAGAGAGTGAATGAGAGAGGCCACAAGAAGGGGCAGAGGGAGAGGGAGAACCAGGCTTCCCAATGAGCAGGGAGCCCAATTTGGGACTTTATCCCAGGACCAGGGATCATGACCTGAGCTGAAGGCAGACACCTAACCAACTGAGCCACCCAGGTGTCTCAGGATAGATGGTTTTAACAGAGGAATTACACAACTTTAATTCATCTTTATTACAAGCTTACTCTTCTTGTTCTCTAGAGGAGGGATTATTGGTGAGCAAGAATGGAGGTAGGGAAGCCAGTTAGGAGGCTATTCCAGAGTCCAGGCAAAAGGTAACAGTGACTTCTAGGAGTAGAGGTTGAGACCAAGTACTCTATGACATACATTTCTTTATTCTCACTTTACAGGTTGGGAAAGTGAGGCTCAGGAAAGCAAAGGGTCTAAGCTGGGTATAAGAGCAGAGAATTTTTCTGTTTATAAATTCAGTTCTTCCCCATTATGCCATGATTATGTCAGTAAAGACATCCCAATCCATGGATTGTTGAAATCTTTCACAAGCAATCTGTTTTTGACAGAAGATGTTCTCACTGTCTCTAGCCCTATCCTGTGTATCAGAAGACTTCCTTGGTTAGTCCTTCAGCTGATCCGCACCTGCTGGGGTTATCTGATTGACTTCACAAACGGGGAGCCTGGAGTTTAATTCTACAATCAGGAATCATTATATTGTTTGTAAACAATGACAGACTATGATAAATATGCATTCTGGTTAATTACTTCCTTCCCATGTGCCATCTTCACTTTCTCATTTCCATCATCCTGTCACATCTGAGTACCTGATTGTGCGTTCCCTACCAGAGGCAGAGAGAGAATAGCTGCAAACACATTGAAATGCAGGAAGACAGCTCTGCATCCTCTGGGTTGTCAGAAACAGGAGCAAAACCTGGAGTTCAAACACCAATGAAAATTAACAGATTTCAATATGTTCGGCTTTATATTATTCCTTTGGTTTGTGCATTTTTATTCAAGAAACAGGGTTCCTAATATATTTCCATTACATCCCAGCCCATGAAGCTGGATTAGTAAAAACAAAACAAAACAAAACAAAACAGTGAACCAAATTGCATTAGCATCCAAGACATTCTGCATCTTTCTTTTTCCTTTCCTTTCCTTTTTTTTTTTTTTTTTTAAACAGCAGGACCAAGTAGTAGTTAGTAAACATTTTAGGACAGGGTTCCTTCATCTACAGAATAACAGCCTCTGCAGCAGAATTCTTGGAACAGAGGAAGAAGTTTCCATATGGTTTATTAAATACCAACAATTCACATATGGTAGAGTATAGGTGCTGTGTAAATCAAGTGGCAGATTCACATGGTAGTGAAGAGCCTGGGCTGTGACATCAGATAGATCCCAGTACCAATCACACTTCTACTTACCACTCACATGACTTGTGCAAGTGCCAAACCTCAGTTTGCTCACCTGGAAAACGGGAGCCATGGCAGTACCTGCCTCATGAAGTTGAGAAGTAAATGCAGAGTACTTTCCTTGGTGTTTGGCCCCTGAACTAAACATATTTGTCATTGTTGTTACCAGTTATTATTATTATTACAGATAACATATTAGCAATATATATTATTACTAACTATAAGTAATTAATAACTACCGACCTATTACTAATTATTACAGATTATTCCTTATCTGTTTCCCTCATGTAAAGAGAATGAATTATACATACAATATGAGTTTTCTTTACCCATCAATGGGGCTGACCCTTGACCCAGTCCTACTCTACTGAACAGAAGTCCCACTGAACTTCCCCACAGATGAGAAGATGGCTGGCCTACATTTCAGAAGGCCTTGAGCAAAGGTGCCTCTGTTACATGGGAAGGTGGCATGCCATACTAGCTACGGTATGAGACTTGTGTCCCAGGCCCTTATCTGTCCCAGGCCCTACCGAGTTCTATAACTTTGGCCAAATTCCTATAATCCCCGTATTTTTCTCATTCCTACTTTTGACAGTATTATTACCCTCCTTACACCTTGCTAGGTTCTTTCTCTCAAATGAGGATATTCATGAATATATTTTACAAAATTATAATAATATAACAGCATATAAATTTGAGGGAAAATTTGTATCTTTGGTGTTACCATCATTCTCACTGTCAGTCTTCAGGTTGGTCTCATTGGCACTGGATTAGTCTCCCTAGCAGGACGGGAAATTCTTGACCTGGTATTTGAGCCTCTCCTTAATCTAGTCTCCTTCCGCTGTCCATACTTACTCCTTAGTAAAATACTCATTGACAGCTCACACTGTCCTGCTGCCTGGGTACTTCATCAGGGAAGAGTTAGTGTAGTTGTACCTCTTCAGAAAGTCTTCTGATTTCTACCATAACCAACCCTGGTGGCCCTAGAAACTGAGTTACTGACCTCTCTTCTGTCCTCTCACTTTTCACCTGGGCACATCTCTCTTGCACTTACAGCACCATGTTGTACTCTCTGAGTGGACCCTACATCAAATTCAGGGGCCCTCACCAACAGGGGCCATCCTCTTTCATCTTCTATGCCCAAGGAAGAGCAAAATATTTGGCATATACCACCACCCCACACTGGTCACTTGAGTGAGCAAATAAATGAAACACCTTTTTATCAATGAGGCTATATGACCACAGATTCATTACATATTTATTATATTTAAACATATACTGTCTAGCAATCATCACCTTTTCATTACAAGTTTGTATTTCATATGAGCGCAGCTTCATTTGTTTTCCCGAATACGTCACTGGCAGCTTAAACTTTTCGTCTACAGTTATGTACATTTTATTCAGAAAATTTCTGTATTCTCCTTCTCTCTGATATTTAGAGACCACTTATGAATAAAAACAGTTTGTATAGCATAAGGTATAAGAGAATGTTGAGGGAAAGACAATTTTAAAGAGTCAAACTTTTCAAATATTCATTGTTACAGTTATTGTAAGAGGTTGATTTTCTTGTTTGTTTTTACATGTGCCAGGAAAAAAGAGATGTGGTATAGTCTCAAAGACAGTGTTGCCAACATGAATTCAAAAGCCTAGATCTACCCAGCTAAAAATGTATCACTCAAAAATATATTCCCCAGTTAAATGAAATCATTGAATCACACATTAAGGAAAATGAATAGTAAGCCTGAGACCATGGCAATTTAACAGGCAGAAGTAGTCTGATACCAAATTGCACCGTAATATGCCCCTAGTCTGTGTGTGTGGGGGAGAGGGGTGGAAATGATGGGAGAGTCATATCACAAAGTGACAGAGCAAGTCAAAGAGGAAAAAAAGTACATATTGAGTTTTCAGTTATAGTTAATTTTAGTTAAAAGCATGCAGATCTTATCTTTTAAGCTAAAGTTTTAGTAATAAAGGTAACAAAAGAGTACATTATTCTCATGCTATCCCTCTTGTTCAAAATCCCAGCAAAATTATACTTTCTTTTTGTGTGTGGAAATGGAAATATATAAATAATTTAAAATAATGAAAATATATAAGGAATTTAAAATTGAATGTATATGAAGACTTATATTTGCCTTCTTATTTTTATTTTTATTTTTTTTATCACTACAAGCCTGGTTTATTTAGTTGAGATTCAAAATTGCAACATTTGTTCTGTCCTGAAGGGACAAGTACCACCATCATCAACATTAATTAAAATACTAATAAATACAGATAATATTAGAAGTTATCTACAGTTATGATTGAAGGAGTATAAAGCAGCCTGAAATACCATCTCAAAATATCTTACTCAATCTGCTTATATCAGTGAAAGCATGGGTTTTGTATCATGTCTTGTGATGGTATATGTACTTTTTCAGTTATACCTAGAGAAAATGCTTAAGTTCTAAAACTGCAATCATGTTCCTATTACTTGAAGATGACATGTGTACTATATATGAACTGCTATGGATAGAAGATCATGCAAGTTTGGTACAATCTGAAAATGGCATACTATGAGACATGGCAATGGCTCACAGTTTATCTTTGAATCAAGATGACATTTTTAACACATGTAAACACTTTAATGTTGGGCATAGGTTTCCCTTCTGTGATGCTGTTGAAGGAGAATCAGGCATGGACTCAGGGCACCAACACAACTGTACATGGAGAACTGTACCTGTATTCAGATATTCTCAGAGTGAGTCACTCCCAATTTACAGAAGTCCCTTCCTTAAAAATCATAGGCTGAGAAAGCCTCCACTTCAGTGTTTAACCACTCTCTTTGAACATTGCTATGTTCAAAGAATTGCTATCATTGCTATCCTACTTAGAAACATTCTTTCTCCTTCCTTCACCTTGTTACTAATCTTCAAACCACTATAATCCCTTGCTCCCCCACTAAACCATCCTCCCACTTCAACTCTCTCCATCACACTACTGGTTCAATTGATCCTACCTTCATGCCACTGCTCAGCCAGAGGGTTGAGCAAGATGTAGGATAAGAGGTAGGACATGCCTCCAGGCCCCACAGCAAACTCATTTATTCTCTGACTCTTCCCTTCTCTTGGTCTCCAAATTATCTACCACCATGATCTCTACCACAGTAATAGAATATTCTAATATCTAGTAAAATTAGGTACTACTACAGAAATTGAATGTGCCTCCCTCTTGCCAAATGGTGCTGGGGAACCACTCCAGTAACCAATTAAGTAAGGAAATGTATTCTGGCTAACCAGGAGGGGGAGTCTCACTTTCCACGGGAGGAAGTCATGTAGAAGGAAGTCATGTAGAAAATTAGATGAGACTCCCCACTTGCCTCTCTCCCATATGCTCCACACTCAGAGGTGTGCACACTCCTTAATGGTGCCATGCTGAAGGAAAGGATAAGGATCTGCTATAAACTCACATGAAAAAGCTAGGGGAAAGGCCACTCCAGATAGCAAGCAGCCTGTGACCTCTTGGGGCTTTCCAGAACACTAAAGCTTATACCAATCATCCCAAAGCTTAAGACCCCTGATATACTTTAGAATATAAGCTCCATGAGACCAAATGATTTTAATCTTATCCATTGCTGTATCCTCAGGGCCGAAATGAATATCTGCCCAAGGTAGACACTAACCCCAAAATACCAACTGAATAAATCAGTGTACTGCACTAATTTTGGTCATTATATATCTCCATCACCACATTCCTACTCTAGGAAACTTCAGGTTGAGTAGCCTTTTATAACTCTAAATATTCCCAAAGGAGTCACCAAATATTTAATGATACCTTCTTTTCTTTTGGGGTAAAACAGCATTAAATAGTAACTTTAACCTTAGTAAGGATAAACAATGATCCATGTGCACCTTTCTCAGGCATATGTATCCCACATAACTGCAACAAAAGAAATATCCAATATTTCTAAAGGTTGCTTGAAAAATATGCTCAGAAGTTCACCTACTTGCCTTGTAATGGTGCTCCTGAAGATCACAGAGAGTGGTACTAGGCACTCAAAGTGCCTCAAATGAGGTAATGGAGCTCCAAGTGGATGTTACCCAGAGTGACTAGGAAGGAGGATGAGAATAGGTCACCACCAGCTTGGAGGCAGATGCCTGGTTGTGAACAAAATCCCTGAGGGGATATGGTCCTCAGTCCACAGTCCACATTATCTCAGATATGTGATAAGAAAAAAGAGGAAATCAGAAGCAGATGGTTGAAACTGCTGTGATAACTTCAGAATGTGGTAACCTCCAAATGTGGTATTATAGTGTTGGGATCTATAATAAAAGGGTAGCACAATCATCCCCTGAATGGACTCTATATTTTTTGAATGTAGGTCTGTTGTTCTTTGTCTGTTTACTTGTCACATGAACATCTCTCCATCAAGACTATGAAGTTCAGGTGTAACACTTTCTTAAAAGGAATCAAAATGTAGTCTAACCCAGAAAAAAGACATATCCCATCATGAAGGGGAAAAGGAAACCCACACACCTAGGACAGCATAGAAAGACAGAAGGAGCTTCCTTCTCAAAATTGAGTTATCAATGAGGGATCTTTATATACAAAAGCCCACGACTTCCACAGAAACTGTAATGATTTTTTAAAAAGCCTCTGATACCAATTAAGACCCCAGCCACAAACTTCAACATTGCTTCTATGATAAAATATTTTCCAGATTTGATATTTATGTAATTGTCAATAGTTGGCCCATATTAAAAATGGGCCCTAAAAACTCCCTAATCTTAAAATGCTGGCTGAAAGAAAAACCAACATTTCCTGGATATTATCATGGCAGATGACAGAGTGGTATTAATAATAACAAGTTTCCTATAAACAACAAGTTAATTTACTTTGTGTCCATATGACAAAAAAAAAAATTAAAAGTTGATACAGGCACCTCTGGTTCTATGAAAACTTTAATTTTATGAAAGATATGGGTAACTTTCTTTAACTTCAGTTTTATTTTTTAAATATTTATTTATTTTAGAGAAAGAGAGAGTGCACAGCAGGGAGGGGCAGAGGGAGAGGGAGCAGAGTCTCAAGCCGACTTTGCACTAAGCCTGATGCAGGGCTCCATATCATGATCCAGAGATCATGATCGATCTGAAATCAAGAGTTGGATGCTTAACTGACTGTACCACCCAGGTGCCCCCTTAACTTCAGTTGTGTGTTTGTTTTTTTAAGATATTTTTTAAACTGAAATACAAAAGCTGGCAATTGTTTGCATGGGGAACTTCCTGATTTCTAAGTTATGTAGCAAAATAATGCACAGCATAAAGATTTAAGATAAGTACAGAGTTGACATATGTGTGTATGTGGCTTGCGGTTTACTGATTCACTTTTGATTTCTTCAGCATGGCCAAAACACTAGTTGGAACAAAGATGTGTCAATTTATCATTGAAAAAAATCTGAGAGGTCAATCCTCCTTGATCCCAGTACATATCTCATCCCCATCAGCTAAATTTAAGTTTGGTTGGGCTTAATATTACAGAGATAGCTTTTCCAGGAGGTTATACTGGAGTCAGAGGTGGTCACCTCTGAGACCTTACTGAAATTAATTCTTGTAAAGGGTTGGTATAGTTTAGTATCTTGGTCCCAGATTGAGGGTAGGCTAAAACCAGTAGAGTAGGTAGTACTACAGGATATGCTATTAGAATTTTGATGGCAGCACCCCTCCTCTTCTGTCAGAAATACTCCTTTTACTGGCTTTTCAAGAATTCTACCATGATAAAAGTAATAACCCAAACAACAGTTACTCAATACTCAAGGATTTTATTAGTGGATTTTATATAGCTATCATCACATTTTACTCTTCATCCTGTGAAATAAATCATACTTCCTTCTATTTGCCAATTAATAAATTGTGATTCATATTAACTAAGGAAATTTTCCAGGGCTCCCCAATTATCGTGGACTTAGACTGGGAGCTTCTGACACTAAATCCTGTCATCAGTTCTCTTAAGGCATTTTGTTTTTAAGAACAAAATGAGAAATCTGAGAATCTACACAGACCATAAAGACATCATGAAGTGGTCAGCAGACAGACATCTCAGGATGAAACAGCTTCTTTTCAACATCAAGGTGAGAAGAAAACTAGATTGGGATGTATTTCACATCTATTTTGATGGTGAGGGGAAAGGTAAGCAGACTAGGAAGCCAAAACATGCTGGTTGCTCATGCAGGTGCTGAACTCAACCTTTATGCTGTTTCTATCATCAAACGATGAAAGGCTGTGGGGTTTCATTGTGGTCCAGTTTTGGCAGCTGATTTGGCAAATGAACAAGCTTAACTAGTGATTTTCAAATGCTCAAAGTGAATATCCTAAAGTAAACCCCATATTTTAAAACCTGGATACTGCACATTCCTGTAGCAATGCTCCCTCCCCCTCCCCTCCTCCCCTCTCTGCCCCTTTCCTCCCCTCCCCTTCCGTCCTCTCTTTCCTTTCCTCCACCCTAGCACCTCTCTCTCTCTCTCTCATATTGTTTTAACAAATAATTAGGTACAACTTCCATGTGACTCATTCCCTTTCTCCCCTCTCTGCCTAGAACAAAGTTTCTTCTGTGTCACTGTATCAAAACTGCCACCCTTAAGTCTGTACTATATTTAGATTTCATTCTCTTGATTCACATATCCTGTTTCTTGAGATGGCTTAAATTTTCCACAGTATGTTCAAACTCAGATTATCTAAGAATTTGCCACATGTTAAATCTCAGGATTATGCTACGTCCAATGCTCCTCAATACTAAAGTACCTCTTGGAGGGTAAAAGAAACAGTGTTTCTAAATATGGAAGGGGTGCATCTTTCTAATGGCTGTGGCTTATGGGTAAATACTCAGAACCAGCTAAAGGATTAGCTAAGAAATAGGAGAGAAGTGTCCATTTGTAGCACCAAAGAGAACAGACCAAGAAAAATTATGCTAAGACTAATACAGTTTCACTCCTAAATCTAACATCCTTCCCTCTCTCCCTCTCTCCTGAATATTCACACTACTAAGGGAGATGTGTGAGGTACTTGTGAGATAATGAGTAAGGATGCTCAAGAGAAGTTTCTCAGAATACCTGCTTCAGAGCCACGGCATTGAAGTGATGAAACCCCAGTTCAAAATTGCCTCAGGAAATGCAATGCATTCATGTTCCAAGTACAAAGCCCCTCAAACTCACTTTGAAAATTTGCTTAGAGTCTAAATAAATCAAACTGAAAGACTTAATTATGAAATCCCAGAGCTGGTCATGAGGATAATAAAGTGCCTGGATTTCTGTTTCAATAGATGTGTTAATATTTTAGCAGCCCCTAACTGCCTGTGTTCTATTTCACAATTCATGATTAAAGTTTGATTTCAATAGAGATTAAAAAAAAAAAAGTGAGATCTGTGTTTCAGTCCCTTGTTAGTGCACTGGTTTGTCCTTTCTAACATGTAATTAATGTCTCCCTCCTAGCCATTATCTCTCAGTGGGGCAGAACCAGCACAATCAAACCTGAGCCTGATGAGATGACCTGATCCACACCATACCAAAACCAGACACGGAATCACCAGTTGGCCTTTTCTGCATCCTCCTGTGCCCTCTACCCCAGGTATAGGTTGGAGAGTCAGACGAATTTGATAAATTAACTACCCTGCTGAAAAAAAAAAAAAAAAAAAACATATTCTCTCTCCTTTAATTGAAAATCATAACTTGAGACCTTTACAGAATTGAGGAGTGAACAGAGGCAGGTTAAGCTGCTCTGAGAGACTCTTTAGTATCTGCTATTCAGATAAAAAATAAATGAAGAGTAACAGATTCTACAGATCCTTCAATAAAACCTTTTAAAAGGCAACCTCTATTGTCTTAGTGGAAAAGTCTCAAACTACACTTACCTTTTTAAAATGTACATATACATACTCACTGTAAGGAAACTGAAAAAAAAAAGTAGATAAGAACACTGAAAAAAGTTAAAACAACCTGTGATTCTATCACAAAGAGGTGACCATTTTTACTATTTTGGTGTGAACCCCTCCAGACTTTCTATCATCATCTGTCCACAACTATAAAAGATGAATCTATGACATTATTTTGAACAATTTCATGGTAGTTCACTGGCTGTACTGAAAGTTTATCTTATTTCAAACCAAGATAAGTTGTTTGGTGTCTACTGGGACTTCATGTGATACAATAAAATCCATAAGGCAAAAGTGGTTTCTCATTTTTCCTAAGGGTGGAAGCATTAAGTAAAGGAGATTTGATTAACAGAATATGGAGACAAATCAAAATCTTTAATCCAGGGCTTAGCCTTTTAGGATCATGATTTAATCTAAAACAGGAAGGCCTCTTAGAACTGTCATTTAAAAAATATGCCCACTCTTGTCTCTGATGCTGTTTTAATGCTACCACTGATAAGAATCCACTCCTCACATTATCAGAGCCAGACCAACCATATTTTAAAGTGGCAGGTCTAATTTCCAACTGCAGCCTCAGTATTATGAATATAAATCATCACACAGAGAAGCAAACATCCAATACAGGTCCTGGTCAGCAACTCATCCTTCTCAATAAACTTTCCAAAGAACAAAACTTAGTCTCTAGGAATTCATGGAGATAACCAGTGACAGCTGAAGGCTCACCTCTGAGGAAGAACTCGTTCATAATTTCAAGCAATTAGAGTTCAACAACAGGCTCAGTATGATGCAAGAAAATCTAAATTAACAGTGAATCATCCATTTTTCTTCCCTAATGTTAAGACCATATACCTGTAATAACCTTTAGATCTTTTACCTACAAGCTAGAGGGTGGTGATAGGTGAATAGCCATTTTAGATAGGAGTAATTCTAGCAAAGAGACTAGGATAAGTAAAGAGACAAGAGAAGCAATGAATTTTAACACTATAACTAGTTTGATATGACAGATAAAAGAATTATTTGCGAGCTTACCAGTGAATATCAACATGAAGAGTTAGAGAATTCCAAAAGAACTAGATTAGATTGTAAAGGGCATCCTAGCCAATGGCTCTCAAACACTGGAATCATCTGGGGAGCTTTAAAAAATGCAGACACTTGATCCCACCGTCATGGTTTCTCTCTTATTTATTTATTTATTTATTTATTTATTTATTTATTTGACAGACAGAGATTACAAGTAGGCAGAGAGGCAGGCAGAGAGAGAGACGGGGAAGCAGGCTCCCTGCTGAGCAGAGAGCCCGATGCGGGGCTTGATCCCAGGACCCTGAGACCATGACCTGAGCGGAAAGCAGAGGCTTTAACCCACTGAGCCACCCACGCGCCCCTTTTTTTAGATTTTTTTTTTTTTTTTTTTTTTTTTTTTTTACCATCATGGTTTCTAACTCAATTGGTCTTGGGTACAATCTGGGCATCAGGATTTTTTTTTTTTTTTTTTTTTTAGATTTTATTTATTTATTTGAGTGAGAGAAAGAGAGATAGAGCATGAGTTGGGGAGAGGCAGAGTGAAAAGCAGATTCCCTGCTGAGCAGGGACTCCAGCACCATGTGGGGGCTCAGTCTCAGGATCCTGAGACGACCATGACTGAGCCAGAGTTACCTGGTTAACCAACTGAGCCACCCAGGCACCCCTTGGTGTCAGGACTATTAAAAGCACTCTAGGTAATTCTAATACAGAGAGAGCTGAAGAACCACTCTTCTAGGCTATGAAAAGAAACATTAAACATTAATAATGTTTAAAAATATTTTAAACACTGTGAATACCCCCACACACAAAAAGAAAAAAAAAGAAGAAAAAGCAGTATATACAGTCAGTTAATTTATAACAAAGGAGTCAAGAACACACAATAAGGATGGGACAGTCTCTTCAATAGTGTTGGGGAAACTGGACAGCTACACACAAAACAATGAAACTGGACCCTCTATCTTCATGAACAAAAATCAACTCAAAATGGATTAAAGACATATTTAAAATCTCAAACTTCTAGAAAAAAATATAGTGGGTAAATTTCTTGACATCCATCAAGGCACTGATTTTTTGGATTTGACACCAAAAGGAAAGGCAACAAAAGTAAAAATAAATAGATGGGACTATATTAAATGAAATTGTTTCTGCAAAGAAAAGTATACCACCAACAAAATAAAAAGGCAACTTACATAATGGAAAAAAAATTATTACAAATCATATATCTGATAAGGGGTTAATATTGAAAATAAATAAAGAATTCACACATTCATGCCCCCCCCAAAAAGGATTTAAAGATGGACAAAAGACCTCAATAGACATCTTCCCAAAGACATACAACCAACAAGCACTGAAGATGTGTTCAACATCATTACTTATAAGGGAAATGTGAATCAAAACCACAATGAGATGGTACCTCACACATGTTAGAATACCTATCACCAAAAAGACAAGAGATAAAAAGCTCTGGATATGGAGAAAAGCTAATCCTTGCATACTATTGGTGAGAATGTAAACGGAAACAACCACTATGGAAAATATATGGAGGTTCCTAAAAAATTAAAAATTGAACTACCATATGATCCAGCAATCCCACTTTTGGGAATATATCTAAAGGAATGAAATGAGGATCTGAAAGAGAAATCTGCACTCCAATGTTTACAGTAGCACTATTACAGTAGCTACGATATGGAAACAACCTAAGTGTCCACCAGTAAATAAACAGATAAAGAAAATGGATATATATAATATATAGTATAATGGAGGATTATTCAGCTATGACTAAGAAGGAAATTCTTCCATTTGTGATGGCACAGATGGACCTGGAAGACACTGCACTAAGTGAAATAAGTCAGGCAGAGAAAGACAAATACTGCCTGGTTTCACAGATACATAGAATCTAAAAAAGAGTCAAACTCATAGAAACAGTGGGGAAGGGGTTATCAGGGCTGGGGGTGGGCTAAAAAGGAAGAAACTGGAAAAGGGTTATTAACTTTTAGCTAGAACATAGTAAGTTAAGCCTGAGGATCTAACTTATAACATGGTGACTATAGTTGTTGTTAACACTATATCATGTAAGTAAAATCTGCTAGGAGACCAAAACAAATATTCTTTTAAAAATTCAATTAAATTAAAATTTTTATTAACATATAATGTATTATTTGTTTTAGGGGGACAGGTTTGTGACTCATCAGTACTACACAATTCACAGCACTCACCATAGCACCCTCCCCAATGTCCATCACCCAGCTACCCCATCCTTCCCACCCCTCCAATCCAGCAACCCTCCATTTGTTTCCTGAGATTAACAGTCTCTTGTGGTTTATCTCCCTCGCTGGTTTCATTTTGTTTCATTTTTGCCTTCCCCTATGATCCTCTGTCTTGTTTCTCAAATTCCACACATCAGCGAGATCATATGGTAATTATCATATGGTAATCATATGATAATGTATTTCTCTGAGTTATTTTGCTTAGCATAATACCCTCTAGTTGCATCCACGTCATTGCAAATGCAAGATTTCATTTTTTGATGACTATATAGTATTCCTGTGTGTGTGTGTGTGTGTGTGTGTGTGTGTGTGTGTGTGTGTGTGATCTTCTTTATTCATTCATCTGTCAATGGACATCTAGGCTCTTTCCATTATATGGTTACTGTGGACATTGCTGTTATAAACATTGGGATGCATGTGCACCTTCAGGTCACTACTTTTGTATCTTTGGGGTAAATACCCAGTAGTGCAATTGCTGGGTCACAGGGTAGCTCTATTTTCAACTTTTTGAGGATTATCCATACTATTTTCCGGAGTGGCTGCACCAGCTTGCATTCCCACCAACAACATATGAGGGTTCCTCTTTCTCTGCATCCTCACCAACATCTGTTGTTTCCTGACCTGTTAATTTTAGTCATTCTGACTGGTGTGAGATGGTATCTCATTGTGGGTTTGATTTGTATTTCCCTGATGCCAAGTGATGGTGAGCACTTTTTCATGTGTCCGTAGGCCATTTGGGTGTCTGCTTTGGAGAAATGTCCCTTCATGTCTTCTGCCCATTTCTTGATTGGATTATTTGTTCCTTGGGTGTTGAGTTTGATAAGTTCTTCATAGATTTTGGATACTAGCCATTTATCTGATCTGTCATTTGCAAATATCTTCTCCCATTCTGTCTGTTATCTTTTGGTTTTGTTGACTGTATCCTTTGCTGACCAAGATCAAAAGATTTTGATCTTGATGAAGTCCAAATAGTTAATTTTTGTCTTTGCTTCCCTTGCCTTTGGCCATGTTTCTAAGAAGAATTTGCTGCGTTTAGGTCGAAGAGGTTGCTACCTGTGTTCTCCTCATGGATTTTGATAGATTCTTGTCTCACATTTAGGTCTTTCATCCATTTTGAGTCTATTTTTGTGTGTGGTGTAAGGAAATGGTCCAGTTTCATTCTTCTGCATGTGGTTGTCCAATGTTCCCAATACCATTTGTTGAACAGACTGTCTTTTTTCCCACTGGACATTCTTTTCTGCTTTGTTGAAGAGTAGTTGACCATAGAGTTGCAGGTCTATTTCAGGGCTCTTTATTCTGTTCCACTGATCTGTGTATCTGTTTTTGTGCCAGTACCATACTATCTTGATGATTACAGCATTGTAATAGAGCTTGAAGTCCAGAATTGTGAAGACACCAGCTTCGTTATTCTTGTTCAACATTCCTCTGGTTATTTGGGGTCTTTTCTGGTTCCATATAAATTTTAGGATTATTTGATACACTTATTTGAAAAAAGTTGATGTATTTTGATAGGGTTGCATTAAATGTGTAAACTGCTCTAGGTAGCATAGACATTGTCACAATATTTGTTCTTCCAATCCATGAGTATGAAATGTTTTTCCATTCCTTTGTGTCTTCCTCAATTTCTTTCATATGTATTCTATAGTTTTCTGAGTACAGATTCTTTGCCTCTTTGGTTAGGTTTATTCTTAGGTATCTTGTGATTTGGGGTGCAATTGTAAATGGGATCAACTCCTTAATTTCTTTCTTCTGTCTTGTTGGTGTATAGAAATGCAACTGATTTCTGTGTGTTGATACTATATTATGACACTTTATTGAATTCCTGTATGAGTTCTAGCAGTTTGGGGGTGGAGCCTTTTGGGTTTTCCACATAAAGTATCATATCATCTATAAAGAGTGAGACTTTGACTTCTTCTTTGCCAATTCAGATTCCTTTTATTTCCTTTTGTTGTCTGATTGCTGAGGCTAAGACTTTTAGTACTATGTTGAATAGCAGTAATGATAGTGGACATCCCTGCCATGTTCCTGACCTTAGGAGAAAAGCTCTCAGTTTTTCCCCATTGAGAATGATATTTTCTGTGGGTTTTTCATACACAGCTTTTATGCTATTTAGGTATGTACCCTCTATCCCCACACTGTGAAGAATTTTAATCAAGAAAGGGTGCTACACTTTATCAAATGCTTTTTATGCATCTATTGGGAGCATCATATGGTTCTTGTGCTTTCTTTTATTAAATATTGTATCACATTGATTGATGTGCAGGTGGTGAACCAACCTTACAGCCCAGTAATAAATCCCACTTGGTCATGGTGAATAATCTTTTTAACGTACTGTTGGATACTACTGGCTAGTATTTTGGTAAGAATTTTTGCATCCATGTTCATCAGGGATATCGGTCTGTAAATCTCCCTTTTGATGGGGCCTTTGTCTGGTTTGGGGATCAAGGTAATGCTGGCCTCAAAACATGAGTCTGGAAGTTTTCCTTCCATTTCTATTTTTTGGAACAATTTCAGAAGAATAGGTATTAATTCTTCTTTAACTGTTTGGGAGAATTCCCCTGGGAAGCCATCTGCTTCTGGGCTCTAGTTTTTTGGGAGATTTTTGATTATTGCTTCGATTTCCTTGCTGGTTATGGGTCTGTTCAGATTCGCTTAAGTTTTGGGAGTTTATACATCTCTAGGAATGCATCAATTTCTTCCAGATTATCAAATTTGCTAGCATATAGTTGCTCATGATATGTTCTTATAATTGTTTGTATTTCTTTGGTATTGGTTGTGATTTCTCCTCTTTCATTCATGATTTTGTTAATTTGGGTCCTTCTCTTTTCTTTTTGTTAAATCTGGCCAGGGGTTTGTCAATCTTATTCTTTCTTTCTTTCTTTTTTTTTTTTTTTTTTAAGATTTTATTTTATTTGACAGGAAGAGATTACAAGTAGGCAGAGAGGCAGGCAGAGAGAGAGAGGAAGGGAAGCAGGCTCCTTGCTGAGCAGAGAGCCCGATGTGGGGCTCCATCCCAGGACCCTGGGATAATGACCTGAGCGGAAGACAGAGGCTTTAACCCACTGAGCCATGCAGGCACCCCAATCTTATTCTTTCAATGAACCATCTCCTAGTTTTGTTGATCTGTTCTAATGTTCTTTTGGTTTCTATTTCATTGATTTCTGCTCTGATCTTAACTATTTATCTTCTCCTGCTGGGTTTACTTTCACTACCTCCTTTAGATGTAGGGTTAAGTTGTGTGTTTGAGAACTTTCTTGTTTCTTGAGAAAGGCTTGTATTGCCATGTACTTTCCTCTTAGGACCACCTTTGCTGCATCCCAAAGATTTTGAACCATTGTGTTTTCATTTTCATTTCTTTAATTCTTTTTTAATTTCCTGGTTTGCCCATTCATTCTTTAGTAGGATGCCCTTAGCCTTCATGCATTTGAGTTCTTTCCAACTTTCCTCATGTGGTTGAGTTCTAGTTTCATAGCACTGTGATCTGAAAATATGCAGGGAATGATTCCAATCTTTTGGTACCTGTTGAGACCTGATTTGTGACCCAGGAAGTGATCTACTCTAGAGAATGTTCCATGTGCACTAGAGAAGAAGGTGTATTTTGTTGCCTTAGGATGGAATGTTCTGAATATGTCTATGATGTCAATCTGGTCCAGTGCATCATTTAAAGCCGTTATTTCCTTGTTGATCTTTTGCTTAGATGATCTGTCCATTTCAGTGAGGGAGGGTGTTAATGTCCCCTACTATTATTGTATTATTGTTGAGGTGTTTCTTTGATTTTGTTATTAAATGGCTTATATAATTCACTGCTCCCATGTTAGGGACATAATTATTTACAATTGTTAGATCTTCTTGTTGGACAGACCCTTTAAGTATGATATAGTGTCCTTTCTCATCTCTTATTATAGTCATTGGCTTAAAATCTAATTTGTCTGTTATAAGGATTGCTACCCCAGCTTTTTTTGATGTCCATTAGCATGGTAAATGGTTTTCCACCCCCTCACTTTAAATTTGGAGGTGTCTTTGGGTCTAAAATAAGTCTCTTGCAAACAGCATATTGATGGGTCTTGTTTTTTTTTTTTTTTTTTTTTTATCCAATCTGATACCCTGTGTCTTTTGATTGGGGCATTTACCCCATTTACATTCAGGGTAACTACTGAAAGGTATGAATTTAGTGCCAACTGTACTGCCTATAAGGTGACTATTACTGTATGTTGTCTCTGATCTATGTTACTTTTAGGCTCTCACTTTGCTTAGAGGACTCCTTTCAATATTTTTTATAGGGCTGCTTTGGTGATTGCAAATCCTTTTAGTTTTTGTTTGTCCTGGAAGCTTTTTAATCTCTCCTATTTTCAATGACAGCCTAGCTGGATACAGTATTCTTGGCTGCATATTTTTCTTGTTTAGTGCTCTGAATAAATCATGCCAGTCCTTTCTGGCCTGCCAGATCTCTGTGGACAGGTCTGCTGCCAATCTAATGTTTCTACTACTATAAGCTACAGACCTCTGGTCCCAAGCTGGTTTCAAGATTTTGTCTTTGAGATTTGTAAGTTTTATTATCAGATGTCAGGGTGTTGGCCCATTTTTACTGATTTTGAGGGGAGTTCTCCTCAAAATTGGATTTTGATGCCTGTTTCTTTCTCCAAATTAGTTAAGTTCTCTGCTATAATTTGCTCCAGTATACCTTCTGCTCCTCTCTTTCTCTTTCTTCTTCTTCGGGGATCCCAATTATTCTATTACTTCATCTTATGGTATCATTTATCTCTCAAATTATCCCCTCATGATCCAGTAGTTATTTATCTCTCTTTTTCTCAGTTTCTTTATTCTCCATCATTTGGTCTTCTGCCTCATTTATCCTAGCAGGGATAGGATATCCTATCTCTAGGGATTCTCTAGTATATTTTTCAAGCCCAACTAGTTGTCTTTATAATTGTCATTCTGAACCCTAGTTCTGACATCTTACTCATGTCTATGTTGATTAGGTCGCTGGTAGTCAGTACCACCTCTTGTTCCTTTTTTTTTTTTTTTTTTTTTGAGGGAAAATTTTTCCTTTTTGTCATTTTGTCTAGAGAATAATAGATGAATTAGAGAACAAAATGCTAAAAGTGTAACAATGAAACCAGAAAAATATATACTAGACAAATCAGAAGAGACCTGAGACAGGGGGAGAAGAAAGGAAATTATAAAATTATAAAATTCTTTTTTTTTCTTCCCCAAAGGAATGCTTTATTGACAATTTCCCCATTATCCACTTGAAGGAAAAGATGAATCCATTACTACGGTTGTGTCCTGCTTTCTCACCACATTCTCATATATATATATATATATGAATGATTAGGCTGGTGAATAGAACAGAGCCACACACTTGATTTTGGGTATATTTTGTTGTTAGAAGAAACTACCTTCCAAAATTTTAAAGAAAGAAAAACTTACATATATATATATCTATATATATAGATATATATACAAATAAGGGTAAATATGATGAAGGGATGGAATATTAATATAAAAATGAAAATTTAAAAAGATTTTTTAAAAAGGAATTGATAAGATATTGGTTGAAAATGGTAAGAAGAAAAATTAAAAAATAAGGAAATTGAAAAATAATAAAATAAAGAAAATTTAAGAAATTAACTCTGAAAGACTAAAGAATCATGAGAAAAAGCCATGAATTCTATGTGCTGTATTCCCCTAGTGCTGGAGTTTTGCAGTTCTCATTGATCTGTAAACTTGGTCTTGACTGGATGTTCTTGCTGATCTTCTGGGGGAGGGGATTCTCCCCCAGAATCTTCTGGAGTGATTCTCAAATGTCTTTGCTGGAGGCGAAATTGCACTGCCTTTGCCAGGGGCCAGGCTAAGTAATCTGCTTGGGTTTGCTTTTGGGAGCTTTTGTTCTCTGAAAGCTTTCCATAGAGCTTCGGAGGACCTGAATGAACATGGTGCCTCCCAATTTCTTGCCCTGGAGGAGCTGCATAAATATCCTCTCAGAAAAAGGTGGGGGGGTGATAATGGATGTGTTACATAACTAGTTGGAAGCAATCCTTTCACTATATATATATATATATATATATATCAAACCACTGTGATGCATACTTTAAATATCTTAAAATTTTATTTGTCAATGACACTTAAAATAAAATAAAATCCAAGAAAAAAAGAAAATAACGAAAGAAAAACTCATGGACATTTATGACAAAATTAGCTGACAAGGTATTCTTGAAAGTAACAAATACAAACAGGAAGGTAAAAACCACCTATAGTTATAAGGCTTGTATGATAATGTTATCTGTATGGAAAGAGGAAACAAGGTGAGACCTAAAGGACTTGAGAACAGGAAAGTCCCAAAAGAGCCAACACACATGCACTGGAAAGCACAGTGAGCCATCTGAGACCAGCAGCAGAAACTGGGAGAGTGTTTCCCTCTCAGTATTTGAGGAGGGCCCACAGTGTAGACTGAACAGACTGGAGCAGTCTAGCTCCTTTAAACCCTAGTTATGACCTACCATGACTTCTTTCTAAGACAAGCTCCTACTTAGAAGAAATTGTTGGGAGTGGAATAAAAACAGAAGAGAATAGAACAAATAGATGAAAAAAGAGGAAAGTGTTGGCCAAAATGAGAAGGAAAACATAGCAGAAATCTCAGAAAATAGTGACCACATTTTTCAACGTTATACCAAAAACAACAGAAAAGGAGTTCTGTAAAATTAGAACATCCCTGAATCTCACCTTATTCTGAAAGTTCAGGAAAGATAATTTTCCATAAAGATAAACAATACAAAACTGATGAACTCAAATTTTACACAAAGATAAAGAAAGGTGAAACTAAGTGACAGAATAACAATTTTTATAAGATATACATTGAAAAGAGCAGAATAACCTCCCTGCAGACAGTGAATGCATGCCAGAATGACATGCACACAAAGAATATTAAAGCTATAATTCACTGTTTCAAAATACAAATACATTAAGAAACTGACAGGAATTAGTAAGACTGGGATACGGACAACAATATTAATTAAAGAATTATAAATAAAAAATAGGGGCCCCTAGGTAGCTCAATCAAGCATCTGACTCTTGATTTCAGCTCAGGTCATGATTTCAGTGTAGTGGGATCAAGTCCCATGTGGGGCTCCACACTCAACACAGAGTCCACTTATCTCTCTCCTCTGCTCCCTCCCCCCAACATTGGCTCTCTCTCTCCCACTCATATATATAAATAAATAAGTAAATAAGAGCTTTAAAAACTAAATGAAAGAATAAATACTTTTAAAAATCAAGATTAAGCTAGATAATACAAAAATATAACAGATAACATTCTAGAAATAAAAAGGAAAAAAGAATACTTACAAAAATTTTTCAAAAAAGGGAAGAAATCAAAATGATTCTAGAGAAAGTGATGAACACACACTGAATGTGAGCTTATAAAAAAAAAAATCAACAAACAGATATTAGGCATTCCTAAAGAAGAAAACTGAAGCAAGGGAACAGTGCAAATGTTAAAAATTGTTAATATAATAGAATCTATTATTTCATTATGCATTTATATCTTTAAGGAAAAGAAAAATCATGTGGCTTTTCAGGGAAATAATATTATCATCAGACTTTTTGACAGCAATAGTTTATGCAAAAAGAAAATGGAATACTATATATATTCAGGGCAAGAAAACGTAGGTCAAGGATTTTATATCTAGCAAAATAACTTACATAGGTTTAAGTGGCAGAAACTGTTATCAACTTTAATAACTATGGGGATATTATTCTACTCTTGAAAGCTTTCTGGGAAATACATAATGGAACAAGATTTAGCTAACAAAAATGACTTGAGAGGTGTCAAGATAAGGACTTCTAGTTAGCATTAAATACATATTTATTTGAAGTGGTAGTTTATTACTGTGTCAATTTAGCTAAGCTGGAATTGTGCTTTCCAGAATTCCTTTCTTTGTGTATTTCTAGATTAAAGCTATGTATAAAACAAATTTGCATTAAGATTTAGAAAGCAGAAATGAAAAAGAAACCATTATTCTGTGAATGTCAGTACAGGATTCCAGGTTCTACTACCACTTGACCATATAATTATCCTCTGCTAGTTCACCTTATTGGTCTCTAGCATCAGTCAGATCCTAAATGCTTCAGTTACTATCAAATACCCTTCTTCAACTTTTGTAAGTCCTCAGCTAATCATGTGTGGAACTCTTTGGCAAAGGGTACCAGTCTCTTCTACAGATCACCTACATTGTTGGGGTCAAGAAGTGAGAAACAGACATGAGACCCAGATTCTCTTTATAGGGCTACACCTTTCCCTCATTTTTCCCCGCTTCATGTACTGTGTTTCTTCACTACTGATCTACACCAGCATCAGACCTAACATTGGAATCAGAGGAACAGCATCCAACATCCAACAACATTCAACAACATCCAATGGAATTTTTCACCAGCTTTCACAATTATATAAATCTAATCCATAAGACCCATCCCTTACACCATACCACCTGGAGTTGTCTGCTTCAGTGATCAAACTCTAAGTGACACACTTACAGAACTAAAGTTAACTGAAGTCTAAGAGGAACAGAGTATAGTATGTACTGGTTATGTGCCATAATTTCTGATCTCCTAGAGCTAGGAGATCAAATATCCTAGAGAAGAATCAAGTAAAAAGCCTATAGCTTTTAATCCGAATTAGAAGTATCAATACGAATTAATGAGGTGTTTTATCTTTATATATGTATCTGTATTTTAGCTTTGTCCACCAAAAATACATAGACACAGGCTACCCCAACAGCAATGAGTATTCTTAGTACCCAGATTGTGATCTTTAAATGCAATTTCTCACAAAAATAAACTAAACCTCCTTGGAGAGGATTAATTCCAGGTTCTGATGTAGGACATATACAAGATGAACCTGAAACACCTCATCATACCTGACAGCAAGTAAATGGTCAATGACTATGAAAGTCATGTTAAAAAGACTCAACAGGCAAACTGAAGATGCTCCTATTGGACAAATATAGAATAATTTGAGCTTCACAATGATAATAATTGCAATATATTTGAACCCATCAAATAAGTTTAAATCCAGGAGGTGATTTTAATTTTAAAAAATTAGTAATTCATCAAAAGGGAGGAGGACAGGGATCTAATGTGGTATTTTGACACCAAATATGTATAATGGGAATACCAGAAAGAAAGAAGAGAAGAAGGGACATTATTTGAGGAAATAATAGCTAAAATTTTTCCATATTTAATTAAAAACAATAGTCACACATCCAAGAACTCCAATAGACTTCAAGCAGGATAAGTACAAAATTTAAATCAAGACATATTACTGTAAAAGTGTTGAAAGGTAAAGACAAAATGTTGACACTAGAACAACGGCGGTCAGAATGCAGTGGGAAGCCATAGCCTAAGGGCTGAAATTAAAAACTCAACAAAGAATCCTATACCCAGCAAAACTGTTTTTTTAAATGAAGGCAAAATAAAGATATTAAACAAAACCTGAAAGAATTTGTTGCTAACACATCTTCCACGCCAGAAAAACTAAAGAAAGTGCTTCATGTTAAAAAGCAAGTGATACCAGATGGTAAATGGAATCCATATGATGCTCTTAAAGGTAATCATCTAGTAATTACAAAAGATAATATGATTACATATTTCATTTCCTTTGTTCTCCTGATTGATTTAAAAAGCAACTGCATAAAAAATATGAATGTAATTGTAATGTGGGGCCTTTAACACAAAAAATGTAATATATTCGACAATAATAGCACAGAGAAGACTGGTTAGAACAAAGCTGTATTGGAAAAGGAAAATGAAACTAGATGGTAACTGAAATCCAAAGAAAGTAATGAAGTTAACCAGAGAAGGTAAATAAGAAGGCTAATATAACAAACTCTATAAATATACACTTGCTTTCTTTTCTTCTTTTAGCTTCATTAAAAGATATGATTATGCAAACTAAAAATTATAACAATGCATTGTTGGGTTTATAACATATTTAGACATAATAGTATATATTGGTTTAGTGTACAATAGTAACTACTCAAAAGAGGTGGCAGGAAATGGAGTTATACAAAAGTAAAGTTAGCATATATCTCTGGAACTGAGAATAAATCTGAACTAGATTCTGGTAAGTTAAAATGTGTATTAAAAGGCCTCTAGTGGGGCACCTGGGTGGCTCAGTTGATTAAGCCTCTGCCTTCAGCTCATGTTATGATCTCAGGGTCCTGGGATCGAGCCCCATATGGGGCTCTGCTTGGTGGGGAGCCTGCTCCCCCCCTTCTCCCTGTCTCTCTGCCTGCTTGTTATCTCTCTCTCTGTCAAATAAATAAATAAAACCTTTTAAAAAATAAAAATAAAAGGCCTATAGCAACCACTATGAAGATAAATTTAAAAATTATAAAAGGAATTAGAATGTTACACTAAAAATTTTACTTGATACAAAGAAGGCAGTAACAGAGAAAAATATTTTTTAAAAATACCTGGGACATAGAGAAAAAAAAAAAGCAAAATGGTAGATGTAAATCTAACCAATACCAAAACATTAAATGTGAATGGTTTAAACAGCACCATCAAAGTCAAGGATTCTGAAACTGGAGATTAGAAAAAGATCTGAGTATATGCTCTATACAAGAGACATATTTTAATGCAAAGATACAAATAGTAAAAAAAGTATAGATAAAGGTATACCAAGTAAACAACAGCCATAAAAGAGCTGAGATAGCTACCCTGTCATGAGAAAATGTATTTTACAATAATATGAAAATACTATTATCCTCATATATAATATGAGCATTCTAAAAACATTCTTCTCAAATAATGAGAGTAGACTTTAAAACAGATAAAAATTATTAGAGATGAAGAAGGATATTTCATAAAGATAAAAGGACCTCAGGGCCTCGGGAAATGTAGCAATTATAAGCATATATGCAATGAACAGCACGGTCCCCAAAAACATGAAGAGAATTGAAGTGAACAATTATAGTTGGAGACTTCAAAACCCATTTTCAATAATGATTAAAACAACTAGAAAATAGAAGACTTAAGCAACACTATACATAAATTAAAAATTTAAAAATCTATAGAACATTCTACCAACAGCAGCAGAATGTACATGATTCTTAATCACATATGGAGCACTCTCCAGGATGCATGTATGCTAGGTCTTGAATTAAGTCTTGAAATTTAAGTCTTGAAAAATGTAAAAGGGTTAAAATCACACAAAGCATATTTTCAACCACAGTGGAATCTAATAACAAATCAATATGTGAAAATTAAATAAAATGTTCTTAAGCAACCAATGGGTCAAAGAAAAAAAAAATCACCAGGAAAAGTAGAGACTACTATTACAGATGAGCGAAAATGAAAATACAGCATCACATAAATCAGTGCTCAGAGAGAAATTTATATCTATGCACAAATCAGTAACCTAAGCTTCTCTTTTAGAAATGAGAAAAAGAAGAGCAAACAAAACCCAAGAAAGCTAAAAGAAAGAAATAACAATGATTAGAACAGAGAAAAACTCAACAAAGCCAAGAGTTGTTTCTTTAAAAAAGATTAACAAAATTGGCAGATATTTAGCTCTACCAAACAAACAGTAAAGAAGATTCACATTATTAAAATCAGGAATGAAAGAAGGAATGTCACTAACAGTATCACAGAAAATAACAAATGATTATAATGTATCACTATGAACAACTATGTGCCACTGAGTAAAAAAATTCCTAGAAAGACACTAACAATGGAAACTGACTCAAGAAGCAACAGAAAATATGAATAGGTTCATATCAGGTGAAAGAGATGAAATTACTAATTTAAAACTTTCCCACAAAGAAGAGCCCAGGCTAAGATGGCTTTAGTGATAATTTGTGCCAATATTCAAAGAAGAATTAATACTAATTCTTCAAAAACTCCTCCAAAAATAGGAGAGGATACTTCCTAAAGCAACCCATGAGGCTATCATTTCTGTGATACCAGGCAAAGATATCACAAGAAAGAAAACCACAGAAAATATCTCATAATTACAGATCCAAAAAGCCTTAAGAAATTACCAGCAAACTGAATCCAGCAACATATAGAGAAGCATTATATCTACAACTAATTCAGATTTACCCCCAAAATGCCAAACATCAATTAATATAATTCATAGGATCAAGGATAAAAACCCATGATCATCTCAACGGATGCAGAAAACTTCTGACAAAATCCAGTCTTTTCATGGTAGAAATGTTCTACAAATAAGAAAAAGAAAAGTGCTTCCTCAAGACAAAGGGCATCTACAAAAAAACAAAAAAGGATAGCTAGCATCACACTTAATGGAGAAAGAATGAATGAATGCTTTTTCCCTAAGATCAGGGAAAAGAAAAGGATTTAAGCTTTCACACTTTATTCAACATGTATTGGAGGTTCTGGGCAGGGCAATAAAGCAAGAAGAGGATATAAAAGGCATAAAGATTAGAAAGGAAAAAGTAAAAATATCTATATTTGAAGATGAAGTGATCTTGTATATAAAAATTTTAAGGTATCCAGTAAAAGACAAAACAAAACAATGAAGCTTAATGAACAAGTTCAGCAATGTGCCAGAGTACAAGATGAATACACAAAAAAATTATTATATTCTCATATAGTAGCAATGAATATCTAAAGACAAAAGTAAGAGAACAATTTAATTTGCAGTAGCACCAATAAAAACAAAACACATAGGTATAAATTTAAACAAAAGAAGTTGTAAGGCTTCCATACTAAAAACTACGGAAATTTGTTGAAAGCAACTGAAGAATATCTTAATATGATGTCAAAATATTCATAGATGGAAGCCTTAATATTATTAAGAAAGCAATACTCCACAAATCAATCTATAGATGCACTGCAATCCCATCAAAATTCCAGATGGGATTTTTTTCCCAGAAACTAGTAAGCTGATATAAAAATTCATGTGGAAATGGATGGGACTCAGAAAAAGCAAAACAATGCTGAAAAAGAACAAACGTGCAAGGCTCATACATCCTTATTTCAAACTTCCTACAAATCTACTATAATCCAGACAGTGAAGTAGTACATACCTACTGACATTTAAATTAATGGATTAAAATTGGGAGTACATAAATAAAATCTCACCTTTATATTTGTTCATTTATAAGAGTTCCAAGACAATCAATGTGAAAAAAGTAGTTTTTTCAAACAAATGGTCCTGGGACAACTAGATATCGACAACAAAAAGGATGTGGTTGGACTCCTATCTCACACCATATACAAAAAATAATTCAAAACAAATATAAGAGCTAAAAATATAAAACTCTTAGAAGAAAACATGCAGGAAATCTTTTTTGCCTTCCTTGGGTTGGGCAATAGTTTGTTAGATATGACACTAAAAATACAATCAACGAAAGGGAAAAGTGAGTTACATCAAAATGACCAACTTTGTGCTACAAATGATGCCACTGAGAAAGTGAAAAGACAATCTTTAGACTTGGATAAAATATTTGCAAATTATATATTTGCATATATAGAATATATATTTTATTCTCTAGAATATACAAACACCCCTACAACTCAATAATAAAAAGAGAAGTAAACAAATTAAAAAATAGACTGAATACACATTGTTCCAAAAAGATTCCACATAGTCAATAAATGCATAAAAATGCTCAACATTATTAGTCATTAGAGAAATACAAAAGAAAACTATTACTTCACAACTAGTAAATAGCTGTATTCAAAAAGTAGTATGTTAGTAAGTGTTGGCAAGAATGTGTGGAAACTGGAACCCTCATATTGGAAAATAGTTTGACAGTTCTTCAAAAAGTTAAACATAAAGTTACTACGTGATATAGCAAATCCATTCCTAGGTATATAACCAAAAGAAAATGAAAGACATGTCCACATCAAAATGTGTTACATGAATGTCATAGTAACATTATTCCATATAGCCAAAGAATGAAAACAACTCAAATATCCATTGACTGAATGGTGAATGAATAAATAAAACTTACTATATTCATACAAAGGAACATTATTTATATTTTAAAATGACTGAAGTACTCCAACATGAATGCACCTTAAAAACAATATGCTCAGGGCACCTGAGTGGCTCAGTGGGTTAAAGCCTCTGCTTTCGGCTCAGGTCATGATCCCAGGGTCCTGGGATCGAGCCCCGCATCGGGCTCTCTGCTCAGCAGGGAACCTGCTTCCTCCTCTCTCTCTGCCTGCCTCTCTGCCTACTTGTGATCTCTGTCTGTCAAATAAATAAATAAAATCTTTAAAAAAAAAATATGCTCAAGTGAAAGAAATCAAGCACAAGAGAACACATATTGCATGATTACATTTTCTGAAATGCTTATAATAGGCAAATCTTTTTCTTTTTAAAGATTTTATTTATTTATTTGACAGAGATCACAAGTAGGCAGAGAGAGAGAGAGAGAGAGAGGAAGGGAAGCAGGCTCCCTGCTGAGCAGAGAGCCTGATGTGGGGCTTGATCCCAGGACCCTGAGATCATGACCTGAGCCGAAGGCAGAGGCTTAACCCACTGAGCCACCCAGGTGCCCCAGAATAGGCATATCTATAGAGACAGAAAGTAGACTAGTGGTTACCTACACGTTGAAGGTGAGCTGGATTGGGAATTGAACTAATTCCTAATGGGTAAGGATTTCTTTTGAAGGGAGACAAAACGTTCTAAGAATGTGATGATGATTTTACAACTGTGTGAATATATTTTTAAACTTTGTATCATATGATGACTTGTATGATATGTGAGTTGTATCTCAGTAGAGGGTTAAAAATCTATTATAATAACTATAAATGAAATAATAGAATTAGCATGTCATCATTTACAAATCAGAATTAATGAATAGAATATAGGCATTAACTGTCAATAGCTACTTTTCACAAAATGGGAGACAATCAAATATGTGTCTCCATAATCTAGCCAAGGAATTTTTCTCTGAGTTGGAGCCAGTCTCTGGTTCTAGCTGCTATTTTGCAGAGGATAGAAAAGTGCATTGAATTATATGATGTGTTTGCATTCAGCCACATTCAAAACTCAGAGAAATTCCACAGTTAATTTTTTTAAAGATTTTATTTGTCAGAGAGAGAGAGAGAGCACAAGCAGGAGGAGCAGCAGGCAGAGGGAGAAGCAGGCTCCCCACTGAACACGGAGCTGGATCTGGGACTCAACTCCAGGGACCATGACCTGAGCTAAAGCAGACACTTAACTGATTTAGCCACCGAGGCATCCCAGAAATTCCACAGTTTAAACAGCCTGAATTTTCAACTGATTATTTGTAAGTCAAAGGATGTGATGGAGCAAAAACTATACAAACATCAAGGAAATATTTAGTATAAAAGTTAGGGTGGCAGTTACTTAGAAGGGCACCAAGGAGTTTTGTTTGGATTGAAGTGCATGGAACATGCTTCTACACTAACAGTGTTCTATTTCTTGACCTGGCTGTGGTTACAAAAAAATGTTTGTCTTGGAATACTTCATTGCCACACATTCTGTTTTGCATAATTTTCTATATCAATGGATTTTTAAAAATAGTTTTTATTAAATACATAATTACTCTGGTTGTATGGTGGAGAATAGATTTTGGATTTCAGCAAAACAAAATTAGAACTAGAAAGATCAGATAGGAAGCAAGTGAAGAGACAGGGGAAGTTAGGCTATTTATGTAACTGTTTAGAGGCAAACTACTGTGATACGGTGACCAAATGAAGTGTGTGAGAAAGAGGTAGAAGAAAACAACTTATGGATTTGTGGCTCCAATAAGCTTGAGATGAAGAGCAGAAAATTCTCCTCTACTCCTACAGCCTTTGATTATTGATTTTTCCTGCTCAAGGGACATTCCAATTTGGCTTGATAACAGATACTGATTTTTCTTGGTGATCCTCTCAGGCCACAGGTTTCAAATGACTGTCTCCGCTTGTGCTCTAGGGAGACCCTGGGGACAGAGGACTGGCTGATCAAAGCATAATATGCCACACCACAGTGATGGGTGCAGTACGGGCACATGACCAAGCTAGATTTGTTGGAACTGAGAGAATGAGACCAAGTCTTATTTTCCTAGAGTAGGAGGTATAAAGCTATAGATATTACTACTGCGGTAAACACAAAATGACAGTGTGCCAAGGAGTGAAGCCAACACAGCAGAAAAAAGAGAGACAGACACACAGAACCCACATGTTATGCTCATACTGCTAATGACATTGATTTGGATCTAGTCAGATCTAAAGATAGGCTATTTCCATACTTTTTAGTTATGTGTGAGCCATAATATTCCATTTACTACTTTTTCTTTAAAGAGCATATGAGTTGGATTTCTGTCAATTGAAAATGAAAATATATTGACTAATACATTAACTAAAATATATATTAACATTAAACTGTTTCCAGAGTACTCAACCATGTACCTGCTCCAGCCCAGCACTGGCCAACAGAAATAGAATGTGAGCCACATGTGTAATTTAATGTTTTCTAGCCTCCACATAAAAAAAATAATAATAATAATAAAAAGAAATATGTAGAATTAACTTTAAATTTTTTTTAACATTTTTATTTATTTATTTGACAGACAAATCACAAGTAAGCAGAGAGGCAGGCAGAGAGAGAGGAGGAAGCAGGCTCCCCGCTAAGCAAAGAGCCCAATGTGGGGTTCGATCCCAGGACCCTGAGATCATAACGTGAGCTGAAGGCAGAGACTTTAACCCACTGAGCCACCCAGGCGCCCCTATAGGATTAACTTTAAAAATATTTTTTATTTAACCTAACATACATATGTGTATATATAGATAATTTCAACATGTAATTAATATTTTAAAAATTATTATTAGAATACATTCTTCCTTACTGAGGACTCTGAAATCTACTGTGTATTTTACTCTTACAGCACATCTCAATTCAGACTAGCCTCATTTCAAGTAATCAATAGCCCTCTGTGGTTGCTAACTATCTTACTGGGCAATAAACTCTAGGCCATTCTCTACCTTTTCCTGCCAAAGTCTTTCTGCTTTATCCTGAATTTCATTCATTGTATTTTGGAATTGTCAGATAACTTCAATGTCAAGTGGTCCAAATTCTCATATTACAGATGAAGAAAGCAGTAACAGCCCAGACTGATGAGAATAAGTTAGTTCCAAGTTGAAATTCATAAAAACAGTAAGAAAAAACAACTATCAGCACCAAATGCACACTATGTGTATTGATATTGGTGGGGTAAGTTTGTTAGTTTTTGTGCTTATGTTTGGCAATTCAGTATTAACTCCTTCCTAGCTGGAAAAACTAATGATAATAAAAGAAAATGTGTGGTGAGCTTACTATATGTCAGATACTGTTCTAAGAACACTATACATATCAACGCATTCAATTTTCAGAATAACCTTAATGAGGTAAACATCTTAACCAACTTCATTTCACCTATGAAGCACAAATGGATTAAGTAGTGGGGCTAGAATGTAAATAAATCAGGACATGTGGGTCCCAGATTCACACTAGTCATCACTGTAGCATTCTTCCTTTATGGTCACGTTGGAGGTAGCAGTATGTAGCAGTATGTTTCCAACTACAGAACCGGTTGGAGGTAGCAGTATGTTTCCAACTACAGAACCCGATTGAAACAGTTACTTTCTCTTTGTCTTTGGTAGCCTGAGCATGGGTACTGAACTTGGGTTTAGCCAACTGATTACTCTCACTCAGGAATGCAAACCTTGGCGAAATGGCACAAATACAAAGGATATGTGAGAATTTATTCACAGTAGAAGCCAATGGCAGCAGCTAGGGTACCCTAGTCAGACTGTACCTCTGGCCTAGCCTCCCAAGAACCTGAAATTTTGCTTGTTTCCTAGACTGAATCTATTCTATTTATCTGAGAAGTCACAGTGATACCCTTACAATAATACCTTTTAATACCTTTTTTATACACAATAATATATAAATTTTATATACAATAATACCTTATAATACCTTTTTTTTTTTTAAGATTTTATTTATTTATTTATTTAACAAGGAGAGAGAGATCACAGGTAGACAGAGAGACAGGCAGAGAGAAATGGGGAGGCAGGCTCCTTGCTGAGCAGAGATCCCAGGGCTCGATCCCAGGACCCTGAGATCATGACCTGAGCCGAAGACAGAGGCTTACCCCACTGAGCCACCCAGGTGCCCCTACAATAAACCCGTTTTGCTTAAAACATCCAGAGTCTATCTGTATTATCTACAATCAAGAATGTTGATTAATACCAATAGGAAATACTATTATAAACATTTTATGCAGGAGGAAACTAAATGTTACAAAGTTAAATATTCTGCCAAGTATTGCCTAGGAAGTAGTTGGCAGAGTGGAATTTGGACCCAGACTTCTAGTGTCTTTATCTGTTAAAATGGGACCAGATTATAGGTTTCCTGATTCCAAGATCAGCTTTTTCCCATGATGCTAACTCCCTAAACTACAAACAACAGACTTTTAAAAATGAGGACAAAGGAAAAAAATAAAGTATTTTTTGGGTTCCTAAAAATCAAATCCTAAGGGGAAAATGTTCAACACTCTGTGGGAAGAGCGCAAGAGATATTCAGGGAACCAGATAATCATAATAGGCATTTGGCAGTCAACTCTATCTGCCACTACACAAGGTCTGCCTGTCCCAAAGTATAAACACTCATTAAAGTCTCACAGGACTTCAGCTTTAGTCCAAAAGAAAGGAAGATTAGAGTCAAGGCTTGGACAGCTTCTACTTCGGAGTCACAACTGAACAACTCACCCAGTTAAAACCAAAATGGTTTCCATGGGGAGCCAAACAGAGCAGCTCTACAAATACTCATCTACAAACATAGTTGCTGCTTGCCCTTCGGGTGTGTGGATGGCTGAAAGCAATGTGTCAAGCAGTGGAGTCAAAACTACACATACAAAAAAAAAAAAAAAAACTACACATACACACACACACACAGCACTCATGAGCATACAATTACACAAAAACAATAACCATCACACAACAAAATCACTTCTATTGATGCTAGCAAAAGTGTGGGGAGAAGGGAACTCTCTGCTACTATTAACAGATATGTAAATCAACACAACTGTTTTGAAAGGCAATCATCAATATTCATCAAACCACATCAACAGATCCTTTTCTTAGCAATCACCTTTCTGGAAATATGGAAGAGTATATGTACAAGGATATTTTTTGTAGAGTTTTGTTTTTAATGGTAATAATGTAAACATCCATTAAAAGGGGACTGATACTTACAGTACTTTCAAATGTTGGAACATAAAGTGACTTTAAAAGAACGGTATAGGGGTGCCTTGGTGGCTCAGTGGGTTAAAGCCTCTGCCTTTGGCTCGGGTCGGGATCCCAGGGTTCTGGGATGGAGCCCCACATCAGGCTCTCTGCTCAGTGGGGAGCCTGCTTCCTCCTCTCTCTTCTCTCTCTGCCTGCCTCTCTGCCTACTTGTGATCTCTGTCTGTCAAATAAATAAATAAAATCTTTTAAAAAATAAAAATAGATAAAAGAACAGGATAATATGAGATGAGATTCCTGATAAACTGGTGTGGGGAAAGCAAGTGAAGAAATGTCACAGTAGATAAATTAGATCAACAGACATACAGATCTACTGATCTGGAATTACAGTGCCAGCAGCTCTTTCTGTACATTGGTTCACTGAAACCTCACAACAAACCTATGATGGTGAAACTTTTTTTTATCTTTGCTTTATGGTAAGGAAATGAAGCAAGTCAGAGAGAGGTAAAATACATTAACCAAGGTCATAGCTGCTCAACAGAATGGAGATGGTGAGGGGCCAACTCTCAGCCTTTCCTTTCTACCATTCCATACGGTTTTATTTTTCTTCAGTGAATGAGCTTTTTTTTTTAATGAAGCTGGGGAAAAAAGTAAGAAAGAAAACCAATACCATGAAAATCTTTCAAAGAAACCAAAAACCTAGGGACCAACAGATCTTACACTCACTTCTGCCCACCTCCCCACCAGCCCCATAACATTTCTCAGCTTCTTTACTCACATGCACCCTTGTTCTACTTTGAAGTGACAGAAAGAACTCCGTTCTTATTTCCTCAGAGGTGATCCCACCAGCTAATAGCCTTCATCATAGGAAATAGGCATTGATATTCAGACTAAAGGATCCTTTGCTCAGTTGAATCCCACAATGTGCACTACATTAAAAACGCAGAACAGAGTGTTTCATGTGACCTACTGAATAATAACTACCACTGTGATCCAACTGTGTTACGAAACATATTTTAGGTACTGATCAGGCCAATATTCTAATCACTTCAACTAGAAAGAAGGAGCCAGCTTTGGGTGATGCTTTCAAACCATGACCTGGGTTGTCCAGTTGCAATTAACTCCTTGTACCACATGCAAAAGGGTATAATGCACAGCATTAAATCAAAACTGAAAAACAGGGGTATAAGTAAATGAGATGAAGCGTCGGGCCAATGGGACTTAATCTTCCCCTCTGGCCTTCTAAGAAGATTACCATCATTCACATCAGCAATAGTATTCCATGAACTACATATCCCTTTGTCACTTAACATCCACATGGGAATATTTTTATGTTGTCTGCAAAATACAATCAATTTAGCTCTCTGTTCTTACATTAACCATAAATACATGACTACTTGAACATCAAGTGAAGGGAGATCACTCCAAGGGAAATCACTTCTCAGCTGGGGAGTGGATTTCAAGTTTTGAAAGAAAACACAAAGATCAGCCAGAAAGGTAAAGGTGCCCAGATGGTCAGCTCATTCTTGAAGGTTAATTACATCAGAACAGTAAACGTTCCCTTATCATTTCTTTTTACCCAGAGATAAGCAGACTGCCACAGGTGAGTAATCTCCGAACTCAACAAACTGGCTCAGTGGATAGTTTTGTTTCATTGAAGAAAGCAATTAGCTTTTAGTGTGCTGGAAAGTGGGAAGCAATTTCACAGATTAGTAGAGCTGCGGGCTCTGTCTGCTGGTGATGTCGGTGTATGGCTAGACCCACTTCCCACATTCTTTCTGGGCCAGCCTAATCAGCAGATGATAACGCGACACACAGGGCAGCTGCTGCCACTGACAGGCTCTTAACTGACAGAATGCATTATCTGGAAAACCTGAGGACAGCAGCTACACTGAAAGGCAATAATGGAAACCACTGCATTGTTTTTCATAAGCAATAGGGAGGGTGTGACACAGTATTCACAACAGGAAAGACAGAGTTTTAAGAACTTCAACCATCATCATTATTGTAGACATGTTAACTCTACTAGGCTTGTGAGAAGGAATGAGGGCACATAATAACAGAAACTGGAGAAGCTTATCCTTCCCAATTGGGAAGAAACGCTGGGTGCCACTTCATATGCTGTTTGCTATTCATTTTTTAAATGAGAAGAAATAATCATAGCGGTAGAAAACAAATGGTCTAGAACCCTCATTTGGCTTCCATACATGTTTTAATTAGGTGGCAGCTTAAAACAAAATTCAAAAAGCCTACAAGCCAATTTTTAAAAATTAGGAGATATTACCTAAAAATTCAGAGTCCCAACTTTTCTTGAAACTCTGGAAATCTGGTCCCTCTGGATCATTATGTGCTCATGCAGCAGCTGGCTAGAGAGGAGTAATGGCTGCTCCCCAGTTCGCCATAGTCTGCGCTACTCCCTACTGCTTTTCAATACCAGGGATGAATGCTGGTTGTACTTTAACACTACACTAGACCATCACTGCACTATTATTTCCTAATAGCAGAGAAATATTTCTCTGTACTCAATATTTCTCTGTACAAAGTGGGAAAACAGAAGAGTAGTCAAGAGAGCCAAATAATTTCTTTTTTTTACTCCTGACCTGCTATGATCATATTTATGACTAGTCTGGCCTCTATAGGTGCTTGAGTTTGTGACACCTGCTATAGTTGGTAAGAAAACATGAGAACAGGCTTTCAAAGTCATATAGACTTGGAAACAATCTCTGGTTCTGCCACTTAATATTGTTTGGCCTTGAATAAATCATTTGAACTCTTTATAAATCTGTTTTTTCATGAGTAAAATGGAAACAATTATGGCAAGAATATCTACCCTTTATGTCAACTATAAAGATTAACTATATGTATATATGTATGTGTGTGTGTGTGTGTATACACACACATAGGTGACAACATAAGAAATGACAGAGAAAGAAAACTGAGGTAATTCGGGAAAAATTGGGCTTGACTTACAAGATACAATAAAATTAGATTAGCAGAGAAGAGCAATTTATTTGGATGAACTACAGAGGCTTAGTAATCTAGTTTTTCTCCCAAATATCCAGGGGCTTTATAAGGATTTATATAATCAAGATTTGTTTTGGACCTTGCCACTATGGTATAAACGTGATCTGATGTAAAGCATTCTCACTGGCCCACGTGGACCACTGACAAATTACAGTCACTGAAGCATTGAATTTTTTTCCAAAGGAATCATTTCAGTAAGTCCTGATAACATGTGTGCTGGAAAAGGATCATTAAAATGTTAGGTAAAAATCACTTCTATTTCTAGTGGCTACTAGCTACGTGACTGAGCAATTTACTTCTCTGAATCTGTGCTTTCATCTGTAAAATGGGTATAATCATTGCTTCTTAAGGGGTGTGGTGAGGCTTAGTCAGCAAATGTCTGTAAAGCACTTAAAGTTCTTAGCACATAAAAGGAGTGGGGCACATTTACCTTTAATCTAATGATTCATTTGAAAAGAATCCGACTCAGATTTAAAAAGAAAAAAATTGAGATTGGTTTTATTTTTAAATGAAAACGAGTAATTTCAAACATTGATGAAATTGCATTACAATGATATAAATGTGCATATTTTTAAAAGCATCTATTTGCAGGGTGAATTAGAATAATAGAAAAAGAAGGAAGTTGCCACATCATCTATTTCATTTTTGTTCAATTATGGAACAACTTTCACAGGATCAGAAAATGAGCAGCTTAGAATGATCAACATATTGAAAAAACATCATATAGGAGATTTAGCTGTGATTCCTAAGACATATGGTTTGGTGTTAACATTTCCCATTCCTTCATGTATTATGGTGTACAGTGCTCTGCAAAACATTTCTGGGCCCAGGCAATTTCTCCATGATTCATTCAAGCAGGAATAATTCAAGTGAATGAGCATGTATTAAGTATCTGTTGTATACAAGGTACTGCATCAGAATAAAAACAAGAAATGATCTTTTTCCCTCACGCTACCAAACCCTCTAGTACAATGTTTCTCAAAGTATAATCCTGGGACCCTCTGCAGCAGAATCACCAGGAGAATGATTTACAAATGTATATGTTTTGCCTCTTTTCACAGACTCAGGAATTCAAAATTCTGAATCTAGACCTGGCAACTTGCTTTTTAACACACCTGGTGAAGTGCACGATCCCTGAGGCCAAAAAATCAATTATCTATGGATACCAACTGAGCAAAAGAGCTAAACTCCATTCCATTAGCGAGTGGTGCACTGGTGAATTATTTAACTACACACTAGAACTTAAAAAAGGATTAGAACTGAGGCCAACCTTAAGTCATTCATCCAACCACCTCCTTTAAACCAAGTCAAATCTCTTCACCCCTCTAAAATGACTGACTACTTTCCTGCTATCATACTTCAGTGACTGGACCAATTACTTAAAAAAGAAAAAAAAAATGCCTGATTTTCTTTCTACTAAACAGACTAAGCATGATTTATGTATATGCAGGTGGGCTGCTACTTAGTGTTGACACAGGCAACTTCGTTTAAATACACAATGAGTTTTTTTTCTAATTTCACAGTTCATAATGAGAAATGTTTTGACATGATGATAAACTAATATTGCATTTAATATCAACAATCCTGGAAAGGTTTCTCGGGGCTACATGTTTGGTCTTCAGGAGGACTAACAAACCCTTAAAATTTTATACAGAACATGGGTATTTATGTTCTTTGGTAGGACATCCATGGCTATTAGACTCTCAAGGAGGTCTATGCATCAAAAAGCAGGTGCAAACCACAACAAAATGAAAATTGGGAAAGCAATATGCTGAAAAGTCATTCCAGAGATGTTGCCAATATAGACGGCGAGACCCTCTGGAGGTATGAGAATCTGGACCAGTTTCCTTATATTCTTCCAAGAAGGAAAAATGCCTCATCTATCACATGAAAAAATCCGAGCAAACCAATTTCCACCAAAGCATTGCTGATAGCTGATGGCTCAACATGTTACCTGTCTCATGACTTGAAGTCCCTTTCACTGAATGCAGACACAACTCTTCTTACTCCTAGTTGATCAGAATTATCCCATATGATGAAACAATTTGCCATCCCTGACTCAATTCAATCTCTCTCACCTTAGGGATGAGAAGTTTTAGGTTCAGAGAAGTAATACAACTTGCCTGAGGCCAAATCACAAGCTGGTGTCAGAGCCAGGCCTGGAACTAAATTACACCTTCCACAGACAAACTGACAAACACTGAGACTGCATTCCCTCACCTCTTCTGAACCCAGCCTCAACCCTTCCTTTATCATTCTATACAGTGTTCTCTGCCATCTCTGTTTTCCTGCAATTCCCACTTCAATTTTCTCATCTCTTTGTTTTAAGGAAACAGTGGGTTATATCTATGGAATATAACATAAAATTAATTAGTAACTGGAAGAGAAGCATGTTTGCAAAATTGGAAGAAAAAAATGAGACCTCTCGTTTCACTGTTTTGCTTTATTAATACACACACACACACACACACACAGGTGTGCACAAGGACCACATTCCCTGAGATACTGACTAGCTGAACTTGTATATTTCACACTGTATTTCCTGGTTTCCCCCACTGCTATCATTTTAGTTATCCTACAACCTCGTGCATTTATTGTTCTATAAAAGCCAGGTCTATGGAGTCTCTCCTAAGCCCATTTCCTTCTTTTCTCTTTTCCATTTCTCCTTCTCTCTCTTTTTTCTCTCTCTCACTTTTTCTTTGATATATAGATATTAAAGTTATTTGTGAACATATCTTAGATCCCTATAAAGGATGTATGTTCCCCAAGGGCAGTATATATCCCTATTTGACTTATGCACCTTTGTATTATTTACTTTAGTTCTCTTCAATAATTGCCTTAGAGAAAATCTGTCTACATGCCATCCCTGCCGTCCCTACTCCAACCTTTTCCTTTTTTAGCTTGGGGAATACCTTTTCAACTAAAAAATATGGCTATCTTGCCAACCACCAATCCCTATACCCTGCTACCAGCCAAAGACAGGTGTGTGTCTCAGATCTGGCCAAGCACAGCCTGCCATCACCACTATGACACATGACCGGTGAAAGGGAGGTATATATATGTGACCCAAACTGGACCAGAGTCCTTCATAAGACTATTTAAGTTTGGCTGTCAAATCTTGGCTCTATATCTTGGGTCAGTCAAATAAAACAGTGTTAGTTCACTGCCTGTGGCTTCCTTTGTTCAAGGAGGAAACATCCTGTAGCTAAATAAAATGATACAAATTGCAGAGGGACAAAGAAGCCATAGGGAACCCAGCTTTCTTCTCTTCTCTGCATTCTGTAAGTTACACCAGTATCTTCACAACAAGTTTTATCTTTGGCTTAAGTCGGCTCAAGTTGGATTTTTTTTTAAAGATTTTATTTATTTATTTGATAGATCACAAGTAGGCAGAGAGGCAGGCAGAGAGAGAGGAAGGGAAGCCGGCTCCCTGCTGAGCAGAGAGCTCTATGCGGGACTCAATCCCAGGACCCTGAGATCATGACCTGAGCCGAAGGCAGCGGCTTAACACACTGAGCCACCCAGGCTCCCCTCAAGTTGGATTTTTGACTTGCAACCAAAAGTTCCTGACAAATAGACTCATTACACTCATACTGCCTTGCCCTAAGTAAATGCTTAATAAAGATTTACTGAGGGGTTTTTATTCCAGGTCAGTCTATTCTATTGGTCTTATCTCTGCTTTCTCAGACTGTACCTTTTTTCCTGCCCAACACCTGTCTTCTCTTCTGTTTTCTCCTTTGGAAAAGCTCTTTAAGTGCCACCTGCTATAGACATTCTCATGCAAGATGTCAGAGCAGGCAGTATGCAGCAGAATACCTAATCCTGAAAAGACATTTCAGGAAAAAAGAAATGTTATTCTTGTCCACTGATGTCGGAAAACAAAAGCTGAGAAAAGGGCAGGTGAAGACACTAGGTTCAGCTTAAGAACATCCAAAACAAGTATTTAGGAAATAGCATCTGCTCTGCTCACTGGCCCCATCCCTTTTTCCAGAACTTAACTGTTGCTCATTCAGAATTCCACTGTGTGCATGTCACTGGTACAGTCTTCCCAACTACAAAAAAAGTGCCTTGGAGATTATCTCACTTTGGAAAATAATCACCTTTTGGCTTCCATTGTCTGGACTTGTTATTTCCCGTGCTGTATCCCAGCAATGGACTCTAAGGACTGAAAACAATATTGCTCATTATTCATAGTGTACATAAAGAAGAATGGCTTGCTTTGAAATTTTGAGATAAGGAAGTTCTTGCAAAATACCTATTTGATTTAAGTCATTCACTCAGACAAACATGGTTCCTGGAACACCCCGCTGAATGACACAAGAATTAAAGGTCTTGTGATGGATGAGGGAGGAAGATCTAATTGGTGCTTGAATAAATGTATTCTGACTTGGTAATCCACCTAGATTTATCAACAGAAAATGCCCCTGTCTAAATAAAATTACCGAGTTATGGTGTAAAATCGGTGACAAATGCCTTGTAATTGGCTGTGGCACAAGTGCGGGCATTGGGAAGACAAGCACAATACTGGTGTGCAGAATTGTTTTCAAGATGCTGAGTAACAGAAAAGCAGGAGCAACAGGTGGCTGACCACCATTTTCTCTATTTCACATGGTTTTGAGTCAGAATGGGTAGCAATGCACGAGGGAATTGTACCTGCAGTACAGAGCACTGGAAGTTATTGTCACCTAACTTGCTATCCTTCCACAAGGTCTAAGAAAGAAAAAAGGACCTACTAAATGTATAAATGGAGTAAGTACATCCTCAAGGCTGCCATATATCCAAGGGTTGGGAACATCCCATTTGGGGGTATATATTCATTTTTGCAACCTACTTTTCTGACTTAGCATTATACTATGAGTATCTTCCATGTGATTATTCTTTTTAAATATGTCTTCATTTTATTTTATTTTTTAAATGATTTTATTTATTTATTTGACAGACAGAGATCATAATTAGGCAGAGAGGCAGGCGGAGGGGGGGTGGAGCAGGCTCCCTGCTAAGCAGAGAGCCTGATGCGGGGCTCGATCCCAGGATCCTGGGATCATGACCTGAGCTGAAGGCAGAGGCTTTAACCCACCGAGCCACCCAGACGCCCCCATGTCTTCATTTTAAATGTTAACATACTATTCTACAGAATACCCATAATCTCATTACTAAATTCCCTATTGTTGGGTATTAGCTTGATTTCTCTTCTCCCTTCATTATATAAGTTCCTTTATCATTCATTCAGTAGACAAAGATGATGGGTGAATTTTACTTGTGATATTGAATAGTGCCACTCACTTCCCCAACCAGACATCCAAATCAAACACATAGGACTGTACTATTTAGAGACAGAACTGAAATGGACCTAAGCCAAGCAATAAGAATAAATAGCACTTGCTGAAATTTTTCAGTACAGCCTGTTGTATTTTTCACGGAAATAGGGAGAACATAAATACTTCCATTTGTGGATCTGTTTGAAATTTTTAAAACGTGGATGTTCTAACTTTCAAGCTGCCTGTGTAAGTGGGAAGATTAGTACATGGCATACCACTCAGATTCCCAAATCAACACACAATCAAATAGAAACAGTTAGATGGAAATCAACAGCTCAGAGAGCCTGGTTCTGGCTTCTCTTACACAAACACTAGACCACAGCTCTGATGATTATCTGCTCAGCAAAGTTAATGGCACTTTCAGGTTTTACATAGCCAGACAATTTGTTTCTAGTCTCATATGCCCTGCTTTGTCACTCAGAAAGCAGAGATTTTAATGACTTTAAAGAGTCAGACAATGTGATGAGTAGATGAGGGACACTGACTAAAATTCTACCAGGGGACCCATTCCAGGTTTTAGATTGAAGTTTCACCACATATATAGACGAATGTCTTCCTGCCCAGGGTTTTTATGGCTAATCCAACATCTTGGGGCGCACACGCCTTTAAGGACAAAGGAGGTAAGATTATCCAAACCTTATTCAAGTTTTGTCCACTTACTTTAGGAGGCTTCAGGCATCCTCCAACAGAGTATCTCTGTTACTTCTTTGGGATCCCCAGAGTTGACTTGGGGGTCCAGAATGAGTCTATTAATAATTTTCATCTTTATCACTTGTACAACCAATATCCATGCTCTGGATGGCCCCAAAGTGGGAGTTTGTGAGAGCAGCTCTAATGTCTGTGCAAGCACAGAGAGAGACAGGAGGCTGTCTCTCCATTTCTCTGCCACACTCTCCCACTTAAGTCTTTGAAAACAAATCCCTTTGGCTCTGGCTCACACTCTTACTCCACTGACATTCAAACCTAGTCCAAGTAGTCAGGGGGACTACTTATGATATGTCATTCTACCTTGTTCTAAATCCTAGTCTCATACAAACACTTCTTCCTACTCTTTTACACACAGCAATCTCCCTTATAAGTCAACTCATGCAAGCAGATGCCTGACTGATTCTCAGACCAACAGATTCATACACACCTTAACTATAAAAAGTTTGGGCTCAGAAGGACACCCTCTTAATACACATCATCTCCTTGCAGGGAGAAGTGAAGCTTAAGAGAATCATTTGATTTCACTTTAAGATGAAATGCTTTATCTGATTTTGAAAATCTAAGTCAGGAAACACCCACATTAAATCATTTGGAGTTAAGGATTTAAAAAAAAAAAAAAATTCTTCCCGTATATTTTGAATGAGATTTTCCAACTAAAAACAAGTAACCAAGACATGCCTATACTTGCCCTTGTAGCCTGCCAAATGACAGCTGGGGAATGATCTAAGAAACTGGAATACAAAGCAGAGCTTAAAACCACTAAGGTAGAGAAGGGGAAGAGAGAAGCTTGAGATGCTGAGTGAAAGAGATCTCATCACCTCTGCCCAAATCCCTTCCACTGGTTTTAGATTACTTACATCAAACATGAATTTCACATTCACAGGTAAATCCAAACCACTGTCCTGAGTAAAGGCTCCTTGAGGGTTATCAGTGAGCCCAGGAAAACTGTTTTCACCCCAGTCTGTCTCCTTTGATAGGGTTCCTGCCTTCCAGGATACATTAATATTTCATATTATCATATTATTACTATCAGTATGTGTGTATATACATACATACATACATACACATGAGGATGTGCTTACTCCAGTATGTGTATACAGACACACACACACAGTATGTGTATACAGACACACATACTGGAGTAAGCACATCCTCAATGCTGCTGATAGTAATAATAAGATATTTATTTAATATGATATATATATAAATATGATTATATACATATACATACACACACACACATTCATTCAAGGATGCTATAAGCAAGACATTTTCTCTTTGTATGTTAACCAGTCTTCACGTGGAGACACTGCCCATATATACACAACTATGTATGATGCACTGGGCTCTTGAAGTGCAATCCCTTCCCAAAATGGGAATTAAAGGCATGTCCCTCCCTAAGAACACCCAAGCATGGATTCAGCTCTCAGTCACCATAAGGAAACTACAGCTGCCCTGTTTTAACCATGATATCTGGAAGAGGAATATATGCACCCATTTTAGGAAGTCACTTTGGAACCATCTTCCATTCCTCCTATCCTCTTATCTCCCAGATCCCATCAGTCATCAAGGCTTGTCAATGCCACCTTCTAAATATCACCATGACCTACCTCTTTTCTCTCTGTCCGCATTGCCATAGCCCTTAGCTCAAGCTATGGTATCTTTCACTAAATGACTGCAGCAGCCTCTAAAGCAATCATGTCCTCTCCAGCCCATCCTCCACTCTATAGCCAGATAATAAAGAACAAATCTGGCCAAGATACAGTTCAGTTTAAAACCCTTCAGAGGATCCTCAATGCTTACAGGATGGAGTCTGTGCTCCTCAGAATAGCACAGCTGATTACCACCAGGCCTTTGTCCTCTACAAGCTATGATCAAACCATAGCTCTGGTCACTTCCACTTCTCCTTGCTCACTCCAGCCAGATCAGGTACTATTATTCCCAGAAATTCCACGTTTTCTTCCATCACCAGGGCTTTGCATACACACTACCTTCTGACTTGAATGCCTTTATCACCTGCTTCACCGCTCTTAGTCCTATTTATCACTCCATATGGACACAGGCCAGTCCCCCACTATTTTCCTGCTTGACCACTCTAGGATGGGCACATATGAAGATAACATTAAATAGACTATGTTTTAGTTGTGTCTTTACACGTATATGTATTCTGAGAAAGGACTAGGTTTTATTTATTTATCTCCAGAGCCCAGGTCAGGGCCTGGGAGGTTATACCAGGTAGTTGGCCTGCCATAATAGAATACTGTAGACCAGCTGGCTTAAGCATTAGAAATTTACTTCACAGAGTTCTGGAGGCTGGCAAGTCCAAGATAAAGGTACCCACAAGGTAGGCTTCATTCTGAGGCTGTCTCTCTTGACTTAAAGGCAGCTGCCATTGCCTGCATGTTCATGTGACTTCTACACATATGCACAGGGAGAAAAGAGAGCAAGCTCCTCGGTGTCCCCACCTCATGTCCTCATCTACCTCTAATTATCTCCCTAAGAACTCACCTCCAAACACCATCAAACTGGGAATTTGGGGTTCAACATAGGCACTTGGGGGGGGGCACAAACATTTAGTCCATTAGAGAGATGTAATGGATGCTCCATAAAATGTGATGATTAATTTAACTAATGACATCTTTGATTAACTGTGTCCATTTTTTTTTTTTAAACTAAGTACAATTATCTACTCAACCACTAGACCAGTGGCTCTCAGGGTGTGTGTAGAGTGTATTTTGTGCCCCCCCCCACCGCCCTGGAGACATTTAGTAATGTCTATAGATATTTTTGACTATCACGACTGGGATGGGGGTGTTTAACAACTTCTAGTAAGTTGAAGCAAGGATGTTGCCAATCATTCTATAATGCACAGGACAGCCCCTCACCACAAAAAATTATCTGGTCCCAAATAGTGCCAAGGCTGAGAAACACTGCGCTCGAATATCAGAACCGAGGCAGGAAATTTGTCTTCTTCTCTACAATATCACCAGCATCCAGAACAGTGCCTCGTTCATGACCCATGCTCAAAAAGCATGAAATACATCAATGAATGAATAAAAGCACATGGGAGAATTGCACAAAAAGTCATTTGCCTTCTGTCTTGGAATTCCTCCTCAGTTACTTCTTTCTTTTTTTTAATTTATTTATTTGACAGAGAGAGAGATCATAAGTAGACAGAGAGGCAGGCAGAGAGAGAGGAAGGAAGCAGGATCCCCACTGAGCTGAGAGCCAGATGTGGGGCTGATCCCAGGACCCTGGGATCATGACCTGAGCCGAAGGCAGAGGGTTTAACCCGCTGAGCCATCCAGGTGACCCCTCAGTTACTTCTTACAGTGCTTCTTGCTCATCAGTTATCCTGGTTGCTTTTACCTATGTTTTTTCTATACATCCATTCCTACCTTTATCTGGTTCAGGGGTCATAATTTCTAAGGCTTCCCTGACGAGAATGATAGTAACTAGCACACGCAGCTATCTACTTTAAAATTAAATTATTTAAAACTAAATAAAATCAAAATTTCAGTCAATTCCCCAGTCACACTAGCTACATTTCAAGTGCTCGACAGCCACATGTAATTAATGGTTACCATATTAGATAGCAGACATACATTTCCATTTCTACAAAAAGTTCTCTTGGACAGTGCTCATCTATAGACATGAAGTGGGTTATTCCCCCTTCATCTTCATAAAAAATAACTAGAAATAAAACGCATTTTACTTCTGCCTTTAGGACATTATCCTGACTGCAGCAGAGAAAGAGGAAGAAACACAATGTTTGATGATGGTGGGGGAAACTTTCTCATTCAAATTAGACACAAACAAGAGAGAAATATGATGAATTACCAAGGGTATATCTTGTTTACCAGAGGAATATTCTAATGGCTGAAGGTGGGAAAATCAGCAAACCCCTTTGTGACAGAATTTGTTACTTATTTTTGTTGTTTTGGTCATAAGAAAAAGAGCAGGTAAAGTGGGCTAAAAGGACATTTTAAACCCAGCAAATGAATTCAGAAAAAGTTTCATGCAACAGAGTGCCCTACTAAGCTTCCAAAGTTTAGTTTGAAAGGCAGTCTGAGATTTAGGCATATTAGGGAGTCAAAATGCAACAGTGTAATATTTTTTTTGTTCTCTGAAATATACTGGAAACTGAGCAAGAAACACATATCAAATGGACACAGTGGGGAAAAAAATCTAATCAGAACTACAAAAAGCAGTATTTTAAGTGTCAAAGTGTCTTAACTTGGTTGTTTTTTAGGCAGATCCCTCCAATTCTACTAAAGAGCAGGAAATAAGAAGCCAAGACATGACTAGTTGTATAACCAATGACACTGTGGTACAATGGAATGGATTGTGAGAGCTTTATAGTTGAAGGATCTATGTTCCAAAGATGACCATGATATTAATGGACTATATGAGCTAGTATCTATGATTTCACCTTATGGTACCTCTTCTCTACATCACAGTCATTATTCTGTACCGTTGTGCAATTCAGAATTCATAGATGTAGATCTTTGCCAGCATGGTTTAGCACACAGAAAGTAGCAAATGGAAGATATTTTTTTATCATTAATATAGTTAACTTCTCAGCTTCTATTTCCCCAGTGGTTAAAGAGAAACAATAACCACTTTCCTCTTTTTTTCCAACATTGTGAAAAGGAATAACAGAAATAAAACACTTTAATTCATAAGTCGAGGCCAACTGAATTTTGGCAAGAATGCCATGACCATTCAATGAGAAAAGCATATCCTCTTCAACAAATGATACTGAAATACTGGATATCCACATGCAAAAAAGTAAAGTTTGACCTTTCCCTCACGCAATACACAAAAATTAACGCAAATGGATCACTGACCTATTATGTAAGAGCTAACACCAAAACTGTTACAAGAAAGCAGGGGTAAATCTCTAGGTTCTTTGATTTGGCAATAGATTCTTAGCTGTAACACCAAAATTACAAACAAAAGAAAAAATTGCAGTTCATTAAATTAAAAACTTATCCATCAAAGGACATTATGAGAAAAAATGAAGATAATCCACAGAAGGGGAGAAAATGTTGTGAATCATTTATCTGATATGAGTTAGCATCCAGAATATAAAAAGGACTCTTATGACTCAATAACAAAAAACCCAAAACACCCAATTTAAAAATGAGGAAATGATGTGAACAGACATTTCTCCAAAAAAAAAAAAAAGTCCAAAAAACACATGAAAAGATGTTTAAGTTTTATTAGCCAGTAAATGCAAATTATATGCAAATCTGTATCACGGTGAGGTACAACTTTATGCCCATTAGTGTGAGAATAATTTTTTTATAAAGAAAATAACAGGTGTCTACAAGGATGCAGAGAAACTAGAACTCTTGTGCATTGCTGGTGGGGATGTAAAATGGTTTGGCCACTCTTAAAAACAGTTTGATGGTTCCTCAGAAAGTCAAAAATATAATTACCATGTGACTCTGCAATTCTTCTCCTAGGTATAGACCCCCTAAAACTGAACATGTACATGCAAATTCATAGCATCATTATTCACAATAGCCAAAAGGTAGAAACAACCCAAATATCAATCAAGGGATGACAATGGATAAATAAACTGTGGTACATACATGTGATAGACTATTATTCACCCATAAGAAGGAGTGGAGTACTGATACATGCTACAATGTGGATGAACATCTGCTAAGTGAGAGAAACTACAAACCAAAGATCACATATAGTACGATCTCATTTATACGAAATATCCAAAACAAATACATCTATAGACACAGAGTATAGATTTGTGATTGACAGGGGCTGGTGGGAAGGGAAAATTAGGGACAGACTGTTTAATTGGTAAGGAGTTTTACTTTGGAGTGATGGAAATGTTTTGGAACTAGACAGAGATGGGGGTTGCACAAAATTATAAATGTACTAACTGTCACTGAGTTGCTCACTTAAAATGTTTAATTTTATGTTATATAAATTTTACCTCAATTTTAAAAAGAGTAAAAGAATTTTGTCATTTATAAAATAATGCCAATTTAGTTCCTCAGTGGAGAGGCACTGACTTGAACCAATAGTATCTTTAAAAAAAAAAAAAAAAAAAGGAAAACAGCATGGAGGTTCCTCAAAATGTTGAGAATAGAACTGCCCTATGACCCAGCAATTGCACTACTGGGGATTTACCCTAAAGATACAAACGTAGTGATCCAAACGGGCACGTGCACCCGAATGTTTATAGCAGTAATGTCCACAATAGCCAAACTATGGAAAGAACCTAGATGTCCATCAACAGATGAATGGATCAAGAAGACGTGGTATATATACACAATGGAATACTATGCAGCCATCAAAAGAAATGAAATCTTGCCATTTGCGACAACATGGATGGAACTAGAGCATGTCATGCTTAGCGAAATAAGTCAAGCAGAGAAAGACAACTATCATATGATCTCCCTGATATGAGGAAGTGGTGATGCAACATGGGGGCTTAAGTGGGTAGGAGAAGAATCAATGAAACAAGATGGGATTGGGAGGGAGACAAACCATAAGTGACTCTTAATCTTACAAAACAAACTGAGGGTTGCTGGGGGGAGGGGGGTTGGGAGAAGGGGGGGGTGGGGTTATGGACATTGGGTAGGGTATGTGCTTTGGTGAGTGCTGTGAAGTATGTAAACCTGGCGATTCACAAACCTGTACCACCTGTACCCCTGGGGATAAAAATACATGTTTATAAAAAATAAAAAATTTTTTAAAAAAAGATTTATTTATTTATTTATTTATTTATTTATTTTGAGAGAGAGAGAGAGCAACACACTCACGTGTGTAGGAAGGGCAGAGGGAGAGTATCCTAAAGCAGACTCCCCACTAAGTGCGAAGCCCACTGTGGGGCTCAATCCCACAACCCATGAGATCACTACGTGAGCCAAAACTAAGAGCTGGACACCTTTCTAACTGAGCCACCCAGACTCCCCTTGAACCAGTAATACCTTTAATAAAAATACCTCCTTTTTGTACTACCATAGGTGTGCATCAACTAATCTTCATAGCATTCTCCTTGGGAGACTATGTCTCAGAATGATGCTATAACTTATCCAGGTTTGGGGAGAGTCCAGAATAGAAAGCTGACTTTTGGGCTACTGTTTTCTGGTTTTTTTTTAATCTTCAACTAGAGCATAACTCAATTTACCGGAACAGTGAACCTCAATAAGGAAGAATGCTTGCCTACACCTGGATTTCTCTAATCAACATTTGGGTTAAGGAAAAAGCTAACTATTTTGAAGACGTACAGCCCGAGTTTGTGTTTTGCTATTGCTTCCTAACTGATCATACAACATTGAGGAAGTTACTTGGTGTCCCTAAATCTTAGTTTCCTCATCTACGTAACAGAAGAAGTAATAGCACCTCCTTCATAGACTCTGTTGAGAGGATTAAAAGATCAAGTGTGTAAAAGATGTGGCTAGTACTAAGTGATATTTATTATTACTATTATTAAAATTCCACCTACTTTCATTACAAGAGCATCTATATAATCAGAAATTGTCTAAAAAGAGCTTTAATTTATTTTCACTCAGCACCCAATTGTTCTGTATCACAAAAGTTTCCTTTAGCTCTGAGTTGTGAAACAACTGGGATATTTATTTGAATATCATGAACTTAACAGATTCCAGTCAAAACACTGCTTTTCAGCATCATTTGTAATATCTACTGTAAAAAAAAAAATTAACAGCAGTAATTTTACATTTCACAAAACACTTCAAAATATATTTTCAAGTTTAATCCTCTTAATTACCATGAGAAATGGGGTGGTCTAGAATAATTGGCCCAATTTTCAGAGAAGTACTAGCCCCAAATCAAATAGTAAAGAGTTTATCCATGGATGAGGATTCTTTCCACTATTCCTCAAAACTTGCTTGGGGTGTGTTTCTATGGACATGTTTTCTGTTACAAGTGGCAGAAAATGCAACCCCAACTGTGTTAAATAACAAGGGAATTTACTGGCTCAGAGAGTTGCTAAGACCAAAGGAACTCTGGGTGTGGCTCAAACAAAGCCACCAAGTCCAAGTTCTTCCCAACGGCTCCCCTCCGTTCCACAATAACTTCACCCTCGGAATGCATTTATGGTATTATGGTTGCCAACAGCTCAGACCAACCAACACTCAGATTTAAGATTAGCTCAAACGGAAAGGGTGCTTTTGACCCTCAGCAGTGTGTTTCAATATAACTAGTTCATATGTCTAACCAATTATTGTGGTCACAGGGATACAATGTGCTGGCTGGCTAGATGTAAATCACAAACCCACTTTTGTTGCTAGTGGAAAACTGACCTCAACCTAAAACACATGGACAAAGCTTTGGAGAGGGAGTGATATCCCAGAAGAAAATTGGTGTGTCAGTAAAACCCACGAATGTCCACTGTCCTGTGATAAATAAAACCTTCCAGATTTAAAATGACTATCTTTTATACTGAAGTCCATGTACCAGCAAGATTCTGATATTCATGCTGAATTAGGCAAAACTCATGTATTAAGCGTATACTTTAACGTAAGGCCTAGGGATTCAATGATGTAGAAGACATTTTCTCTGCCCAAATTAAACCTATAAAGTGAAGATTTGGCTTAGATAATTTCCTGTCTTCACACTACTACTGGCTCCAGATTTCCCACTGCAAAAATAACTTGAAATACTTTGCAGGGATACATAGGCTGTATACTCCTAGTGCACACTGCAGGATAGAAATGTCATCAGTTTCTATGACAACCTATTTGGGTTCTGAGGGTATGTAGCATTATTCATACTATCAAACAGTAGATTATTTTACAATACTCTATAACATTGACCCCACCGAGAGGAAAATACAGAAGAAATAACTAGCGGGACACTGAAGAAATGACAGTTTAAAATACCTACACTTAACACCGTGAAAGTTTGGAAGCAGAGAAAAGTTTTTCTAAATGCTGACTTCTGTAACTTTCAACCATATGGATGGCTTTTAAACACCCCCAAAACTCATATAGTTACAAAATGTTTCTCAACCACATTAGCCCATTGGGGACACTTACTTACATTTAATGTTATGAATAGAAGGGACCTACAAGGTCATTGAGGCCAATCCCTTCAGCTCACAGATAAAGACTGTGAAATCCACATAAAAAAAGCAGCGCCCAAGGTTCCACAGACCTAGTGACATACCTCAAACCAGAACATGGCTCTCTAGATTTCTTTACCAATGTTCTTTCTACAACACCAACCAGTTACACTCTGATGACCTGTCCATTCAAGGGAGAGTACTTATAAATCTTTAAGTTATAAACTGTATGCTCATTCCAAAGTTTATGTTGTAATTTCAGATCACAGGAGTTCTCCATCCTGACCATGCCCTGAAGATGTGATGAATGACTAATACATTATAGTAAGTACCATTTTCCTAATAACTAGATGATTCTCTTTGTTTTACTCCTTCTTATATTCTCTGATCCCCTGCTCCTTCAGGGGGTCTTGCAGACTTGTCAAGGGAAGCTGGTAACATTCTTGACAACAAACATTGATAATAAATTCCTAAAAGATCCATGTAAACATTTTGCCCAAAATTAATAAAAGATACACCAGGCTAGTTCATAAATGAATGAATTACCAGGTATCATTTAAGAAATGGAATAGTGTATGTATTAGTTTGTGAGGACTGTCATAATAAGGTAGCACAGACCAGGTAGCTTAAAAAACTGAAATATACTTCCACAGGGTTCTAGAAGCTAAAACCTGATACTAAGACATCAGCAGGATAGTTTCTTCCGAGGCCACTTGTCCTGCAGATGATTTTCTTCACCTATGTTTTCACCTGTTTTTTTTTTTTTTTTCCCCCTTCTGGCTGTGTCCTAATCTCTTTTTCTAAGGATTCCAGTTAAATTGGATAAGGGTCCACCCATATGACCTCATTTAACCTTAACCTCTTCAAAGGCTATCTCCAAATAAAGTCATATTCTGAGGTAATGGAACATAGGAAATTGGAGGGGCAGGGAGCATAGCCCTCAAACACCCAGTCCGTAGTAGAACTATATTTCTTTATCTTAAGAAAAATGTTTCAAGTTATCAGAATTTTACAAATTAGCACAAGAAAAGTTTTTTTTTTTTTCCCCCTGTTCAAGGCATGATCAAGGCTTTGAGGGAAAAAAAGAAATCCCTGAAATGTCATTTCCCCCACCATGTATGTACTGCCTAGTACCCACTCCCAGTACCATGACAACATGGGCTGAGAACCTGGGGAATATGACACAACAGACCAAGCAGGATAAAAGCCAAATGTCACAAAACTAATGAATAAGCACATGTTATTAGGAAGGGGCACAGTCTGAAAATCCACTTGTGTTATCTGGAATTATTTTCTATATTCCACAAGGAAAAAAGGAGGAACTTTCTTACAAATAGTGCCCTGGAATGATCTCAGTTAAGTATGAGGTTATGTGAAAGGTATTATAAAAGTCAAATGAAAGAGCAAGGCAGTACTAATCTCTCTTTTATAGAAATAGACTTCGCATGTTAACGTCATAGAGAATAAGTAATTTAACAGCCACATAGACCAAACAATTTATCCTATTCTGGACCTTGTGTCTGCTAAGGCATTAAGGAAGGTCCCCTTTAGGAACCAGAGAGCAAAACCACCTGAGATGACCTCTCCTTTGCTTTGCCAGATCAGCTACATTTTTTAGTCATCTCCTTCTTGCAGCCTCTGTTCCTGCCACTCTAACTACAAAGTTTATTGAAACATGTCACATTCTCACTCCCCTACAGGTCTTCACACATGCTAGTGCCTCTCCCTGGTACACCCTTCCCTTTCCTATCCTTATGTGGGCAACACTACATTCCTGGTCTTGTTTGAACTGTCAGTATCACAGAATCTCCCTGGTGTCTCATATTTGCATTAGGTGTTCTGCCTGCGGGCCACCATCAATAATCCTCCATCATGGTACTTACCACTATATTGAAATTGGTATTGTTAACTGTTGACTTCTTGGGAATGTAAAAAACCTGAGGCAGAGAAAGTCTTGGTCATTGCTATTGCCCTGAAGCCTAACACTGTGCCTGATTCTCAAAGAACAGTTGTTGAAATGAGTGGCAGATTACACAGTTGTCCTAAGAACTATGTCAAAGATTCAGTCATGAAAGCTGTTTACAAATATAAATACTTGTATAAAAAATGTATACTTGTGTAAAAATTCTTCTATGCTCATAAAGTGAAATAGAATCCAGTGAGGCACAACCAATGTAAAAACTTCAAGTCAGATGTGAAACTAAACTTAGGAATCTGGTTAAGTTTTTTCATCTTACAAAAGTTGACACTGAAGACCAGAGAGTTCTAGAAATCAACACAACTTAATAATGGGAGAGATGGAACAGACCGTAGACTTCCAGTTCATTCAACTCTTTGGTAGTATTAAGCACATTTATGCCCCCGTCATTGGGGATATAAGGATGGATAAGAGAAGTAAGGATCTCATCCTCATAAAGGTATGTTCTGGGAGAGAAGACAGAGAATAAACATATAAAAAAGGAATCCCCGCCTCCCAAAAAAAGAAAGACACAGACAGACAGACAGACACACATACACACACACACACACATAGAGCTTGACACTATACAAAGCAGACAAGGAAGGTCTCTCCAAAGAGGGTGCATTTGACCTGAAGTTCAAGTGTCAGCCATGTGAAGATCTAGGGTGCAATAAAATAGGAAGATTGGAGCACTGGAATCAAAGAAAGAAAATGAGTTCAGTGGGAGTGTAAGAAGAACAAAGATAATTGTGTATGATGAGGCTAGGGCCATAGACAGGGGCTGTGGCACTTAGGGCTGGGAAGGCCAGGGTAAGCAGTGTGGATTTATTCTAGGTGCAGTGGGAAGCTCTGAGACGGAGTAATGTGACTTGTGTATCTCTACCTCATAGGTTGTTTCTTCACTGAAGTCTCTTGCTTTTTTCTGACATCACTGTTGAACTAGTATATGAAGCAGGGTGAAAAACTTGTAAGTATTAATAGAGCAAACGAGCCAAGGATTCAAATAGGAAGGTTTTGTGTCTACATAAATATGCTTATGTGAAAATCAATCGTGAGAATAATTTGACAGGAGCCTAGGGGCTTAAACTACATAGTGTGGCTAGGCCTTGCAAATTCCACCAGGTTATGGTATCCAAAAAACTGTTCTGCTGAGGATGTTCTCTGCCAGGGATATGCAGAGCCAGTGATTATTTACAAAGATTAGTCAAATACCAGCCCTTCTGCTCTTGGTTTTATGTTTTGTCCTAGCTAGTCAATGTGCAGAAGAAATATGGTGAGAAAAAGCAGCTGAGATCTTAACAATGGCCCCAAACATATCTGGTCACTCAAGGCTCTAAATTTCCACTTTATATTAAACATGAATTCCGTGAGTTTAAGTGATGAATTTCTAAATATATCCAAAGTGAAACTATTACCTGTCTTATCTTTTCTAATATTTTCAACCCAAAATTCGGTGGTGGAATGGGGGAAGAATATTAGCAGAAATAGGATGAAAAGTTTAGAGACTCTGATAACCCTACAACATGCCATTTTCCCAAACACCTTCCTTTGCCCCACCTTTTCCTATAAAGGCATGAACTTTACAGTGAAATGCCTATGCGTTCCTTTCCTAGGCTTTGCCAAAAGCCTTCCTCCTGTTTACTCACCTAACCCCAGGCCCAAGGGATCCAAGTCCTAGCATTAAAGATCAACCAAAAACACTGTTCTTGCGACCTGATTGAGATGGTCAAATGGTGATTACTGATAAGGAGTGGCTGGCCAGCTGGAAGTGGAACAGGAATAGGATTTCAGCCTCCAAACCCCAGACAATATCAAGTTTGAGAATGACCAATGAGTTACCCTGCCATATAGTTACACAGGGACACAGGTGGCAGGTAAAGGAAAGCTCCTGGGAGAATTCTATGTCAACTGGCACATCACGAGTTTAGCTGGAATTTCCCCTGCCTCACCCTGCTGCCTTCTTCTGTTTCTCATGGCTTTCACCCTCCATCACCATCAAACCTTTCTTGGCCTTCTACTGGTTGCTAGCGAATGGGTGGTGTTGGCCCCGTTTTGGGAAACAGGTGCCTGCTTGATTATTTGCACCAATGTGATGTATGTGTTATCACAAAATGAGATGAACCATAACTAGTGCATCTGGGCCACAGGATAATAAGGAGGGAAAAAAAATCTTGCCTTTTGACAGCTAGGGGAGAAAACTGTCACTTATAAGTGTAAATGCTTAGAACAGATCATTGAGGTAAAGCCTTCAAAAGATGCCCTACCATGGAGGCGATTTTTAAATCCTTTCCTCAGTTCAAATCATTAATAACTATCTGACCTTTAAGGACTCCCCCTCCCCTTATTTCCATATTGTAACAAACTAATGTCCTTCAGCGACAACAGATTTGAGACAAAGTGAGGAACTAACCAACTGTGCCTCGGGATGGGAAAACATCAGTCACTGCCTGTGAGCCACTGCTCAGGGCTAGAACCTTTGTCCAAACTAAAATGCTATGTGTTTAGTGCAAGTTTGTTTTTATTAAGCTGAAATAGCTTTGAGAATTCTCAGGGTGCTTACTAGTTGTCGAGTAATTCTCATTGTAGTCAGGCACAAGGACTAGGATAGTCACATTGTTTGCTAATGCAAAAAATCTTTTTTTTTTGCAGGGTACTTACAATGTACTTCACCAGAATGAAACAGAGGTCAACAATTTTCCTACATTTTTGCAAATCTGCCCTGTAAACAGAATAAAGATCAGCTTTGTTTTTTATCTACTCCCTTGAACATTCAAAATTAACTATGACTGTCAATGGGGCTTAGTACCACCAATAGCTTCAGACAAGCTACAGGGGAGAGAGAAGACTCACAGCCTGAGCAGAGAACCCTATTGTCTTGGGTCTTTCCAGGCATCCTACTGGAGAACCCCACTGCTGCCTTCTGTCATCCCAATCAATAGTGTGAAAAACAGAGCTGTTCGCCAACAAAAGCCCAAAGAAGCCCATATCACCAGGGAAGCAGCTTCCTGTGGATGAGACACTTGCTAGAATGTGTGGCCCTGGAGTTGCAAGTTCACAGCTACCTGGTGAGCTGTGAAAAGTAGAACCTAAGTTCCCATCTTAGCAGGATGAGGCTTCTCATGTGTTACACAGAAAGGAAACTAAGACAGGGGTCCAAAGAAGTCTTCAGGCACAACGAAGGCTTATTTTGTGGAAATAGTTACCGGCAGGCTACCATCTCTACTGAGGACAGAACAAGAGGAATGGGGTTCATGCTGTGACAGCAGGGATTAAGGTATCCTGGAAAGTAATTTTCTAAACATCACAGGGTCCTAGGAAAGTCTTTTCAGCTCACAATATTCTCACTGGCCTGAATTCACCCCACTCTCCAGCAAATCGTGCTCTGTAGGAAACTATGCTTAAACTTTCTGTTGATTTTCCCCTAATTTCCAGAGCACATTTTACAGAGAAATATATTAAAATAAAATGAGTTTTATTTAAAATGGAATATTAATGTTCAGAAGCAATTATAGTAAGATGGTTTAAAGTTTGGCCTTTGGAGTTAGAAAAGTTGTAGGTTTTATTATTTTATACCCATGATCTTGGGCAAATTACTTAAGCTCAGTTTCCCAATGAGGAAAATAATAATGTGTAAAGGGCTTAAGAGAGCACCTGTTATATAAAGTACTTAATATTAACTAAGTATTATTATTACTATTACTATTCATTTCTGAACTCTACTCATGATACAAAGAAAAATCTGGCTTAATTTGTTCCTGACCAAGAATGGAAGCCAAATGCCTGAATTCCCTGACAGTTCTCTGTGTCCTTATCAGTTCTGTATCCGCTGAAGTGCAGAGCAGTTCAGCCATGAGAGACTTCCTCCAGCCATGTAGATGGGATCCAGGGACCAGGAAGACACTGCTACCTTTTTCTCTAGAAGTTTCCCCACAAACATGATGAGGATCAAGCAAACCTATCACCTCTTTACTACAGTGAGATTCTTATAATACTCCCAACATGCAATGATGGCCAAATTCATTGTTCTGGTATCTCAGCAAAGACTAAGGCCCATTGGTTTTGCCCATTCCATTTTCATCTATAATGGAATTATAGCATGCCCACATCTGCCACCTCAAATGTATTATGGTCTTAGTATTCTTGTGACACAGATAGGAAAAGGAGCTACTATGTACAGATTACATTTGAGGAATATTCCCCATTATCAGAATATTTACCAACCAGATTATACAAAACTCCAAACTGACAAAAGTGGAGTATTCATTGAATATGAAAGATAGTTAGATAGCCACTGTGGAAAAAGAGGGTGGAAAAAGACAGAATATAGCTATTAAAATGATAATTATAATACTGATATTAATTGAGAGTTTATTGAATGTTTATTACTATTGGTGAGGTGAGGATCTTCTCCCCATGCTGTTTTATGTTTCTGTATCAGTCCATAGGGAATAGCATTTTTTTTCCTGTTTCCAATGGATGACAGATTGTTATAAAAAATTTCTAAACACTTTTTCTATGTTCTCTCTTTTCCCAGAAAGAAGTGTTATTAAATGAATCCAGTAGATCCTGAGACATTTTTCAGACCCTGTTTTTAAGTGCTGGATCTGAGTGCCAGATATTGAAGACTGGACTCTACTCTGTCTTTCCAGGGTATATCCCATGCAGTAAGACACCAGAGGGATGCACAAGGCCTGTCACCCAGCCCTAGCCCCTTGTTTCGTATACTATTTGAACTCAGTGCACATGCACGTGGTAAAGTAAGTGACCCCAAATTTGCCCTACCACGTTAGGATTGGGTGGGATATTAGGATCATTTCCAGAACTATCAGTTATGCTTTGGTACTACTTACCAGAGAGACCTTCATTGAGAGAGTGGGGCAGGAAAGACTAAGCAGTATGTGTGGTAGGTGGGCTGAATAATGATCTCCCAAAAATGTCTATACCCTAATCCCCAGAATCTGCGAATATGTTGTCTTACACAATATATTATTTTCCTAGGGCTACCATAAGAAATTACGACATACCAGTAGCTTAAAACAAGGGAAATTTATTCTCTCAAAGTTCTGGATGTTGAGAAGTACAAACTCAAGGTGTCAGAAGGCAATTTATTCTCAGAGGAAGACTGCTCTATGCCTCTCTTAGCTTCTGGTGGTGGCTGACAATTCACTCCTTGTCCCTCCTTGGGTTATGGACATGTCACTCCAATCTCTGCTTCTGTAGTCAGATGATTCTCCCTGTATGTCACTTCTGTCTCTGCATCTTTGCATGGCATTCTCTTCTGTGTGTCTGTGTCCAAATTTCTCTTGTTGTATAAGGATACCAGTCATCGGATTAGGGTCCACTCTCACCCAGTATAACTTCACTTTAACTTGATCACAAAGACCCTATTTCCAAATAAAGTCATATTCACTGGTACTAGGGATTGGGACTTCAACATATCTTTTTAAGGGACACAATTTAATCCACATTACATGTTAAAAAGACTGCAAATGTGATTAAGGATCTTGAGATGGGGAAATTATCCAGGATGATCCGCATATGCCCAATGGAATCAGAAGGGTCCTTATAAAAGGGAGATGGGAGGGTCAGAGATCAAAAAGGAGAAAGCTATTTGAAGGAATACTAGCAGCCCCCAAAGCCAGAGGAGACAAAGAACAAGCTCTCTTGAGGGATTATCTCATGAACTCTTCTAAACAACGTTTTGCAACAGGTACCCTTATTATTCCTAAAAAAAAGGCGAGAAAAATGAGCTCAAGATATAATAAATAACTTGTAGCTAGCAAGTAATGGAGTCAGAATTTAAACTCATATCATTTTGACTCCAAGACTTATATTCCTCATTATCAGTAAGACATACTCTTACTCTACTCATCTATAGACAAACAGGTGACTTCACTGGACACGACATAAAACTTGGTCTACAAATGCTGCAAAAGTGCCACACTTGTCATTTGTCCTTATACAAGAGAAGTAGCCATGTTTAAAGCACCACCACCTAAGGGGAGGTGGTGAACCAAAGGCCAAGTAAACATCTTCTTGCCACAAATGCCATTGTGAGGTAATCAGTCAGTCCAGTAAATCTTCTTTTGAAGCCAATGAGAAGTCAGTAGTGCCAGCATCCAACTGGCAGAAGAAGAATAATAGTCTTGGGCACTGCAGGCACCAACAGATTCTGGCTTATAAACCGAACTGAGATTTCCTTCCAAAAACTGAAGATGAGAAAATCATCCTCTCTTTTCCATGTCTTTGGACTATTCCTACGCAGGAAGGTTGTCCAGTATAGACTGTAGTAAGCTCCATGAAGGTACTATGTCTGATGCTCACTTCTGCTATCAGGGCCTAGCAAAGTCCCAAGGAAATAGGTGCTCCACAAATATTAGGTAAATGAAGAGAATATGAGTCAGCTATGCTTGGATCCATGTACCAGCATTAATTTGAGTAATTCACTTCACCACACCTAGCTTAATGCCATATCTGTGAGGCACAGATTTAAAATCTGGGCAGCAATGACCTTGTCTTATGGAGTGTTAGAGAAATCAGCAAGATCTTCTGTTTATAAGTAAACTAATAAGTATGCATAACTGAGTTAATGGAAGAAGGGATGGATAAATGGCTGGTAAAGGTAAGGTGGATACATTTTTGTTGCCCCAAAGTGATGATAGTATTACAAACATACATCTGTCTGCAAAGTGCCCAGGAAGTTCTGCATCCTCCCACTTGTCGATGGTGCTGGAATCAGATGGCCACAGCTTCCCCAGGGGCCAACAGTTAGGCCATATTTATATGGAAACAAATTAAAAGTATGACTGGAATAATTTTATCTCCTTTTCACATTGGTTTGTGTGTCTGTGTTTGTGCATTTTGTGTGTGTTTTTGCGTGTTTCAGCCGGATATAAGAAGCAGTATAATCCCACGTCATGGAAAATTAAAAAGACAATGCAAGCTTGGAGTAGTTCTCCTCTGGAAGGGTACTCATTTCCTTTATTTCTTATCAACATTCTGTTAAGAATATCACTGTAAACCCCCATTACGAAAATCGATGTATAATACAAGGGTTTAAGTGAACCCAGCTTTAGTAGGAGTGTGAGTATGACATAGAGGTCAAAGCAGCAGTCAGAACCTGGGCTATCACTAAACACCTTTGTGTAGGACTGAGGCATTTTGCATCTTTGAATTTCAGCTCCTTTAGCTTTAAAAAGGAGGGATTCACACTTGACCTTCACCTTGGCTTACAACATTCCATGATACAGCCTCTACCTACCTTTCTAAACTTTAGCCAACCACTCTTCCCTTAAGTCACTCTGCCCCAGTCACATGAACTTTTTCTCTGCTCTCACACACAAAGCTTTCTCACAGCTCATGGCATTTGTACTTCTTGTTTCATCTGCCTGGAAATGCTCTTCCCTCAAATTTTCCTATCACCGGCTCCCTCTCCTCCAGCAGGTCTAAGCTCAAAATGATTCCATACAGGGAGGTCTTTTCCAATTTAAAGGTGATATGTAATTACTATCACATGATCTTGGTTTATTCCTTCCACAGGATTATATGGATATATAATACCCTCTTGAGATTTGTTTTTTACTCTTTGCCTCCTCTCTTTAGATTATAAGGTCCACATAGGTAGGAACCACTATCTGTCTTGCCCATCACTGAACCCTAACACCTAAAACAGTGCCTGGCATACAGATGGTATTGAATGAATAATTTCTAAGTTTCCCTCCATAAGTAATGTTTTCTACTATGTTAAAATCCACTGCTATTGGAGTGCCCAGGTGGTTCAGCTATTAAGCATCAGCCTTAAGCTCAGGTTATGATCCCAGGGTCCTGGGATGGCGCCCCGCATCAGGCTCCCTGCTCAGCCGGAAGTCTGCTTCTCCCTCTCCTACTCCCCCTGCTTGTGTTCCCTCTCTCTCGCGAGTTCCAGGTGGCCACTTCCTTCCTCCATCTCAGGCTGTGTATCTCTTCCTTATTTCAAACCAGTAAGGGTATCACACCTATGAGTCACACATGGTGAGCATCTCTCAAGGAGGCCTATCTACTGCTCTTCCTTCTTTACTGCAAGGCTCTTGTCCCATCCAGTAGGCTCCCATACCCACAGGAATTCTATCTTGATTTAGCCAAACTCCTTCTGTCTGCTTGAAACAGAACTGAGAGACTCTTATTATAAGCCAAGGGTGAAAGGGCATCATGCAGAGAAAACAATCAATATATTTAGAAAGTAAAAGTATTTGAAGTGAAGAGACACCAAGATCATAGTTGTGTTTATTTTATGGCTATGACTTTATGGATGGGGGATGTGGGACCAGAAGGTAAAGGCAAAGTGAAACAAAGTATTTGAACTCAAACTGACAGATTCTTAGAGGAAAAATTCTAGCACCTAGAATTCCTTCATTCTTTTTTCTGCTATCAGAGGTACAATCAATCTGAGATCTTTTCTCATATGGAGATTTAGAAAATGTAGGACTGCAGTATGCATTTGGCACTAGAAGAGGGGCAGAGGATGAGAAAACGAGATGAGTTTAAGAATATCATAATGATTGTTGCTATATGCATGGCAAGCTCATTTCTACATATGAAATGCTGTTTGTTCATCTGCCTTATCAATCAGGCTCATGAAGATTACAAAAAACGCATTTCACGGACTAGATTGGCTATTAACAAAATATACTTCAACATTTCAATAAGATTTCAAGAATGAGGAAAATGTTCGTAAATTTTCATATATATTCAGTTGATTGCACCTCAACAAAGGCACTCGTAATTGATACGGCAGCCCCCAAAATGGTAAAACATAACCACTTTGCTCACTGAAAGCTGCTTCTATTTAGAAATGATGAGAGAGAACAAATTATAAAACCCAGAGAAGCCTAATTACTGTCTCTGGCTCTCTCTGCTTCTCCCTCAGTCTCTGTCTGTCTCTCTCTACATATATAATGTTCAGAATGTGCAGTAATATTAGATTCTTAAAATTCCAGGGGGAACATTTTCCAGTTAGTGGTGAGCTGCTTATAACTCAAGGAATGAAGGAAATAGCAGTGACTTAGATATAACTTGGGGGCACAACATAATTTCATGTGAATCATCTTATATGTTAGATAACTCTGATAAATCTGTACATGTAGGTCATGAATGTTCCTAAGGCTCAATATGCACAGTGATGGCATCACTTTAATCTTCAGATTCCCCCAAGCACTGGGCATCGTGTTTCACACATAGTAGGAGTTTAGTCAACATGTGCTTCAAGGGAATACAAATCAGTGCCCTGTTCCTCTGTATTAGCAAACTTGCTGTCATTCCTCTCTGGTACTTACATACAGTGGAGGTGCACCCTGGAGATCTTAATTCACTGGCACCAATTGAGAATATAATATTTTACTTTTATAGCAAAGGTCTTAAAAAGTTGTGGTATGTAGGCATAAATGCAAGGAACTGCAGAAATGTAACAACAAAAACATGGTTGTTTGGATTGCCAACCTTTCCTAAACCTTGAAGAAATAAAAATATTCTGATAAAGTAGTACAAATAAACAGTTAAGATAGGTAAATCCATATAGGAGTCTCTTTCCAGGATGAGTTTACGTAAATGTGTACATATCTGTGCATCTGTAATATAGTCAAGAGTATTTATACCAGGAGCTTATTTGTTTTAACTACTCCAAACTTTTTATGGAAGGAGGCATTTGCACAACTAGTCAAGCTTCAAAATTTGTGAATAAACTTAAAAACAACTTGGAGATATAAGACGACTCGTATTTTTAGAGCTCATGCTGGAAGGACTTAATGAGGAATTAGCCATGAAGTAAAGCAATTCCCACGTTCTCTTAACAACCTGCCTTATACTCTGGCTATGTATATTAGCACACGTTTATAATCATGGCAGACTGAAATAAATCAGACTGGACAAAAACATAAGACTGAGGAAAAGCAGGATTTAACAAAACTGTTAAAGTATGTATACTAATAACAGATGCGGGCAGCTCTCCTTTTTACTACATAATATGTTATCACCATTTCACTGTAAGTATGAAAACTAGTAGTAAACACATTACTGAATATTTTGTATTCTATAAAACTATAAACTGGCAAAATACTATTAGAAAATACAAAGTGAGCAAAATACACTTGATTGGCTTTGCTCTATAATTTCCATTGTTTACAAGCACAAAGTCAGTAAATTCACCAGACAGGCCACTGGATTCGGGTATGAAGAATGCAAAATGATCAAATCCATGGTTTCATAGTTCAGCTATTTTGATTACTTGTTCACTAAACCAGTCCAACTGCATGGTAATGTACTATTGCTAGGGGGAAGGTTGGGATTTAAAGCCTCATGGGACATGTACTATACAAAATGTACATTTTATTTTTTTGGGTCATTTCAAAGGGTATTTGAGACATATTCTTCTTACTGGCCTGGGGAATGGGTTCTTCTTCTTCATGGACCATTTGCCTATGTCTCCATCATTTCCAAAATAATACAAGATAAATATTTCTATAAAGTAAATCCAACAATGCTAAAAAAACAGCAAATAAATAATAAACAAAGTACTGTACTTGACTGGAAGATATTATAAGTCAGTTTACATCTCAGATATTGGAAAGCAGGCTAACTTGTCATTCATGCAGGGACACTGATTAACATGAAACCTATCTTGAGCCTGTTCGAAGGAGACAAAGTGATGCTTGGATTTTTTTTTTTAATTTGAAATAAATATTAGGTTTGAGCAGAAAGCCTAATGTGAAGTTCAGAAATGACCAAATATATTATTTAGATAAGTCACCTATAAACAATCTCGGAAAACTTCTGTGCTTATCTCTTTAATTTGAGTATCTGACCTTCCATTGTCAACTACACAGGAAAAGTATCAGTTAAGTTTTAATTTAGTCTACAAACAACTTCCCATATCCTTCCCAGATCAAGATTCAAATATGTCATCTGAATTTAACTATCTAAACACCATCATCATTGGGATGCAAATCATTAGTTTTGGCCAAGGACCTCAGGTGATAGCTATCAGACACCAAAATGAAGGACCAAACAAAAATTATGTGTTTCCAAAATGGGTGGCCCAGGTGGGCTTTATGACTCTAGGGCTCCTCACTTACACCAAAGGAATAAAGATGTTGAGAACTAAAAAAGAAAGAGAAGACTTTTGCAGTAATTTATTGGATAAAATTACTGCCATGTGGCTATCTTCTTTCCTTAAAGGTAAGGGAGAGGTGAATCCTTCAAGGAGACTACTTGGAGAACTTGATAAATCCCTAGAGTTTGAGAGGCAAAGTGGATTGGGATATGACTTCCCATTTCCTCCTCCTGCTCCTTTTCCCTGTCCTTCCTCTCTCCCACAGCCAAGTTCTAGAGCAGGGTGGATAAACTTCCTCTACAAAGAGTCAGACTGAAAATATTTTAAGCTTTACAATCCATGTAGTTTCTTCCATGTTGTAGTGCAAAAGCAACCACACACTATACATAAGTGAATGGGTGTGGCTGTGTTCTAGTAAAACTTTATTTTAAAAACAGCAGACTAGAGTTGGCCCATGGGCCACAGTTTATCAGCGTCTTTACTAGAGGTTGGCAGATATCTTGGGCAGCAGAACCAGGAGAGTGGCTGAGGCAGTGTGGTCAACCTACTTGACTGCAGATCTTAGGCAAAGATATTTGAGGGTTTCCCATGGTCCACATTAGGACCATACTGGGAAGACAAAGCCAGCCTGGAACAGTTTGAATTGGGCCCAAAAGGGCTACCTGGGAGGGCACTAGAACTCTAACAGGGAAACTATTGTGAAGAGAAGTGCCAGAATGGATGCAAGTAGGAGGGTGTGAGTGAGGAATAAAGAGCCCTACTAGAGGTTACCCTAAAGTCAGCCCAGCTGGGGTGGAGAGAGGACCTAGCAATTGCACTGAGACCTATTTGCCCTTAAAGTGTCCATAAGATTTTAGCCTCAGAATACCTCGAGGAGGCCTCCCCAGGAGTTTTCTGCTCAAGGCAGAGAAGACATTCCTTCAGTGGATACCGTTTAAAGGAAGCTTGGAAAACAAAAATAAACTGGCATTTTGATTACATTTCTCAAGTTATCTGGTTCAATATAATAGATATAGAAACATCCCCCCCCCCCAATGGTTATACGTGAGAAAAGAAACTGATAACTGGAACAACTATCTGGCTTATCAACTCAGTTACATAACACTCCCATGATTGCACCAATTCTCCACTGGTTGCTCCAGTTTAAGTCAGCTTCTCCCATGTTAGCAAGCACCAATATCACCTGGAGGGCTTTTTAAGACACAGATTGTTGGGGCGCCTGGGTGGCTCAGTGGGTTAAGCTGCTGCCTTCGGCTCAGGTCATGATCTTGGGGTCCTGGGATTGAGTCCCGCATCGGGCTCTCTGCTCGGCAGGGAGCCTGCTTCCCTCTCTCTCTCTCTCTGACTGCCTCTCCATCTACTTGTGATTTCTCTCTGTCAAATAAATAAATAAAATCTTTAAAAAAAAAAAAAAGTAAGACACAGATTGTTGGGTCCTACTCCCAAAGATTCTGATTCACTAGGACTGGGGTGGGACCATAATATGTGCATTTCTAATAGGTTCCCAGGTGATACTGATGCTTCTGGTCCAGGACTGCACTCTGAGAAAGTGGTTTCACCCCATCCTGGTTTCCAATTGTGACTGGTCATCTCAGGTACAGGACCTTCCAACATTAGTTGGACACACTATAATCCTTTAGTTGTTCACAGGGGTCATTAGTCACTTTGGTTCAGTTTTCAGAGACCAGCTATGGCTTCAAAATTATCCCTTTGTTTTGCCAACACCATCTCTCTCTTCTGGTATCATGGGCAACTTTTCTCAAGGAACCTGGATTTTTTGGCTTTGACTTTCCTTTATTCGCATATAACATGAAGGTAGTTGCCTGCCAATATCAAGCATTTTCCATAATGTCACCAATCCATCCAGTGCATGAAAGGAGTTTACTGACATATTGTCTGACATTGTCATGATCCATGAGTGGCAGAAAATAGACACCAGTGAGTAGGCAGAGTTCCATCTGGCAAGAAGATGGCTGTAATGAGCACCAATGTGAAATGACAGATAGTAATAGAAACTAGAAAGTCGATGGGAAAATTAGTTTTCCTCATTTCACATCTGCACGACAGGGGGAGCTGCCAATCAAGGTCTCCAGAGAGAGAGGATTAGCTGGGTTCCCAACCACATGCAAAGCCATGTTCTCTTAAGTTTAAAAAAAAAAAAAAAAAAAAAAAAAAAATCATGGGAAAAAAAAATAGAATCAGTCTGTTAGAGAGCTTTAAACAAATGTGGGGCTGCGAAACAAGCTGTCACAAATTGGCACAGAGAATGCAGAAAATCAATGTGAAATGAAAGCTGCGTCTCCCAACAAAATAAAGCCAGCAATTAACTCTTCCTGTCCTTGCTGCAGCCTACAAGCCATTTAAACACCAGAATACAGGTTGCTAGGGAATGGGCCAATGCTTTAAATACACAACCTACTCTCTCTTAAGGCAGGGGTGAGTGAGTGAGTAAGAAATAGGCATGCAGGTAGCACGGAAGAACCAACCTGGCTTTCATATATATGTATCTAAATATATCCAAATATATACATATTTTTATATACATTTGTATACACATATGCATATATAAATATATGTGTAAGTAAATATGTATGTATATGTATATATGTATGTACTCACACACACACACATTGAGTAGGCACAGGAGACTAAGAACAGATATTTCTTTTTTTTTTTTTAAGATTTTATTTATTCTTTGGAGAGAGAGAGACAGAGAAAGCATGAGCAGGGGGCAGGTAGAGGGAGAAGTCTCCCCACTGAGCAGGGAGCCTGACATGGGCTTGATCCTATGACCCCAAGATCCTCACCTGAGCCTAACGCCAACATTTAACTGACTGAACCACCTAGATGCCCAAGAACAGATATTTCTTCTGCTTGCTGCCTAGAATGAGCTGGAATGACACAGGAATATAAAAGCATCTCACATAGTCTTAGTATTTGCCTATAGAAACATACTAATCCACCACTACTACAAAACACAAATTAAAGACTGTAAGAATTCAGATTTGCTGTATGTCTGGGAGTTCAACTGTAATTCTGTCTTGAAGGACATGTAGATGATAACAAATACAAGGAGACAACTAAAACAATTACAAAAGTACTTAATGGCACTCGTTAAAAAACTAGGATATTGATATACTTCACTAATGTTTCAAGAACAGTGCTCTGAATCAGAATGTAAAAATAAGTGCAACAAAGATAAGCTACAGTTCTACCAACAGAATTCAAAAGGGTCATTCATTGGAATTACCAACGTATTTGTAAAAAATGGAAACTAATTAGTACGTTTATGTGTAAGAACTATACCAGTCAGGACACTTTCTGCTTAAGTAACAACCTCCAAATCTCAATGGTTCAGTACACAACAAAAGTATACTCTGCTTACACTACAGTGTTGGTCAGCAGTGAGACTCTGTTAATCATTGTTATTCAGGGGCTTGCAGTGATGGAAACTCTACGTGGATATGTATTTCCACGCACATCAAAGGAGAAAGAGAGGAAACACAGAAACTCACACATCAGTTCTTAAACTTTCTGTCGAGAAATGACACAAGTTCTCAGTTTCACTGATCAAAGTTAAGATTTAAGAGCTCATACCTGAAAAAGAAATAAGGAATAAAATCCTACTGAATTCCCAGAAAAAGAAGAGGTAGAAATATTCAGTGAACAGCACCAATGACAACCACAATCACTCCCACTTCTTGCCGGAACCCCTGCAATAAAACTCTTAACCCATCTATCTGTTTCCACTGCAGGTCCATCTCTAACCTATCCACATAGCATCCAGAGACCATGAAGTTTTTTATTTGTTGTTTTTTAAGACAAATCTTCTGCCCTTATCAGTCTCATGTTTCAACACCTTTTTTTTAAACCCCATAGACCTACTTTTTTTTTTTAATTTAATTTTTTTCAGTGTTCTAAAATTCATTAACACCTTCAGTCACTTTAAATTGAACTTACAATGTGACTGAATATCTTAACCATGCGTTTACATGGCTTTACATGATCCGGTCCCTGGCTACACATATGACTTCCCCCTTGTACTCATTAGGATCCAGTAAAAGCACTTCCCACTATTCACCTCATTCACAGCCACACTGGCCTTCTTTAAGTTTCCTGAATTTATAAAGCTTTATCCATGTGCTATTCTCTCTGCTATTTCTTTGTGACCTGGCTTATTCCTACTCATTCCATCAATATCAGGCTTTTACTCATTATTGTATCTCCCTCACAGATCTTACTTTTTTCTTCATAGCATTTAACATGTTTTTAATAATAAATTAATAATTATGTAGTTATTTAAATATTTATTTAATATCTCTTTCCCCTCTGTAAATTCCCCAACAGAAAGTATAATGTTATCTTCACCTCTAGACACAGCACTTAGCATATTACCTGCCATAAGTAAGCACTCAACTATCACATGAATAAGTGAATTAGACACACTTTTGCTGATGTCTAATAAAATCAACAAATCAGTTAAAACATGTGTAGCACAAAGCCCTAATCTTGGATTTAAAGTAAAAATCCAAATGTTAGAATTAAACATGACTTTATATCTTTGTCTACACTCCAGAATTTACACAGAGATTCACATCCAGTCTGACAAATGATCCTTTGAATCCATAGTAGGTAGGTCAGTTATTGAAGTTACCATATTATAGAAAGATACTAGAAGCTGAGAGAAATGAAGAGACTTGCCCAGAATCATACTGCTAGAATAAGAGGCAGAGCCAGAGGTGAATTAAGAGACTTCTCAATGTACATCTGCTTCACTCTGCACACGCCACCCTGTCTCTCGATTCAAGAAGGTCAGCCTAGGAAGTATTCATGTGAGACAGTGCTAATAAAAGAAAAATTATTAATATAACATCTGGGCCAGATTCTATATAGATATGCAGCGAATGACCTTCAGTCTCACTAAACATTTCAGAATTTGTGCCCAAAGGAACTGGGTGGGCAAAAGAAGAACTTCATCAAGGGTTCAGCTTTATAAATATGTCTCTCCTTAATATCTCTAAGGATTTAGATCATGCCAAGATATATTTATAAAAACTCTTGAATAAGTATCTTTGGTATGTGGTAGGGGTTACATATTAAGCTATGACCACATTTATTTAAGAAATATACTTTAAGTATCTACAATATGTCAGAGGCTATGCACAATGCAATATACCAGGTTAGCTGGAATGGTCAAGGGGATAGGCCTATGTTTTAATGTGAGCAAAGAGTACAGTAAAAGTGCAAAGTAGGCTGAGTGGAATCCCATTGGAGCAGACAGAGACAAGAAGTGACTGAGAAGTAACTGTTGGGAGTGGAGGTGGGAGGCGGCTCATAAAGGCACTGGCCACCTTGGAGCAAGAAGAAGAAACAAGAAAGGAATGGGAAAGTGGAAAGGAGGATGAGAAATATCACAACTGTATCCCAGATGCGACAAATCAACTTGACCCTGGTTTGAGAAAAATACTATTATAGCCCGAGTTCTCCTCATGAATTTACCTAATGATGTGATGACTCAATTTTCTGCTAGTGTACAATTAAGCTCCACTCCCAATTCCAAGGACAGGACCTTCCAACACCAACTAGAGCTAGAACCTATTTCCCTCTTTCTTCTCTCCCAAGGATTCCAAATCCAACCTTCCCCTTTTTAGTTTAAACACATCACCTTTTCCAGTGCCTACTACAGGGTGCCCCCAGTGCATGCTTCTTCATGTTCTCAAAAAGAAATCTAAAATCACTGCTAGGTCGACCTGAACCTGAGACAAAGAAATCCACCTGACTGGGCAGATAGCCATGATAACTTATATACACAGAAAAGGTGCTAAATAGATTGGCTATAATTCGATTCATATCCATATAAAAGAGCCGCATAAAATATTAAATGTGTATAGTCACTTGCTTCAGAGATAAATGATAAGACTCATTAGTCTGGACAAAAGAATTTTTTAAATATGAGATTAGGTAATGAATATCCTCAGAAGACAGTGCACATTCTGAGATAGTCTACAAGGCTCAAATCCAGTTTTAATTAGGTCACTGCTTCAGCAGTAACCAAGACCTTTGGAAGAAAGAGAAACTATTCTCTCTCACAAGCAAGGAAAGGATCAAATCACTTCTGAACCTGAAACCTTCATAACCAACGGAAAGGGCAACTTGAAACAACCAAGAGAATTTTTTATCAGCATGCCTATACTTTGCACTCTATACATACTTTTTACAATTCTCCTGCCTGTCCCTAACTTGATGATGTCTGCTTCTGGCTGTCGTTTATTTGCAATTACTTGCTCACAGAGCAGAATCGTCCATCTACCCTGCAACCCGCTTAGTCTACTGCAACAAGAAACCCCAGAGGGAATCTGCCTATTGGGAAGGTGGAAAGGAAGTTACCCTCAGAGAGGTCCTCCATGACCACCATGTATGGAATACCTGGATATGTCCATTATTGCCTACCAGTCTTTGAACTAGCATTATTTCTCTCTATGGCATTTCTATCCTCCTATACTCATACACACACACACACGTACGTTTTTTTTTTTTAATCTATTATATCTACCAGAATGAAAATTTTATGAGAATGAGGTCTTTGTTTAGTTCATCAGTGGGGTTCTCTCTGTGTTGACCAGTGAGCCCCAAACACAGTAGGTGTTCAAGAATTATTTGTTGAATGAATAACTGTTTTTCCCCAGGTTGCCTCCCAGTATGGCTGGGAAGAAAAGTTAGTGTTACAGGCTTAATAAAAGTATAGAAATAATTTCATTCTACTCTAAATTACAAAGGCTGAGGGACACCTGGGTGGCTCAGTTGGTTAAGTGGCTGCCTTCAGCTCAGGTCATGACCCCAGGGTCCTGGGATCATGCATTGGGCTCCATACTCAGCGGGAAGCCTGCTTCTCCCTCTCTCACTCCCCTGCTTGTGTTCCTTCTCTCCCTGTGCCTCTCTCCCTGTCAAATAAATAAATAAAATCTCTATAAACAAACAAACAAACAAATATGAAGGCTGGAAAATGTAAATAAAGACCTTTGCATGGTGTGCACAGACAGCTGAAACTGCATGAATTAGATCTCTGGGGTTAAAATAGAAACCGGCTCCTACAGTAAGTGATGGCTCTTCTTATGGTATCCAACTCTCAAACAGTCCTAAATTTGAGGATAAAAATTTCAAGAGCATGTATTAAATCCATGACAATATTCAGAGTGAATTAATGAAATAAAAGGTGAAAATTGATAATGAAAGGAAAACAATAGTACAAAAGAAGTTTATTTATTTTAAAAGCTTGATTTGGCTTTTATTCTGCTTAATAATAGATGATATATTCTATATAATATTTGAGCTTAAGGGAGAAAAAGTAACGGAGTGAGAGGAAATGCTAGCTTTCCTAGCACTGTGTCCTTAGGCAAGTCTCTAAACCTCTCTGACATCAGAATTGCTGATCAGGTAACCAAATGGAAGGGGGTCACTAATAAATTCCTAATATACAGGGTTGTTGCTAAAGTACCTATCCCGTATAGGCTGGACTGAGGTGTCCATCTGGTGGCAAAGCTCTTGGCAGCAAAGATCCACTTTGAGAGCGACACCTACAAAGTCATCTATATGAGTGACATTCTCACACTCCTTCACTCTACCTGAGACTCTGTGCCTAGCCTGTGGCTCATGCACAACTCTAAAACCTGTAGGTTCCTTGACTTCCTTTTCCATAAAGCAAAGAGTAGCCAATTCTTTATACTCTGAATGAGTAAAAAGCATCCTTACTCACTAAATCAGCAGGGTATTACCCTGGAGTATTTGTTCTAGTGTGGAGGAAGGAGTTTAGACTCAGATTCAGAAAAACAGAGCTTGAACCCTGACTTCACTACTAAGTACTTGATCTCAAACAAATTATCTTCTCTCAATGAACCAGTTTTTTCATCTGCAGGATGGAGATGGCAAAATAGCTCCCTCATGAGGTTGTTGAAAAACTGATAGGGATACTATAAATGAAAGAGCTTTGCAGGTGGTAAAGGGCTTTACAGGTGTAAACTATCTTAATCTGGTGAGCCTGTGGTTGTCTTTTGTGGTAACAAAAATACCCCTCTACAGTTTATCAAGTACTCTCACGTGCACTTCCTCATTTGGATGTAATCTGAGCTTCCTTGATTAGTTCTAATTCTATGAGGAATGGTGGGGGTCTTTTCCCCCCAAATAAACTTTCAAAAGCATTTTAGGATGGGTCTATTGTCATTCCTTTCTTCCCTCATCCACTATGTAATAACTGAACACCTCTTAGAAGAACCACATTAAACTCATAAATCTAGGAGCTATTAAAAAATGAGGATATCTTCCCATGCCCTTTGCAAACACACATATTTATCCATTTAGTAAATGTGTATTGAGCACTTACAATGAACCACACAATCATACGAGGAAACACAAAGTTCAAAGTAAGATGAGTAAATGAAAGAACAAATGTGATGTTATACCACAGTACTACCACAGAGTGGTCAACAGTGAGGTAAGAATACTAAGAAATGTATGTACCAATCTCAAGTCCCCAGTTACCAGCCTTTTTACAATGCCTAGAAATCTCCAGAAATATATGCTCAAGGAACACCTCTTGCCACTAATTTCACAGAAGTATTTGGGGTTTTCTGGGATTGGTTACCAGTGCAACTGGGATACTTCAGTGGTAGAACGGCCATTCAGAATATGGGAGGTAGCCACTCCAGACACACTCAATTCACTACATAGGACCTTTTACAATCAACTGAGAAGGAAAGTCAACAGGGATTCAGGCCTGAGAAGAGAAGAGATTAATAAATGTTGCTCTTAACTGAGTCTTTCTGCCAATCCAGTAGATATACTCATTGTGTCGCCTTCTGTCTATGCACATTTCTAAAGGTACTATCTCTCAGTAGCAGCTACATGACGTGAAAACATTATAAGAACAATCGTTAAAATCCCAATGATTACTAGAAAGTGCAGTCTCACTGTTGACCACCAATATTTTTAATGAAGAACAGATGGCACCTCAAACTTTTGAAAAACAACTTTAGCCTTTTAAAAATAAAATACCCATACATGATTTGAGTGTTAGCAACATTTCTGCACAGCACTGAACACTACTCCTAATACAGGTGATTGTTTTAGAGGCAGGCATCTGTACTCTTGCAAACTTGGGATTGAGGTCAAGAGCTGATTCTGTCACTTCTGAGTGACTGGATAACTAATACATGAACTTGGCAACATATGGTGGCCATATTTCCATTGTGAGAATGGTAAGCAGAGAAAATCATTCCATAATGTTGGAGTGGCATGAAGCAGATGTCTAGAGGAAATACAGTGATTTAAGATGGAAAGATCAAATACATGATGGTATTTGGTCCATCCCACCCATAGTCAGTGCAGGTGGAGTAATATTCCAAACAAGAAAAGGGAACCACACCCAGAAGAAGTAGAAGTGGGTGTGAGAGAAACAAGAAACAAATGCCTATGTCTGGATTCCAAGAATATTACTGACAACTATTTAAAACTAAATATGGAAAAATAAGTAAAAAATTTATAGGTCATGTTTCTGATTATACTTTTGTTATCAAGTTTTCTGGATATTATGCAATATATTCTCTTCACTGCAGTCCTCAGTACCTATGAGTAAATGAAAATACTTTTCTGAATTTCTGTACCTTATATTTTGCCTTATATTTTATTGAAAGGTTATACACTCAATCAACATTTCCCTTTGGTGACAGCTATAATCAAGGCAAATAATTTTAAGCTCAAATAGTATTATTTCACAATGAAATGTGAAGGGAATCATGATTCATGAGTTTGCTGATTGTTTATTCCCAGCGGCAGACATCACCCCCGTCAGCCACAACAAAAACTGCAATGCCTCACTTATCCATGTGTCAGGCTTCCAGCAATGAGTCCAAAAGGGAATGAGCCTCTAAACAGCCAAAACAGACACAACAAAATGTATACAAGCATTCCATGAAAGGTTCAACTTACAATTATAGTGAATCTCACTTCCTCTTATTTTATACACCTATTTACTTAGCCATCCTGAAACTCTGAAGAGTAGTCAAGTTACCATCATTAAAAAGCAAAAGCTGGAAGACAGAAATATAATCTCAGAAACTGGTCACAATTACCATAAAAGTCCATTAGCTTAGTAGCATTTAGTCTCTACGCTAAATAAATAGTGCTACAAATATTAGGAACATCTGAAGATTTATTGGATGTGTGTCAAACTTATCCAGAGTTATCAGAAAAGGTTAGATTATGTTCAACACATTTTGTCTTAAGATGATAGCAAAATGGAAATTACACATGGAAGACTTATATTCCAAGTGGAATTTTGTTTTAAAGTTACTTGGAAACTATATTTCTGTCGAAAACTTTATTATGATGCAGTAATATATTCAGAAATAATGCAGCTAGTGCTCCTGTTTCCAACAGATGTTCAACAGAGACAATAGAGAAGGGATTTCAAGCATGGACTACCCAATATTCTTTCCCATCCTTTTCCTCTCTCCAGTACCTGGAGAGAGGCCTTCCCTTGGTCTCCTCCCCAGCTTTTCACACCTGCAAGGGTGCCGAAAAGTGCATAGAACTTGTATGTCCATTACCAGGAAATGATGGGGACCCATTTTGAAAGGTCTGAATACATTTAGAAATGATCCACCCTGTGCTACTTGATCAGCATGGAGGAGCATATGAGAAGGATGTGAAACACAGAAACTTTCCATCTTAAACCCTCTCCCATTTTATTGGCTTCTCCTTCCAGTTTTTTCCCTGGAGGTAGGGGGCAGTGTGGGAGTGCTATTTTCAGATGGTCTTAAAGGCAGATGACATAACTGGTACCAAATACAGGATAAGAAAGATAACCCTAGCATGATAAGGTCTTTGAAAATTTCTAAGGCATGACTCTCATTCAACTCTGCAATGAAAAACTACCAGTCACCATTTACTTGGCAAACACTGATCTGATTTGGGAACCTCATGTGCTATTGTAAAGTAAAATACAAAAACAAAAACAAACAAACAAAACAAAACAAAACTCCCCTGAGAAAATATTGCAGTTTTAGGAAAGCAATGTTTTCAGCTGCTGTAATCATTCTAATTACTTTAGAATGTTTCCTTTTTTCCCCCTTCACCCTCTAGGGCCTTTTTTGCCTTCAAATCAGCTATAGAAACAAAGCAATTTAGCACAGTAAAAAGGTTATTAACACATGATGCAGTTCACTGGCATGAGAAAATGCTACGAAGAAAGCAAGGAATCTATCCCGTGAAAAAAAGTTAGATCTGAATATTTCAAATAAAAGAAGCTGACCTGAGGAGTGAATAACTCAGTATGATGTGAGAAGAAAGGTCGAGAGGGCCTCTCCGACTGCAGAGAAATATCAGCAACACGGGATGGAAGATGGTCATTTAATTCCTCAACTCACCCAGCAAATGCAATTTATAGCCAAGGTGGGCAATTTTCTAAATTCCCATCTATCATCTGAGAGAACCCTCAGGTTCTCTTCAACAGTAGTTTCTTCTGCTTTTTTCAGACTCATCTGTATGACACCAGGGAAGGTGAAACAGCCCAATTTATCCTTGGAAAGTGAATTTGAAGGTTTCTGCCTCTCTGCAGAGGTAACAATAAGGAAGGGTGAGGGTACATGCCAAAGCTATCTTATCAGAGTCCAGTCAGAAGAACAACATGATGCTCCCTACCAGAGAATTCTGAGGGTTTGGAACAGAAAGTAAATGATGAATAGAATAGTATGCAGGATGTGCACAAGTGAGACAAAGCATATCCAATTTAATGATGACTTCATTGTCAATCTTATTTTTTTGACCCAACTAGACTCAGTGCCCATCCAAAATACACCATGAGTAAATCTCAAGTCAAAGAGAGAAACGTCAATGGTCTTGCAGTGGATACAGAGATCCTTTGAATAAAGACTTTGTCTCCTGAAGAATAATTATTCATTCCTTCATTCAGCATTTGGCTTTTGCGCATCTACTGTATGTTGGACATGGTGCTAGCTCTGGATATATGAACATGAACAAAATAAATTGTTTTCTTGGAGCATGTAGTCTAATACGGGAGGAATGCTATAAATCTATTCATTATTCATTCACTCAATGCATGTTTATCAAGCAACTACATATAGTAAGCTCAGTAAGAGAAGTCTAAGTATGATGTCAGAGAGAGGGGTGTGGGACCAAGGAAGGCTTCCCAGAGGTGCTGACATCTGAGCAGCACTATAACGGTGAATTCTGTATCACGATGACTGGCATCGTAGGCAGAGGAAACCACACTTGCAAATGGATGCATGCATGCAACTGGCACATTGCTGGGGCATAAAATGTGTTTGTGAAGAAAATGAGAAAAATTAAATATATAGACAACTTCTGTGATATAGTGCTTATCGGTGCTGGAAACGCTTTAATGACTGGTTTATTCTTCTATCTACATTTTGCTTGATTTGAATACAACTTCTTTGGCATATTTCTGAAAGGAGTGATGAGGATGAAGTTGTGACTCCTGGTTCATACAAGCTACAATTCTTGGTATTAGACGCTAACCACAGGGAAAAAGCAGAGGTACTATTATTTGGTGCATTTTATAGAGCCTATCTTTGTGGAACTTTAAAAGGAAGAGTGAATAGTCCCACATTGATGTTTTCTGTTATACCTGTACAAAGAAATCTACCTGAAAAGCTTCCAAGAGATTTATCTTTGAAAATAAAATAACTATATTCAGGATTATGGGATGTTCTCAAATCTCCCTAATTAACTCCTTGTCCCTTATCTATCAGGATGATCTCTTTATAGATATCTTCCAAAGGAATCTTCCAAAGCCTCTCTCAATAACACACACTGTTTTCTCTCGGCCCTTAAGGTCACAAAGTTTATTATAAAACACTTAGATTTAGCTTAGCATAATTCTACTTCCATCTTACGTAAGTTTCTCTTCTTCCAGTACATGAAAGATCTCTTCAGTTACCAATCCCCTAATTTTCACCCAAAATCCAACCCAGAGTATAAACACAGCCAAAATAATCAAAGAGCTTCCTCCCCATGACTTCCTTGTCATCAGTGGAAACAAGTGAGGCATGTGGCCACAGAGGCGTCATAAAAATGGGACACCTAATGGGCACATGCCTATCTGGAGGATTTTAGGATAAACTGAATCTATTTTTTGAGCACAAAACATACTGAGGGCAGAAAGCTCTTCTGACAATACCCAAAGTATGTACCACCCTCTCCCTGGGTGGTAAATGACCATTCTCTCTGAAACCAGGCACCTAAGAGAAAGCCTGCAATTAATATAGCAAAATCCCATTTCATGGATGCTTGCATTTTCTCCCATGATGAATGTTAGTCGGAGATCAATGCATGTAAAAAGTCATCAAAGGCAAAGCAATCATGTGTCCTTATGCATTGAAGTGGAGAGAATAGGCCAAATAATACAGTGGTCCAGCTCAATCTGTGTCTGGCACATTGGCTATTTACTTGAATAATTTAAAACACAAATCTGTTCTGCTGCCTGGACCAGAGCTAAACCTTAATGAAGTTAATCTGCCAGCGATGACACCTGTGAAACGATTTTAATGCACTTAAAACATTTATTTAAATTTCACATTCGAGTAACAAAGACATAAGAGATGACACAGTCAATAAAGTTGGATTCCAAAGATGTTAAAAAAAAACAAAAGAAAAAAATAGTATAGATTGGCTTTAGCATATCTGTACATATCTGAAACTAAGTAATTATTTCTCTAACTTGATAACAAAAATGAAAAACCACTCTGTTTCAAGTTAGCTACAAGCTTTCAGTAGAACAGAGTATATAATGGCTCAGATGTGGTACCTGAGAAGTTTAAAAAAAAAAAAAAAGATTGATTTAAATCACATAAATCACTTATTAGTAACCTGACAAAGAAAGGAAGTAGATTTAGCATATCTTTTATTTGACTATATATTGATTTATCCATATACATATCAGTCTTATTTCACTCCTGTGTCTAAAATTTTTTTTTAAAGATTTCATTTAATTATTTGAGAGAGAGACAGTGAGAGAGAGCATGAGAGAGGAGAAGGCCAGAGGGAGAAGCAGACTCCCCGTGGAGCTGGGAGCCCGATGCGGGACTCGATCCCGGGACTCCAGGATCATGACCTGAGCTGAAGGCAGTCATCCAACCAACTGAGCCACTACAGGCATCCCTGTGTCTAGAATCCTTTAGCTGTAAGTTCTTCTCTTGCTTATCACTACAGATTTTTCTTACAGCTCTAAACACATCTCCTCTCTTCAGCCCTGTGGCTAGTAGTGTTCCTTGCCCTGGGGAAGAAGAGGAAACGCAGAGGAGGGAAGGCCACATGCTTCGAAATTCATGAAAACATCCTTAAAAGTCTCAAACTAAGCATGGAAATCTGGATAGATGTGAGTGGTTTAACTTTTTTAAAATATTTTTTTTCAGGGACGCCTGAGTGGCTCAGTTGGTTAAGCAGCTGCCTTCGGCTCAGGTCATGATCCCAGCGTCCTGGGATCGAGTCCCACATCGGGCTCCTTGCTCCGCAGGGAGCCTGCTTCTCCCTCTGACTCTGCCTTCCACTCTGTCTGCCTGTGCTCGCTCTCGCTCTCTGACAAATAAATAAATAAAATCTTTAAAAAAATATATATATTTTTTTCAAGGAGAATGCCCCCCCACCAACAGAGTCTATGTGATGATACATGTGTAGGGAAGAGGAGACACACAGGCACACACACATACTTCCCCTAGTTGCAGTGCAATGAGGTAATGAAAACAAAGTGTAAAAAAGAGATGGGGGGGGGACACCTGGGTGGCTCAGTGGGTTAAGCCTTTGCCTTCGGCTCAGGTCATGATCTCAGGGTGCTGGGATGGGGCCCTGCATTGGACTATCTGCTCAGCGGGGAGCCTGCTTCCTCCTCTCAGCCTGCCTTTCTGCCTGCTTGTGATCTCTCTCTCTCGATCTCTCTCACTCTCTATCAAATAAATAAATAAATAATGTCTTAAAAAAGAGAGAGAGAGAGAGATAGGAAAGATAATAACTCAGTTAACTATACAGAATCCTGGCATTGTGGAAAGAGATTTACCAAGTGTGAAGGGAGGGAGGGTTTTGTTAATATTGTTCTCTTTCTCATGTCCCTACTCATTTCTGAATTTGGGGACTGAGTGAACCCTAGATGACATTTTTAGCACTCTATACCGCACAAGACTTGTCAGCAGGATGTTTTCTTAGCACTGTGAAAGGGTTGACTGGTATTTAGATAATCTTGCTAGAGGCCTCAACTTGGAGAGGGCTTCTCCCCTCCCTTCTTCAACCTGCAGAATCTTAAATGTGTGTAGCAGGTTAGGTAAGTTTAGAAAAGAAAGGGTTAAACCAAGGGTCATAAAGCAAGGAACTATGGACTGACTCTGGTCCCAGAGATACAGTTTTTTTTTTTTTTAATTATGCAAGTCTATTGAATTAGTAAATATCACATAAAGTTCCTGATTTGCATACTCTATTGAAAACTGGAGTAGCTGGCTACAGTAGCCAAATTCTCTGCCTGGTATCTAACAACTCAAGTTTAGCATCAGCTTTAGCCAGGACATAAATTCAAAAGATCCCCACAGTCTTCACCACTCCTTATAATCTGACACTCAACCACTTCACTCATGTCTGTTATATCCAAGATCTCCATAAACACTTAATTGGAGAATGTTTGCATTTAAGATGACCAAGGAAACTCAGGGGAACATAAACAGGAGAAGTTCAATAGTGGATGTCTCTCATGAACAGAGAAAGGCTCTTTGAAGGATGGCCAAAACTGGTGCACTAAGATTACATGCATATAGGAGCAGGAGGGGAAGGAAGTGAGTTGGGTAAGAAGAGAAATTATTCCTCAAACTCCACCACCACACCTGATACTACCTCAAATCTGAATGGACAGGTATATGCATGCAGTGAGGCATCCAACAAAGGATATTCTGCTGGATTTACTCTGTGAGCTCAAGGGGCTAACAGAAGGACTGCTTAATTAGGGATGGCACAAGTAGCCTAGCACTGTGGTCACACCATACCGCTCATCTCTATTTTGTTAATGACAACAGCCAAGAAGATGGTGCTTCCTAGTTTACAGACTTTACCATCTCACCATCCTTATAGGCTTCTACCAGAAAACCAAACAGACCAAGAATATTGTAGGACATTTTTAAATGAAAAAGTAGCCCTCACAGAAGGATTCATATCCTACTATATAATGCATTTCATTTGGAAAGATCTCGATTGATTCATGATTCTTCTCTCAAGAATCTCTGGCTACTCCATAAATCAGGATCCTTAACTCATTCTACCCTGTTTTTACCCCGTGTAAACCAGAACCCTCTCCTTGCTCTCACCCCTTTATTTCACAGCATAGCATCCTTCTTCTAAACGACACCTGGGTGCTAAGCTCACGCCTGGATTCCAGAGGCTCATTTCTCCCCAGCGGAGATCTTATCAAAACATTTTCTCAGCAAGGCCCAGCTCTTACTATAAAGGAATCACTACACCAACTATCAGGTTATAACATTTTCTCTCTATCATTACACATGGATCCAGTATATTTCTGTTTGATAAAGACTATACCTTCTATACACACATATGAAATGAACGCTCTTAGAAAGATGTATCAGCAAGAAGCTAAATCATAATGAAAAGAAGAGTACTGGGATCCAGAGGTCCCAAAGAATTTATAACAAGAGGAGTAAAAAATAGAAATGAGTCAGAATGAAGAAGGTTTAACTAAGAAAAAAGGCTTCATGTGGCAGTCCTCTAATATTGGCCTTAGAAAGCATATCTCGGGGCTCCATTTCTCCATTTTCAGATGGGAACACTAAGGCAAGTTCTTGGTGACAAAAGACAAGCACACACAATGGTGAGAACTTCCTCCCTCTCACAAAAGAGCCGGGGTAATTGAACTCCATAAGCCTTTCTGATACCCAGGCTCCACATGTTTGGTGGTTCCACCGTCACCTAGAAAGTTGCCCTCTTCTGCAGACCAGCATGGCATTGTCACATCCATGTCCCTGGTCAGGGGAACAGAGAAAGAAAGAAGTCCAGGTCAAGCATTTTGCTTTTAAGCAAGTTACTTTCTGCCCCATGTGCTTACATTTCACGAGAGAGAATTAGGTCACATTTCCACACTTCTCTGTAGAGAAATATGCAACTGTAGGCTCCAGTGATTCAGCTGAAATTCTATTGTAAGGAAAAGAAAAAGGGACAATTCTTTGGAAGAGACTGGGAGCAGACTGCTGTAGATCTCAAGAAGGCAAGATACTTACTCGAGATCCTGTGCTATTCTAACCATTTTCACATCCTGACCAAATGCTTGGGGACTCTTGCCTCTGTTATCTCTCTCCCTGAAGGGCTAAGCAAAGAATACAATAAACGGACGAAATGAGACCTCAAGCAGTGGAAAAAGAGATTCTGAATGAAATCCTTCCCTAAGAAGGTCATAGCTGGCTGATCTGATGTAGTCAATGTTCTCCCCAGCAACAAAGCTGCAATGCATTGAAGTTTGCTGCACAACTGACCTGAGAGGCATTGCAATAGATGCAGTATTGCCGAGGAACGACATAGAAATCAGTGTGGAGCAGGAGACAAGAGCAGCCCTAAGGGAAAACCCTTGAGAAGGAGGCTTCAGAGGTTTTGTTTTGTTTTGTTTTGCTTTAATTGGGTAGAAGCTAAGAAAGTAGAGTAAAAATAAACCTGTCCCCAGTGGAAAGGGCAGTACGGAAAAGAGATTATGGTAATGAAGGCTACAGGCATATCATTCACATTAGCTGAGTAGAACTTTATCAGGGGGTAAAAAAAAAGGGCGATTTTGTTTCTTGGGAGAGCATGGAGACCACAAGATTGGCCACTGGCCACTGAAAGAAGTAAGAGTCAAAGGAGTTATCATCTAATAACCCCTTGCTTTCCTTCCTACCACACATGGGCAAACTCTAGTTCCATTGGCAAGGAAATGAAAAACTAAAGGTTGTTGTGTGGAATCTCATTCTAGTAAAAGAATCTGGATCTATAAAGAAATTTGAATTATTTTACCTTCTGCCTTCCATCTAGTCTGCACCACAACATGTAGCAGATGATACTATATTACCTTGTGAATTTTTGTATCATTTCAAATATGAACCTTGCTACCCAACTCATCTTCACATTCCTCCCAAAATGCCTTCAGAGGTCAAAGTTACTTCATTATCTCTCCCATGTCCCAGCGAAACTAGAAGAATGCACTGGGCATCATCCACCGCCACCTCTTTCAAAGCATCAGGTCCTGATTTTACACAGTGCTTTCGATCTCAATCATTCCTTACTGGAATCCCAGCATTTCATTTTTGAGATAATTGTCACTTGGAGGGCTGAATAATGCCCCCTCCAAAGCTGTCCACATCTGAATCTGTGAAACCTAAGGATGTGTTACTTTACATGGCAAAAGAGACTTCGCTAATGGAATTAAGTTAAAGATCTTGAGATGGGGCCCCAAATGGGCCCCAAATGTTACAAAGATCCACATAAGAAGGAATCAGGAGGAAGAATGTTATTTAATGACTGAAATGGCCATTGGAATGGGACAGCCAGAAGCCAGAGGCCACCAAAAGCCTCCAGAAGCCAAAAAAGGCAAGAAATAGATTCTCCCCTGCAGCCTCCAGAAGGAACCAGCCCTGCTGACACCTTGACTTTAGCTCCTTAAAGACTCATCTGGGACTTAGGACCTAGAGAACTGCAAGAGAATCAATCTGTGCCATTTTAAACCATTAAGCATGTGGTAATTTGTTATAGCAGCAATAAAAACTCATACATGTATCCTCCCAATTAGCAATGTAATCACATGGGCGTTATAACTAATCTTATTATACCAATTATCCCATATAAATCAAACAGGAAGATATGACTTGCCATCTATAAATGCATGAGCCGGCAGCTTCACATTTACAAATACTTCCTAAAGATGCTTACAGAATGGGATTTCAAGCATCCATTAAAAAGAATGAGACATACCTACAAATGCTGACCATGTCCATGCTGTGATGGAGGTGATATACCAGGCAAAAGATAACAGACAGCAGCATACATACAGGAATTGAGTATATATCTTAAATGGCTTAGAAGGATATGCACCAAACTGGCCAGCATGGTTATCTCTAGCTGGTAGGAGTAGAGGATGACCTTCCCTTTTCTTTTTTTTTCCTTAAATTCTATATTGGCTTATATTTCTTTTTAAAATAAACGTTTATTATTTTAACAATCTGAAAATGCATGTAGATTTTTCTGTCTTGGACAAAAGCCAGGTTTTATTTGCCCACAAAGATTTAACTTAATGCATGATTTTCTAGGATTGATGTACTTGTCAGCCCAGTGTTGGATTCTTCCAGGACCCCACATGTCAAGGTCCTTCTGTTTCTATCATGTCACTACTGAAAGCACCGCCAGGCTGTTTCATGGGAGAACTGAAGGCAAACTGAAGTCAGGAGTGCCAAAGAATTTAATATAGGAGCCTCCATTTTCTCCCTAGCCCGGTTCTATTCCCTTTTTCCATATGTTGGTCCATGACACCACCATCTACTCAGCTGCCTAAGCCAGAGGGTCCACACTGTCTTTAATCCTCTCTATCCCACACCCTATCATTCACCAAACCTCCCATTCGATCCTCTCGGTTTCTCTGGAATCTACTCTTTGCCCTCCATTCCCATCATTTTTAGTCAATTTAGATTAGGTTACCAGATCATTTCTTCCCCAAACTAAAGCAAGACACTTCTGGCTGGGTTGATCAAGTATAAATGGTGCTCACCACACTTGCCTCCTTAGAGGCAAAATAAATGAGTAAATAAAGTCATTGCCTCTTTCTTATACCTCCTCACAGGCTCTGTATTCTGGGCCAAGAGCCCCCAAAGGGCCTGGCACAGGTTTTAGTGATCTGGTACTTCCAATTTTTCCATCTTCTTTTTCTTACTATTCCCCACACAGACCTCTTGGATCCGGTTGTTAGAATAACAGAGAACTTCTCCCACTGCCACACTTTGAAACATGGAGCTTCTTTGGCTTCTATTCCCACCTGTTCTATCCAGAAACACTCCTTCACCCTTAGGTTTGGACACAGATGTTGGCTCCTCTGACACTTGAGTTAGGCCCCTCCATCCCTAAACTCATAGTACCTTGTAACATATCACAGATGTAGCTGCAGGCTAGAACATCTGCTGTTGTGTTGTAATTAACTGCTTATGGAATCTGCAGCTCTGCCCCTATCCAATTTATGAATTCCTGAAGGAAACACTGCATTCCGTTTATTTATGTATCCCACAGCACATGGCACAGTGTCTTGCACAAATGGGCAACTAATAAATGGCTGCCAAATAAATTCATAAATAAATGCGTAAACAGCTAACATTTACTGGAGGCTTACTCTGTAAAAGGCAATGTGTAAATACTTTCCAACTGAATCCTTACAAAAATCCTATTGGATAGGTTAATACTATTACCTGCTCTTCATAGATAAAGAAACTAAAGCACAAATGGGGTTAAATAAATTTCCCAAATTTACCAACTTAGAACATGCATGGAAAATGAGACATTCTGACTCTAGGACAATGACTTGTACACTGAAATGAACAAATACACAAATCAATGAGTGAACGCATGAATGAGCACCTCCTGACCTTTCCAGTTAGTGTTCAACGTGTATAACTCTAGCTTAATTGTTTTTTTTTTTTAAGATTTTATTTATTTATTTGACAGACAGAGATCACAAGTAGGCAGAGAGGCAGGCAGAGAGAGAGAGAGGGAAGCAGGCTTCCGCTAAGCAGAGAGCCCAATGTGGGACTCGATCCCAGGACCCTGAGACCATGACCTGAGCCGAAGGCAGCGGCTCAACCCACTGAGCCACCTGCCCCCTTAATTCTTAATCTCTCAGTGAGACAGATGTGTCCATTCCACTGTCCTTTATTCCTTCTTGCTTTGATAATGGAGTGAGAAAGTGAGGAGGGATGTTATTAAACAGAGCATAAGGTGAGAACCCACTGACAGCTCATGGGAGGAGAGGAAGGGGAGACTTGGGGTTATTAAGGAGTGTTTTAATTATTCACTAACAGTAAGTTGTGGCTCTTGCCTAGCAGCTATCCCATAAATGGTGTGACAGTTAAAAAGAATAGCAATGTTTTTGATCAAGTATTTCTTAAATCTAAATTAAGACAGCCTCCAAGGTGAATTTCAATTCCTCACCACATTATTAACTTCCTGGGAGTTTTTCTACAAACATCAATGCCATGGAACCTAAACTACAGAGAATGTTTAATTCCAGCAGAGTTTGCTAACTACTTGGTGACATATATAGAATCAGCAGCTTCTGTTTGCTGTGGTTAGTGCCCAAGAACATGGAACATTTAGGGGCACCTGGGTGGCTCACAGAGTTAAGCCTCTGCCTTCCGCTCAGGTCATGATCCCAGGGTCCTGGGATCAAGCCCCACATTGGCCTCTCTGCTCAGCAGGGAGTCTGCCTCTCTGCCTACTTGTGATCTCTGTCAAATAAATAAATAAAATCTTAAAAAAAAAAAAAAAGAAGAAGAACATGGAATATTTAGAAGCCTTCCCTGGTAGACATGCAGAAGAAGCACATAATCGATCCTCATCTTGTAAGAGAGAAACAGAAGGCCTGAGAGGCTTTCATTTGGGCAAAGTTCCTCAGAAACATAGTGCTTGACTCTCAATTCCCAAGTCTTGAACTACATGTCTCTCAGTCACAGTAGAATCAAGCAAACAGCGACAGTTTCCATTATGCCATACCACCAAAACTGTTATTTTAGACTCATGTTTGGAAAAAAAAAATTATTTCCAGAAACACATCAGAAGCCTAAACCACTATACAATACACAGAATTTGGGTAAGGGAAAAGTAAATAGGAGGCTAGTGTTATCCATCTTGTCAAAGTAGAGTGAAGCAGGAATTTAGGGTTGCAGTTCCCCAAAACCACTACAAACTGTCTCATACCTCGAAAGAAGAACTACGAAGTTTCCATCACCAAACAAAAGGGAAAAAAGGTTAGGGTCAGTCAGAACCAGAGAAGAAACTCTAGTAGTATGCTCTGTGTTTCCCAAATGATGGCATCCATGAGGAAATGGACTGTCCTGTTTTTGCTATTAGGACTGTGATGGATAGCTAAAGGAATAATGAAACCCTTTCTAGTTTTTCAGGAGCATTTGTATTTTCTTGAAAAAAATATTTGTTTCCAAGTCTAATGGCGGTAATGCCAGTGAGCAAGGGAGTTGTTACAGGTCATTAGACAGCTCACCTTCGATCTTTATTGCCTTGTAAATACAATTTACATTCCCACAAGTAAGAATCCATGTGATATCTATTCTCCAAATAGATGCCTAAGAATTAGCTGCAGATTCTTTTCCTTTTTTTTTTTTTTTTTTTTAGATTTTATTTATTTACTTGAGAGAGAGAGCGCGCATGAGCAGAGGGTAGAGGGAGAAGCAGTCTCCCTGCTGAGCAGGAAGCCCAATGTGGAGCTCAATCCCAGGACCCTGGAATCGTGACCTGAGCTGAAGGCAGACACTGAGCCACCCAGGTGCCCCTCAAACACCCTTTAAACAAAGTTTTACTAGCCAAGGGATGCAGAAATCCAACTCAGGGGGCTGTAGGGAGAGCAGCTGCCTACTCTGGGCACATTTTCTAGGAGAAGCTATTCAACTATTTAAAAATTTAAGGGGCCCCTGGGTGGCTCAGTGGGTTAAAGCCTCTGCCACCGGCTCAGGTCATGATCCCAGGGTCCTGGGATCGAGCCCGGAGTCGGGCTCTCTGCTCAGCAGGGAGCCTGCTTCCTTCTCTCTCTCTGCCTACCTGTGATCTCTCTGTCAAATAAATAAATAAAATCTTTTAAAAAAAAATAAAATAAAAAATAAAAATTTAAAATCTGTAGCATGTTACAATGGTTTTTAAGACTAGGTGATGGAACATAAGAGGCTGTAGCTTTGAAGCTAAAGCATGAGACTGGCAGAAAAAAAGCCAAGGTTGGGAATCCTTCTCTGAGTTTCTTCTCCATCACATGTTAATACAGGGTCTGAGGCTTAATTCATTTTGTCTATGTCAACATCAGTAACAGGGTTAGAACATTTGAGGAAGCATCACAAGACATACGCAGTGGTCTGAGCTTTGACATCACCTCTCTGTGAGACCCTGAAGAAATCATTTATTTCTCCGTATTCCAGCTTTCCTGTCTGTAAAGTGATGAGGTTGGCCAGGTCCCTTCTGGCACCAAGATTTTGTGAAGACTACTGTTCTATCAAATGGAGCCAAGGTAAATTCTGCCATTGCTAAGTAAGTACGTGAATCTCTCAGTGCACGGCCTCTTTACAGGTAAAACAATTCTGGAAACCATAGTTGTTCTGTTACTCTCTTAGGCCAGTAAGAATCACAATAATTTTTCCTGCAGTCTGGGTAGAACTAAAAGAAAATCTGAGGGCACCCATATCAGACATGAATGATCTCAAACTTCTCTGGCAGGGTTTTTTTTATATCCTGAACAGCCCTGACATCGCCACGCCGTCCTCATTTTATTCCTCAGGGGACTGGGATCTTTTTCTCTCTCATCTTCTCCTAATGCCCTCTTTGGAACTAACCTGATCTACTGAGAAGTCATACTAAAGCAAAGATTCCCAAACATCCATCTCCCACAAACTGCCTTCATATTATCTCCTTATCTTTGTACTTCCTATATATAATTTATGAACATAATTACCTGTTTAATATTTTCTTTTCAATGGACACACTATTTTTACCTATGACCAACTTAGTCTTGTTAGAAATCATACGCTTAATGTGCTATGTTTTCTTATAATTCATACTAAAAATACATAACAATAAAATCAAATGTTCATTGGTGAATCACCTAAATTATGCCACACACCCCCAGGGGTATGAATTTTATACTTGCAAAATGTTTTATTAAGAGTATGAATAACAAATGCCTTTTACCAGGTTGAATGAAAACTCCTAACATCTTTTGAGCTAAGTGCTACTCTCTTACAACAGTGTGCTTTTTGGAGGAGTCAAGGGATGGATGGAAGAGGTAAGAAAACATTTTAAAGGACATGAATCTTAAACCAAAGAAATGGAAAAATCCCTTAACCGTGGCCCCAGCCAGTTTGGAGGCAGAGAGCTTTTCTCCACACCCCTGAAATAATCATATCATAATGACATGATAATAATAACAGGAATGGCTGTATTGACTACTGCTAGGATTCACAGAACTGCCCTATCTTCCTTTTTTGATTTGTATTCCTGTCTGCACCACTGGCTGCGATATCATACAGAGGACCTGAGAGACCTTTTTCATGCTGGCCCTTATTTCAACTTTAAAAACAAACAGTAGGGGGGAAAATAGCCAAACCATGTCTCTCAGGTTTCAGAGCAAAAACCCCATTTCATGCTTCAGAGCCTGACTATGACACGGTGCTCAGGTTGCCAGGCAGGGTGGGCGCTGGGGCCCCGATGAACTGCCATGGACTGACTGAAGCTAAACGGGCCCTGTGGGGCAGTCGGCCACATCCTGCAGGTGCACAGCTGTCGTCCGGCTCCTCTTCTCTCCCCGCTAAGCAAGCAGAGAGGAGGTTATATGAGCTATACACCTGGCATAATGGTCTGTGGGACTGTATCTTCCACGATGGTGGGGGCAGCTCTCAATTCCAGATGGCTGAAGTTTAACATCCCATTTAGTAAACAACCTGGGTTTGGACCTCTTGCAAGTACAGCTGGATTCAAATCCTGTCTCTGCCAATTACCGAACTCTATTATTTTACACCAGTTACTTAGTTTCTCTGAGTCATAATTTCCTCATTTGTAACTGAAAGACTCAAGAGTCTCTCCTTCCTAGGACCCCTTGATGACACTGGTGGCATGACTGGAAAGCCCTTAGCACTATGCCAAGTGCACAGTGTAGTAGTTTCTATCACTGCCCTAAGTAATTACCAGAAATGCAGTAACTTACAACAACAGACACTTGGCTCCCTGTTTGCATGGGATAGGGGACCAGGCAGAGCATGGCTCCAACTATGTTCTCTGCTCAGGGTCTCACAAAACCAAAATCAAAGTACTGACTGCACTTATTCTTATATGCAGTCTCCTCGAGAGAATCCACTCCCTAGCTCATTCCGCTGGTTGGCAGAATATTCAGTTCCCTGTGGCTCTAGCTCTGAGGTCCCTATTTCCTTACTGGCTGTGAGCTGGGGCCACATCCTGCTCCTCATCCCCACCAGTATTCCTTCTCCCCTTTCCTGCTCCAGGCAGCCACAATGCTGCTGGGAATCCTTCTCAGAGCCCCATGTCTGCCTTTCTCTTCTATGTTAAAGGGCTCATGTAACTGGGCCCACCTGGATAATCCATTATAACTACCTTATTTTAAGGTCAACTGATTAATAACTTAAATGTCACTGCAAATTCCCTTTGCCAGGTAACACAGTATTTAGGAGTGTAACATCACACGCAAAGGTCACAGGGGCCAGAATTCTACCATCACAATTGTTCCATGTTAATTATTAGTCATAGGCTGGCTCTACATAGGTGCACAGTCTATTTACTTTGACATCCTATAAGACATAGAGATTAAAAAACATAATAATCATCTCTCACTTTGGTTTTTACAATAGCTCCTGAGGGGGCACCTGGGTGGCTCAGTGGGTTAAAGCCTCTGCCTTCGGCCCAGGTCATGACCCCAGGGTCCTGGGATCGAGCCCCACATCTGGCTCTCTGATCAGCGGGGAGCCTGCTTCCCTTCCTCTCTCTCTGCCTGCCTCTCTGCCTACTTGTGATCTCTGTCTGTCAAATAAATAAATTAAATCTTAAAAAAAAACAAAAAACAAACAAACAATAAAACAATAGCTCCTGAGTAGGGGAGGTAACATCATTATCCCCATGCTACAGAGGTTAAAATGTATTAGAATTTAGGACCTAAAAAGATTCCAGGGTGTGGTGAAAAAGACATAGATTCCTTTCCTTGGTGAGGGTTGATTTATGGCAAGAACAGAAGGGCTTTAAGTTGTGGCCTCCTTGGGGGCACACAGGATGATTTCTGAGACTGATGCATAGCAGTGTCTGTCACAGAAAACCAGATCTCTCAGTCAAGGCTCTCCTGGTTGCAAGCAGTGGAAATCCCCTTGATAAAACATAAACGTAAAAGAGGAAAATGTTTTAAGACTTAATATTAAGGGTACAAAGGCGTATCATATAACCTATAACAAAAGACTAGACCCAGGAGCAAGAAAGCCTCAGAAACCCCTGTTGGCACTCCTCCATGGCCACTCACCTTTGAATATCTGCTTATCCTTAACTCTTGACAAATCTGCCTTCTTGAAACCCCTGTCCCTCCTTCCCCCACAAATCCAGAGTTTACCTGACTATAGTTCAAGTGCCCAACTTGACAAAGGGCTTCTAAGTTCAGATTCTAAATAGGAGAGGGTTAGTTAAGTATCTGGCCATCTGTGTTATAATCAGCTATAGCTGGAGCAGCACAGTCATGCCAGGTGAAGGACATGGAGGACAACTCCCCAAGAGGCAGAGACCATGAGCTGGTGGACACTGCCAAGAGCCTCAGCATTCTTCGTGATATGATTCAGCATTCTTACAAACCCCAGGGGCCCACCCTCCCTATGTATTTTTTGAGCAATCAAGTCTCCTTGCAAGTGAGGACCTGACTGGGTCTGACTGCCACCATCCATCTGATGGGGCATCCATCTGATGAGGCAATAAGCTTGTGCTGAGTAACCTCTAGGTGACAGGCCTACTTTGTAGCCAGCCCACATGTGGCCATTGTTGGTTTGCCCTCTCCTCAGTCACTTGTGTCTAGGGTGGAAGGACTGATTTCCCCCTGGACTCACAGTGTAGATGCCTAGGTTATGGTAAAAGGACCTCCTTCAGGCTCTTTCCTTAGCAAAGGGCCACAGGTACAGCAGTATCTTCAAGCCTCAATGATTGCCCACAACTGAAGCTGGGTCATTACTCAAGATATTGGAACTCCAAATTTCTTACTCTTTTAGTTCACTCTCTCAGAGAAGTGACTGGAATTCACAGAAACATCTCACAAATACATGCTCTGTTTATGACAAATAATGAGAGTTAGGGATGTCAGGGGACAGTAGATTTGCTTAAGTAATGTCTGGCACAAAAACTGGTGCTCTGCCCATTTGATATCTTTGCACTTTGTGGGATCTCCAGCTCAACAGGACACTGAAGGTGAGTCTTCTAGGCAGTAGTGAAATCTGTACCTCAGGGTACTCAGAATTAGAGATGTTAACATAGCTTCAGTCACAGGCCAGCCTTTACATGACTAATCATAAAAGTATTAATTGCTAATCTTCACTGAGCATTTATTACTATCAGGTACTTTTCTAATCTGTGTAAATGTATATGTGGTGTGTGTGTGTGTGTGTATTCTGAAGTACATAAAACCTGTATATGTAATTTAAAAAGTATACCTCCTTCCATCCCAATCCCATGGTCCCTTCCCAAAGCCCTCCTTTGTCACCAGCATCTTGAATATCATTCTAGCAATGTTTGTATCCACAGTCATAGATCAATAGCTCATTATTTTTATACCAGTGGCAGGATAATACTCATACATTTCTTCACCAGTCTTTTTTACTTAAAGCTGAAAATTGTTTAAAACTTGGTATATACAGATGTGCTTTTGTCTTCCTAACAAATAGCAGATACAGTAATAAAATTTTAAAAATAAGTTGCCTAATATGCTTTAACTACTCTATAGACTCTACTCCATTGTCTATTGATTATAATTTGATGCAGATGAACACATTCATTTATATCCTGAGAAACTCCACAGTCTGATTGCTATTCACAACCCCCTGCTTTTTAACATTACTGCAACACGGGGATTTCTCAAGGAAATAACAGGCTAGAGTAACCCTAAGCAACTAATAAAGAATATTGATCCTTATTGGTTTTGTTCCTGAAGATGCATGCTATTTGTATCACCTGCATTTCAAATGGGAATAGGAAACAAGTAAGAAAAGAAATGTTCACCTGGCAAGGGCTTAATTAGTCTTTCTCTTCCTCTTTTTTTTTTTCACCAACTAGAGAACAAAAAAGCTCCCTATTGATCTAATTAGAAGTAGTGATTGAATAAATAAGTAAATATTAAATAAAGTGCACATTTGTAAAAGACAATTTGGATGACCTACTTGAGTAAATTAATTTTTTTCCACCCCCTCCAGTACCAAATAAATTAGCAGCTATAGCAAATCAAATGTCTCCAAGGGAAATCTAAACTCTCCAACAACTCGGAAGTTTGGGTATAAACAGAGTTGTCCCAGGAACTGTTAAAAATAGCAAATGGAAAAGCTCCTAGGAATGGTAAACTCACTGCTGTGAGTTTGTGGTAATGACAACTTTTCATCAAGGAAACAAAGGAGATGCAGGGGAAAAAATAAGGTTTTGTTCTCAATTACCTTTGCACCCAGTTTTGAAAGCAGTCACTAATGATAGCCACAAAAAGCGCCAGAAGTAGGATGGAAGCCATTCTGCCCAGATTGCTTAAAGCAAAAATAAATAAATAATACATCAAAGTAGCGTGGGATTTGTCTTGATATGACTGCAGGGCTTCTGATAACCAGCCAGCATCGCCTACCAAATGAAAGATTCATCTGTCTATCTCCAGTTGTTTTACTTGGAACAATTTCTATCCCAAAATAATTATAAAGCAATTACTTGCCAGTTTTCACTTTATTGGTTACTACTTCTACTCAAAGAATAGTAATTACTACATAATTACAGTACATGGTTATCTGAACAGTCTTAACTGTGCCTACGAACGATAAATTATATAGTCAGTGTTGCTCTAATTACATATTCTATAGAGCATAAATATGTCATGACTGTGTAGTTACATATTAATAAGTGCTTCTTTATTTTTTAGAGCCTCGTACAATAAAATGCCATTTGCTCCACTTCCTTCTGGTAATCTCTAGAGTCATGCCCATGGCCGTGCCTGGCATTCTGGAAGCCAATGGACTACAGTGTGCTTTCAGAGTTGCCCAACAGCTCTCAATATCATTCAAGTACACTCACTAGGGCAGAGGGAAATTAAAAACTGAGAAGTAAAAATCTGTTTCTAACCCTTCTTTTTAGCATGTCCTTTTTGATGGAAACTCAGCAACAGTGGCTTATATTCAAGAATCACAGGTGCATAAGCTTAAAAGTGCCACCACAGCCTTACCTACATATAATCACTGCACCCAAAATGACTGGATTCAAAAGCAGGAGATAAGCTTAGACTTGGTTTGGGGCCATTAATTTGTTATCTGTGTTCTTATAATATTATTTTGGTTCCAAAAGTGACTGTAGGGAATCAAGTATTTGAGAACAAAGGGTTTAGAAATACAATCTTCTCACAGATCTTTTAAAATTTTTTCTTTTAAATACAGGACTAGATTTCATAAAAATATGAATTGCATGAAATAAGTATGTACCACCAAAATAAATCAAGCCCATCTAACTGCATTATACCTGGTTACTACACATAATTCAATTGAAGGGAATGCATGGAGAGAAAGAGCTTCAAGGAGGCCGAAGACGAAGGGCAAGAAAATGGCTCTCCCACCAGTTACGGATGAACTCTGAGAGGCGCCACACAGGGACTGATCCTGACATGCACATAAGAGGTGGGGATGAAAAGCAAGTAGAGAGCTTAGCAATATGCCTTCCTAGCCTTGGACACACAGCCTCTCCAGAGGCAACTTTTCTCTGAAACTCACTCCTTTCCAGTTGGTCCCAATGCTTCTGGAGCAGAGATCTGCCAACTTGTCAAGTATTGATGTTGGAAGGAAGAGCCTATCATAAAAGAGCAGGAAAAGGAAAGGGCAGAGAACATGTGTGCAGAGATACAGAGCTGATGCCGCTGAAGCCACAGGGGCCGCCACAGGAGGAGGGTAATGGGATAAGTCCGGTAACATACTGGGACTATCCTCCCTGAAGACTGGTTTGAGGTCTGGATTCAGTTCAATACACAATAAACATTTTTAAAAAATTAATAAGTAAATGAATGAAAGAGGGTCATTATAAAAGTTTTTAGTTAAAGAGCAAAGTAAATCAAGAATGAAAGGAATTAGGAAAAGAAAACTTTTTTTTTTTTTTTTAAAGAACACTTCTAAAGAAACTATTGTTAAGTGCCAATCACTTTACATACACAGTCTTCTCAATCTTCGCAAGAACTCTGTATGGTACATATTACTGTCCTTAAACTGATACAGAAGGTGAGGCTAGCACTAACTAAGTCCCTTTGCTAAAATCACACACTTAGTAAGTGGCAGGACTTGGATTTGTACTCAAGTCTGCCAGACGCCAACAGTTCATTCAACCCTGACACTCACATCCAACAATACCAGGTAATACTAAAAACTTCTTACAAATACTTCCAGGTGCTTTACATACATCATTTTATTCAATACTATTAAATAATCCTATTAAATCATCAGTGATCATTCTATGTTTATTACCAATCCACAGATGAGGAAAATGTGCTTTTTAGGAAGTGAACTCTGGCCCAATATGATATAATAAGTCAATACTAGAGCTGGGATCTAATCCTGTTTGAATGAGCAAAGCCTGTGTCGCTCACTGCCACCCTCTCCTAGTCTTACACCAGAGATTCAAAGGGAAGAGGTGATTTCCTGCTCAAAAGAGGTTGATAATCTAGTGGAGGAGCTCTAGCCTTTCCACAGGAATTCATTGAGAATTATATTCAAATGGTAAATGAACACTTTTTCCTCTCTTTGTCTGCATCACCTTCCGGCCCAACTGGGTGTGCTGGGGGGCTCACCTCCATACTCCCAATGAAGCACCCTGGATAGGGAGTTGTCCTCTTTCCTAACTGGGCCTTTATATTTATGAGGTCTAACATTTCAATTCGTATTTCTGTACCTGCCGGGCCATGCACGGGACCTGGCTGTACCTGTTCGACTGCTTTTGGAGAGATGAATGAGTAAATAAAGAATGAATGAATGAATGAATGAATGAACAGAAATGGAACCCTACACTGGAGGAGACTTCAGAAAAAATTTATTCCAACTACCTCATCTTACAGAATTATTTCCTTGGATTCAGAAAAATGTTAAGTGACTTGTCCAGAAGCAATTTCTAGAGAAATATGTAATGCACACACACACACACATAAACACATAGACACACACACACTAATAACTAGCTTCATAACAAGAACAAATTCTATAAAATGAGCCTCTCTTGGGACTAAGCTTTAAACAGATTTTGAATTTCTTACAGGTTTCTTAGCTATATAGGCCACAGATTGTGATGAGAACACACCCTAATTTGGAAAGTGTTTTGTATCCATAATGAGATTTCTAAATGTTATCTGTTTTTAGTATATAAAGATATTCTGAGTAAAATATTTAGTGTAATTGTGGCACTTGTCATACAGTCTTCCCTCTTTCTATACCCCAAAAGGATTACATAGCCTGAGGTGGTAGTTAGCAATGAAGGGGTTCTGTGTATTTGTGTATTTTTTACTCATGAATTTTTTTTTAAAACATACAGTTTATGCCTCAGCAGTGAGAAATTTCTGAAATCATGGAGAGACTTGAAATGGAAGCAATACATCTGACGAGCAACCTTCTAACCTAACATCCAAACCAGAACCGGATACATCTGAGAGTGAAAGGGGATGTATCAATAATTAGGTCTGGCATGCCCAAAGTGTCTCAGGGCAAATATTCACCCTGGAGACATATACAGAGCAATGCTAAATAAGTTTTCAATGAAGGTAAGAGGAATGGTTGGGGGAAAAAAAAAAGAAAGAAAGAAAGAAAAGAAAACAACAACAACAGGGGGAAACATTTTTGGTATGAAAAATGACAGGGACAGAAGTTTTGTGATTTGGCATCTCTGAGGGATTTGAAAATCTGATGGGAATCATAGACCTTCTCCTGCAGATAGCGTACATACACACAGATTTTGCACAAAATTTTGGGGGGTCCATAAATTCCTTCAAGTCCACCCATAGACTCCGAGACTGTCAAATGCTACCCCCAGATTAAGAATCCGGGTTCTAAAATGAGATCTCTCAACCTTGGCACTATTGACATCTAATGCTGGATTATGTTTTGCCACTGGGGGCTGTCGTATGCAATGTAGGATGCTGAGCAGCATCTCCAGCTTCTACTCCCTAGATCCAAGTAACAGCATCCCGCCTCGACTATGACTCTCTGGGCACTGCCAAATGTCCCCCAGGGAACCCACAGCCCCCTGGTGATCACTCTTCTAGAAGCAGGAGCAAGAAAATCTCACAGAGTAAGGGATAAGAAGTGGACATAACTTACTACTAGGCAACACAGACAAAATCAGATAAAAATGATAATAATAATAATGGTAATATGAAGCAGTGTGCCACAAAAATTACAAAATTTCCACCTTTGACTCTGTTTATGCTGCTAAATCATAACAGATAGGATCATTCTCTTCAAAAAATGAGAGCTAATGATACCTACTGAGGAGAATCTGGCTCCACTGAAAATACCTGGGCTATCACCTCACGTCACCATCTGACAGGTGTCGAGCAGAAACAATTCTGCTAGAAACATTCTGAAGTGTTTGTAATGAGGAGAACTTGTAACCTAAACTGTGAGAAACATTCTGGGAGGCTGTTCCATTTATAATCAGCCCTACAGAGACGGGGCATATTAAGCACCTGCCCAAGTGCAGTTTCCAATTCAGTAAGTATTTATTAGGCGCATTGCATCCTTGGCAGGCTCTTCTCAATTGGAAAATGAGCAAATGGACACACGACCTCAAAAATTCTTTTAGTCATAAAAATGTTGCGATCCTATTAATGTGTGTGTACGATAGACACAGAGATAAAAATACAGATACATATAGAGCTGTATTTCTCTTTCTAAACTCCTGAGCCTCGGTTTCCTCTGTATACTGAGGTCAGACAACTATACAGCAAGTCCAAATGTGCATTTGCAGATTAGCACCTGGAGACCTCTAAGACGTCCCTGAGGAATCTGTTAAGGGGGTGGGAAGTAAGTAATGAAGTAGGAGGCAGGGGACTGTGGTATCCTTTGTCCCAGTGTCCTGCATTTACAAAGAGCCTCGTATGTTAACTATTTGCACTATTACTAAGTGAGATTATATATACAGTCATCCCATTTTGAACATGTGTTAAAATAATAAGCTAAATGTAAGCATATTAGAAGTCAGAGATTTGTGGCATTTCTTATGCTAGGAGCTTCAAAAAACAGGATTAGCTTAAACTTCTCACCCCCTCTGAGTCTCTGCTTATTATAAAAATAAGTGCCTGCGCCCAAGACCTATAGGTTTTACTTCAGTACATCTGGGGGAAGCCTAAGACTCTGCATTTTAAGTTCAGTGGGTTTTTGTTTTGTTTTGCTTTTTAATTTCCATGCCCAGCATGAAACCCAACAGGGAGCTTATACTCACAACCCTAAGATCAAGACCTGAACTGAGATGAAGAGTTGGACGCTTAACCAACTGAGCCACCTGGGTGTCCCAAGACTCTGCATTTTAACAGGCCCCGCCCCCCACCCTGTGATTCCAAGTAGATGGCCAGGAGCACCCTCTAACAGGTAGGGACTTAGCTAAAGAGAAGGAAAAAAGCTATCTTCCCCAGGATATTAGACAAAGGGGAATACAAGAATTGTGGACAACTTGAAAAGTTAAAGCTACATTTCCCTTTTCTTCCTTCTCCACCTAACAAACTCTAGCTTATTCTTCCAGGCCCAGCTCAAGTATCACCGCCCTGCAAATCCCTTGGACAAACCCCTGTTCCATCTATTAATACAACATCCATTGAGCTGCAAGCTTCTGGAGAGACAGAGCATACCTCAGTTATGTCCTATATATATTGTGCCTGGCATGAGAAATATTCAATAAACTTGACAGCTTATAGTGTTTATTTTACCCTTTTCTTCCCCCTTACAATTTGTCCTCAAAGATTCCAAATTTCACGAAAAGGCCATAGATTCTGATCCTCATCACATAAGGTTACACAACAACTCACAACAACTGAGAGAGGGAACTGCCAGCAGGGCCACACAAGGACCATCTGGGCTGCAGATTTCTCACATCCTCACCTCACTGAATGGACTAGGGATCTCTCCAGAGAGTCCTTCATAAGAGCATTAATTCCAATCATGAAAGTTCCACCCTCATAACCTAATCATTTCCCAAAGGCCCCACCTACGAATACCATCACCTTTGGGGTTTAGAATTTCAAAAGATGAATACTGTGGGCACACAAACATTCAGACCATAGCACATACATATTTCACTGAGTAAGACTGAAGTAGATTTTAACCATATTATGTGGGATTTATAGAAGTATAAGACATAGTGCCTGCTTTAAAGTTTTTGCTATCTTCTTAGGAAAAGGACATTCGCCTATGAAACAAGAGAGCAATAAACTCAGAAGAACTGAGAACTTAATTGTGTTCTACAGGATCCCTAGAGAGAGGTCAACAAGGGCTAAGATTTTTCCTTTCAATGTCTCAGAAGGTACAGAAATATTTCTCTCAAATGAGCCGACCTTACTAGGCTTCAACTGATTTAGAAAAATAGATAGGATTTTAATAGAGAGAACAGAACAGGAAGGGCATTCTGGGCAAAGGGAATAGTTGGGGGGGGGGGAGCTAGAAACCAGCATGGTGTATTCCTAATACATGCCTAAGACTGGCCTGAACAAACTAGAGTACAAGAAAGGAAGAAACAGAATAGAGAATGATTGTAAAGAACCAATTGTCGGAAACTACAAAAAAAATTATAGGTTAAAAAAGAAAAGAAAGAAGGAAAGAAATCATAGGTAGGAAGCTTGAGAACAGTGAGTAGACACTGGGTTTCATTGCTTCCCACTAACTTATGAAAGGAAACCAAGGCCTACAGAAGATGAGAGACATACTCTGTGATGCAGTCTTCTGGCTAGTCCACCATGTGTCCACTACTTGTCCCTTCCCAAAGGGTAGCACTCTTCCAGAAGCTTCATATTTCCTAACATAAAAATTTAGTTTGATTGTGGAAGGAGCTGAGATGTTCTTCAACAGATGAATGGATAAAGAAGTGGTTCGGTGCCTGCGTGACTCAGTGGGTTAAGCCTCTGCCTTCGGCTCAGGTCATGATCTCAGGGTCCTGGGATAGAGCCCTGCATTGGGCTCTCTGCTTAGCAGGGTCCTGCTTCCCCCTCTCTCTATGCCTGCCCCTCTGCCTACTTGTGATCGCTCTCTTTCTGTCAAATAAATAAATAAAATCTTAAAAAAAAAGAAAGTGGTTCATATATACGATGAAATATTACTCAGCCATCAGAAAGGATGAATACTCACTATTTCCATCGACATGGAGCTGGAGGGGATGAAGCTAAGTGAAATAAGTCAAGCAGAGAAAGATAATTACCGTATTATTTCACTCACGTGGAACGTAAGGAATAGCATGGAAGACCACAGGGGAAGGGACAGAAAACTGAACGGGAAGAAATCAGAGAGGGAGACAAACCATGAAAGACTCTCAACTCCAGGAACCAAAGTGAGGGTTACAGAAGGAAGGGGATGGGGGGGACAGGATAACTGGGTGATGGCTATTGAGGAGGGCACATGTTGTGATGAGCACTGGGTGTTACATGCAAGTAAGGAGTCACTGAACACTACATCAAAAACTATGATGTACTATACTGGCTAATTGAGTAATAATTTAATAATTTAAATAACTTAATTAAATTTATATAAATTTAATAATTTAAGTAATAATAACAATAATTTAAATAAATAAAATTTAGTTTGAAAGTTAGTTTGGAGATCTGATACTCCTTAAACGTAAATAGCCATCTTCCAAATATTCCTTTTACAAGCCTCTGAACTAAAGATCAAGAACATTAATTGGGGTTTAATTTTTCTTTTTTGATGTGTGTATTTGTGTTTTGATCTGTACAGTCAAGGCTATGTGCACAGCAAAGAACCAGAGAACAACATCTCAAAAAGTATGTTTAATATCATTATCATCTGCCAATCTATAGAACGGGTAGAGAGCAGGCCATGGACATGAAAACAGTAGGTTTATTTTCTGACTCCAGAACTTTCTAGATGTGTGACTTTGGGCAAGTCATTTAATCTCTATAATTAGGTTCCCTCATCTATAATAAAATCACTCAGCTCCTAGGAATGTTGTGGGGACCAAATAGGATAAAGCCTGTAAAGTATAAAGTACTTAATAATGAGCCTGGAACATGCTGAGTCCTCAGTAAATGTTAGTTAGCTATTGTTTGCTATAATACCTTCAAATATACCATATTTTAAAAGAAAATTTGGAATATACATCCTAGGGTATCAGAATATGTACTGCTTTTTAAGTCTCATATGAAATTCACTTAGCAACTCACTTTGCTTTCTGGTTTTTTTTTTTTTTTTAAGATTTTATTTATTTATTTGACAGAGAGATCACAAGTAGGCAGAGAGGCAGAGAAAGTGGGAGAAGCGGGCTCTCTGGCAGAGAGCCCGTTGTGGAGCTCAATCCCAGGACCCTGAGATCATGACCTGAGCGGAAGGCAGAGGCTTAATCCTCTGAGCCACCCAGGTGTCCCCTCACGTTGCTTTCTGGTTCACATGGGAAGTTCTTTTTTATATTAACCAATACATAGACTGAGTACATGCTTTAGACCCAACAAAGGAGGAATCCCCACAAAAGGCATCATTTTTTTCAATGAGTGTATTACAAATTTTGCGATCATATAATCTAGAACTAAGATATTTTAATTTCAACATATATTCAAGTTTTGTGTTTTATATTTTACTACTGTCCATATGTGTGATTACATGTGGCAGGTAATTTTTGCTGAGTTTGGGAGCACCCCAGGTCTTAACTGGCTATAGGTGGTAGGGTGGAGAGGGGCTAGGGATGACCTCCAGGGGTACCATAAAGTCCCTGTAATTAGGGATGCCTAAATGGGTCCATAGCTATAATTAGATTTTCAAAGGATTCCATCATAATAAAACTTTAAGATCTAATTAACAATACCAATAAGGGAATAATAAAACCAATAATTATATACACATACATTAGAGTAACCAGCAGTTCTTATAATTAAGTAGATCAATATGACTAATAAAAAGCCTGTGATATATTGTGACAAAAATGAGTTAAATAATTTTTTTAAGTTGCAGAATGGTGTTTATGATACGTAGTTCTGATATATACTAAACACATGCAGTATTTCTAAGCAGGCATCATATATAGCAAATATAACATGTTTCTATAAAATAAAGTTAAACTGTGTGTATATATATATGTGTGTGAGTGCACCTGTGTGTGTACCATGTACATATTTTAGAGTGCTTAAAAACATATAACAATGGTTAATAATGGTTATCTTTAGGTTGTAAAACTAATATACGAGGCAAACTTTTTTTTAAAGATTTTATTTATTGGGGCACCTGGGTGGCTCAGTGGGTTAAAGCCTCTGCCTTCGGCTCAGGTCATGATCCCAGAGTCCTGGGATCCAGCCTCACATAGGGCTCTCTGCTCAGCAGGGAACCTGCTTCCTCCTCTCTCTGCCTGCTTCTCTGCTTACTTGTGATTTCCTTGGGATTTCTGTCAAATGAATAAATAAAATACTTTAAAAAAAATAATAAAGATTTTATTTATTTATTTGACAGAGAGAGAAATCACTAGTAGGCAGAGAGGCAGGCAGAGAACGAGGTGGTAGCAGGCTCCCTGCCAAGCAAAGAGCCCAGTGCAGGGCTCGACTGCAGGACCCTGAGATCATGACCCGAGCAGAAGGCAGAGGCTTAACCCACTGAGCCACCGAGGCGCCCCAAGGCAAACATTTTTAACTACCTTGTTTTCTCAAGTAAAAGTTGCTTTATCTCCACATTTTAGTATCTATGAAATCAGAATTTACCATATAATCAAAAAATGAATCTAATTAAACTCTCTTTGCTCCTTTCCCCCAGAAAGCTCTTAATTATATATGATAAGTCTTGCAATTGGGGGTGAGTTCAAGTCAAGAAGATATAGCAAGTATATATCCCCAAGTTGCTTAAATTGTTTCCAAGGAGCAAATATTTGTCTTTTTTTTTTTTCTTTAAAACAATGAAGATACGTTTCAAGCTCCTTACTTTTAACACATGCTGTTCAAATGAACTAGGTCACAGAAATGTGTATCTACCTATAGAAATCCAGTATTTGCATATATTTGCATATTATTCAGTATCATTAAATGCCAGTTCCTTACATCTAGGAAAACTCTCCAGTAGTAAAATAGCACTATCATGAAAGTTGGAGCTAGAGGATTTTTTTCTCCCACCTCTCAAATAACTTCACACCATTCAAATACGTGATAATACCACATGTATCATTACAGAGTTCCTAACAGTATGTGAGGCACTGGTCTGAGCACTTTCCATGCATCATCTTATTTAATTTCCACAATAATGACATAAGTTCAATTTATTACATCCAATTTACAAGTGAACAAACTGAGGCTTAGAGACTGAAAATGATGCTGAGTCCCATAACTAGCATGAAGCACTGAAAGGAATCATACAGATGTCTGCCTGTCCCTAAAGCTTCATTTTTAACCAGTGCGCTGCTCCCTCTCCACCTCTTCTAGCTCCGCTCCTTTGACTAAAGAAATCGTATGCATGTTATCTGGAAATTAATACACTGTTTGTCTTCAGCTGTGACGATACCAGAATGTTCTCCAAACAGGAACAATGGCCAATAACACAGGGCAGATCAGTGTAAGGAATTTATTCAAAGATCTCTCAAACGCTAATGTGCTGGCTAGGCTCTAATTCCCCAACAATGTACCAGGATCTGACTAAGGGCCTTTGGGGCAGACACCATTTTCAAGGGTTCCCATAGGTTTGGCAGAGCAGGTGGCGAACATTAGCTCTGGTCTACATCTTATACGATTTTTTTGTCAGCCTTGCTCCTATTTAGATTACCAAGGTTTGTGCAGCCTAAAAGGAATATTACCTTCTTAAAAGCTAAGTGGAATGAACAAAGTCTAATTAAATGTGATTTGCTGGTTGATTCAGTATTTATAAGCAGACAGCTCACTGGCTTCAGAACTGAATGTTGGTATCAGTAAGAGCAGAGGATATTCAGAGAGGTTAAAAATAAATGGCTGAAAGATAAGGCTCAAAAACCTGTTAGTGCCAAGTTAGATGATTTATTCCCATAAATCATCCCAACGTTCAGATTTCATGTGTTAAAATAATTCAAAAATAATTTTGCACTGCCTTTTGATCTGAAATCATAGCAAGCACTGCCATTGAAGCAGATGAAAAATTAAGTGTCTTCATTTCTTCAGAAATAGGGCAAAACTAAATTGCTCTATCGTAAATTTTAACATCCACAACTCAGTGTTCTGTAGGGACTGTGCTCAATTTGCTAGGTTTTGCTAACACGAAACTGAAGAGCAATTAACTATAGGACTGAAAACCTGGAATGAAAACCTTGGGGATAGAAAGGACAATCGAAAGAATTTCCCAAGTAGCACCAGTTTCAGGAGTAAGAACCAGAAAGACAGTATGTGTGTCAGAGGTATGGTAGGAGGGGGTGATCATCTGGCACCACCAATACCATTATATTTGCTCAGCTATCACCCTCTGCCTACATGCCTTCTCTTGCTACCCTTAAAGTTTTCTAAGATCTGCAATTCCTTCTTATTTTCACCCCATTTACCTTCCCCCCATCCCTGATACCAGTCCCCAAGCCAGATGGAATCAACAGCCCAAGGTTACTTATTTGCATTTTTTGACATTTTTGTATTTTTAAGTAGACATGATCATATAAGCTCCTTCTTTTAAACATTTGTTGGCTCCTTATTAACTACAAAATAAAGTTCAAGTGCATTAGCATGGTATAGACAAGGCTTTGCATTTGGCCTTGTACTCTCTTTCCAGTCATTGCTCACTCCTGTATCAAGCCACTCCCTCCTCTCTAAACCATTCTCCAAACATGACACACCCCTTCTGTCCTCAGATCATTGTTCATGTTATTCTTGCTGCCTAGGATTTTCTTTTCCCCACCTCTACTTCTGTGTCTGATGAGGGCCCAATGTCCAAGGCCCAAGTCCAATGTCAAGTCCTTGGAGAAGCTTCTTGGGGAAGAATTAAATGGTCCCTTTATCCAAATGGCACCATAACTGTATCACAGCTATTGTGTTTGTACATCATATCTGTTTGTCAGCCAGTCTGAGTAGTGCCTCTGGTCACCCGAGAGTGGATGGCCTCAGAGATCCACCCGGATCCACTCGGATCATCTATTCTTATCCAATATTGCGCTCTGTGTAGGGTGATTAAGATACACTTATACATGAGTGAAAGAGAGAGAGATGAAGTCAGAGACAGAGAAGAAAAGAATCCAAAGTCTCTTCCATAAAATACTTCAAGTGCAAGTAATATGAATTGATCATACACACTCTCCCATTATCGGTCAGATACACACACTCTATTCCACTTTGCAACCTACTTTTAAAGTATATTTTACTTCAGTAGCACCCAGATCTTAAGTTTAAATTGAAATACAATTGCCTTGATTACTACCAGTTAGTTTTTCTTACATACCTGGATTTAGGGACAAGTGTATTTAGTATGGAAAATTTGTGCATGCTTCATGACACTGAGAATTCTCTAAAAAGCAAAAATATCTCAGGGTCTCAGCGTAAAGTAGCCACATATAGTAGAGGGGACTAATATAACTGCTGTCTGTGGAAATACCTGGAGAGTGGGCAGAAGAAAAAAAGAAAAGGAAAGGAAAGGAAAGGAAAGGAAAGGAAAGGAAAGGAATGGAAAGGAAAGGAAAGGAAAGGAAAAAGAGACAAGAAAAGACAGGGAAAAGAACAAGACAAGACCTCTATTATTCATGCAGGATTACCTTAAAAGAAAAATACCATAATCCAATTAAGATATCAACTGCTTCATGCTGCAAGCAGTGTTTTCTTTTCTGGACATGCACACCCAGGGCTCTGAGTACCAAGATTAAACAGTCAGTGTAGTGGCTGTAACTTAGAAGTATTCAGGGTGCCTGGGTGGCACAGTACGGAAGTACCTGCCTTTGGCTCAGGATCCTAGGATCGAGCCCCACATTTACCCCTGGATCAGGCTCCCTGCTCAGGGGAGTTTGCTTCTCCTCTCCCTCTGCCATTCCCCCTGCTTATGCTCTCGCTTTCTCTCTGTCAAATAAATAAATAAAATCTTAAAGAAAAAAAAAAGAAGTATTCATTTACTGGAGGTTTTTTGCAACAAAGAGCAGCAACATGGGGTCAAAAAACTCTCCTACCTACCAAGGAATTTGAAATGAATCATTAACTGTATAATTCAGACTTCTCTTCTGTAAAACGTTAATATGTCAGTGTGTTATAAAACTGAGAAGCCTTCACCCTGTCTTCATCCTTCTATAGAATTTCTATCAGCTACCTGCATCTAGGCTACTCTCCTTTGTAAGCTCTGGACACTGCACTTCCAAGAAAAGATATCAAGGCTGGTAGGGCTTGAGGTATCATGATATCAAGCCCTCAGGGCTAATGCAAGGAGGGTCTGCCTTCTATGAATAGGCCTGTGGACCAAAATAAGCACACAAACACAAATCACTATTTCTCAAGCTCCAGAGAGCTACGAACAAAATAAAATAAAACAACTTTGAGATCCCAGACTCTCTAAGGGATTTTTTTTTTTTGAAACTTGTCTTTTGATATGAGTTAAAGTTTTTTAAAAAAGAAAAAGCATGTTCTAAATTATTCAGAATGTTACCTCTTGGTAACTGACCAGGGCCAGATGACTGATAATGGCAAAAACAGATGCTATAGGGCTTCTCAAACTGAGAAAAGAGACCATTTATTTGGGTTCCTCAAACTCTCAAATCTGAGGTGTTGTTTGTTCACTGAACAACAGGTTCAAGTAATAGGATGAGGAAGACAGGTAGAGTATTTGAGAAAAGTACTGAATTCAAAGTCAGACACAGAGGTTGGTGATTTGGATCAAGGCACCAACCTAGTGATTTGGGACAAATCAGTGCAGTACAATCCCCTAGAATTATTTTCTTTCTCATCTGTAAAAACAGGGATAGGGATGGGGGATGATGATGATTGGGACAGTTATCACACATGTGATAAAAAAGCGACACATCAAGTATCACATGTGTTCCCATACATGCAAGTGCTTTGTGGTGCTAAGAAAAGAGAACACTGGGAGCAGAACAAACATGCCTGGGGGAGATGCTACAAGAGAGGAATCAGTGAAGGGATCTGCTGAGGTTGGGGTGGGAGGGAACAGATGGAGAAGGGGGAAAGACAAAGAAGATTCAGGCATTGGAAGGTGGTTAAGTACATGAGTCAGAGAATGGAATTCAGTTCCTCTCTCACCATAGATACCAGAAAAGGTTTAGATGAAGAAAGTGGGCTAGGCAGCAAGTATCTCCTGGGCTGCCTGTGCACATCTGGAGTGTGATGGAGCCACTGCACAGAGAAGACATGGCAGCTCAACAGGAGGACTGATTGGCATCTGTCTGGCTGCTGTGCAGCCTGGAATGGGCTCTCAGGGAGAAGCAGTCCTCCCAGAGGAGAGTTCAGAGAAGCCTCTGACCCAGATGTGGCTCTGGAAGGGACACATATTCAGGAGGAAGAGCACACTCAGCACACTCAGGGGGTCTGGAGAAAACTCAGAATGGGCCTTTACAATAGCAGTTCCCTCTGCCTGGCATCCTCTTCCTTCAGTTCCTCTTATGGCTGCTTCTCAGCCATCCTTCAGGTCTAACTCAAAGGTTCCCTCCTTAGAGGCCATCCTAATCACTCTGTCTGAGGTCAGCCTCCCCCAGCACCCCTGGCACATTCCACATTTCCTTCCTGGCGCTGATCATAATTCAAAAGTAAATTGCTTTTACATTTTCTTGTTTAAAGTCAGTCTCTCCCACTAAAACTGTGCGGTCAAATATAGAAGCCACAGCCCTGTATGGCATTTAAAGTTCAATAGATTAAAGTTAAGGAATTCTCAAAGTTCAGCCACTCAGTTGCACTATCCACATTTTGAGTGCTCAATAGCCATATGTGGTTAGTGGCTGCTATACTGGGCAATGAATCATCCCTTAATCTAACTGAATTGAATCAATCAAATCACATTGCAATATTGCCATCATCACAAAAAGGTCCACTGGACAGCACTGATCTAGAATGCAAGTTTCCAGGAGCAGCACCCTCACCCACTGTGCTCACTGCCTTAGATAGGTGATCAGGAAGTATCCCCTGAACAAGAGAGTGAAAGAATGAGTGAGGATGGCCCCAAAGTCTTATATCCGTACCAGGTAAGAATAAAAAAAAAAATAAAGTGCTCAAGGAAAATGGCTATGCAGCCTGAAATCACCCAGGAATTCTCAGTATCTAATCTGTACGCAATCTATGAAAAGGAATGTTTGACATGTGTGTTATATGGCATTTTCTGCTAATTAAACATCTTAACATAATACAACTTAGCAGCCAGTCCCATAGTTCAGATATTCCCAGGAAATCTCTGGAAGGAAGGTGAGGACAATAATGTATTACTGGAAAACATCTATGAAATGACTTACATAAGAAACTGCATGAAACCAATTCAAAGATCCAATTGTTACACAAAAGTACACTATTAATGGGTGCCAAAGAATGACAGAATAGCACTTACATTTCCTATGGGGCTGGTCATTCTCAACTTGTTCATTCAACAATATATGAGGATACACTACAGGAAAGTGGGAATGCCCTGAAATCCAGCTCTACCTCCTACTGTGCTGAAGAAATAAGGGCTCAGAGTTGTGGAGATCGCCTCTCAAAATGCATTCAATCTGGGTCCCTGGGTGGCTCAGTGGGTTAAACCACTGCCTTCGGCTCGGGTCATGATCTCAGGGTCCTGGGATCGAGTCCCGCATCGGGCTCTCTGCTCGGCAGGGGTCCTGCTTCCTCCTCTCTCTCTGCCTGCCTCTCTGTCTACTTGTGATTTCTCTCTGTCAAATAAATAAATTAAAAAAAATCTAAAAAAAAAATGCATTCAATCAAACAGTTATTAGTGGGTTCTGGTTGTTGAAATTCAAGATCAACATGTAAACACTCTTTTGAAGACGTTGTTTGTTTGTAAAGAAACTAGTCCACTCTAGCACAGAGTCCTGTTCATTGCATATGTTGAAAAATAGAAGGTTCTGAGCTGTGCCCCCAATTCACATCATGGGATGGACTAAGGCATCAGGAGGAATGCTTTTTTAGAATCCATCACCTAATCTCTGTTCTGTATGTCTGATCTGAAAAATATTGTTTCAAGGTGGAATCGTGTTACTCGATCCACCCCTGTTCCACCCAGACAAAAAATAAAGGATGCTGTCTGTTCCTGTTCTCCATTCACAAAAGCCCACCAGTCATGTTGATGGAGAAATGTGGACAGATGCAGGTTTGGTGGATCATGCCTCAGAGCACCTTCATTTAGCTCCTGGGGTTCTAAGCCAAGCTCCTCTAATTAATTCTGCCCTGCAGATCTGGACTTGTAGCATGGCCCTAGGACCCTATCTACCCTGCTTCAAAATGTCTGCTCAGTGGAGGGAACAGAATAGATGAGATTTACCCAAGCCTCCTGACACCCCTTCCTTTAATCTTTGGTGCTACTCTTCTTGGCCAACAATTTTGTTCTGTTTGGGATTTTTATAAAAGCCATCAGTCAAAGTTATCTTACCAAGTGTTGACTTGGAGATAAGCATTGAAGCAGAGGCCCAGGTGATAGGCACTGCAGACTGACAGTAGATCAGAAACATGTTTTAATTGCAGTCATCTTGCTGTGCATCTTGTCTGTACCTTGAGCATTAACACAGTATTCGATATGGAACGCGTATCTGACAAGTATCTGTGGAGGGTAGGAAGGGAAGGAGAGGGCAAGGGGAGAGAACGGAAAATAGACAAAAGGACTTCCCAACTTTGGGAGTATCAGCTATTTATTCAAGTCCTTGAGGACACTAGACCGCACCTAACAACACCGTGTATTTATTGAGCCCTTTCTTCCAGCACTGGATCAGACATTACGGAGGAGTAAAAACAGAACAACAGAAACATTCAGAAGAATGCTTGGCACACTGTGAGTTCCATAAATGTTGGGAGATTGAGGAGATGAGCAAGTGCTTGGGCAAGGCGGAGAACAGGAGGGGAGAGGTGGCGAGAAAGGAAATGCAACACACTGGGGAAACTGGGGGAGGAAGGGAGAAAAGGCAGCAACTGAAGTTAATGGTGCAAAGAGATGATGTAAAGCGAATTTTAGAGGCTGCAAAGAGCAGTTTTGGAGAAAGGCAATCTTGGATTCTAAACTCCTCAGTACTTACGAGGTATACAAGCTCTCAGCCTCAGTTTCCTCATTTGTAAAATGAGAATAAAAAGAGCACCTGATGGAGGGGTTGACAGGATCAGATAAAATAATGCACTCTGGGGACCCCTGGGTGGCTCAGTTGGTTAAGCAGCTGCCTTCGGCTCAGGTCATGATCCCAGCGTCCTGGGATCGAGTCCCACATCGGGCTCCTTGCTCCGCAGGGAGCCTGCTTCTCCCTCTGCCTCTGCCTGCCATTCTGTCTGCCTGTGCTCGCTCTCTCTCCCTCTCTCTCTCTCTGATGAATAAATAAAATCTTTAAAAAAAAAAAAAAGATAATGCACTCTGTAGAGGACCTAAAGTCCGTGTTCACTCAACAGTAGATGGCAACACTCATCAAATGGGATGCTAATCTAGGTTGCTCACACTTGTTTTGTGGATGTGTCAAAGCATTCTTCTGACACAATTCCAGCCTCAAAATCCCAGGGGTTAAATAAGTATAGGCAATCCCTTTTCAACGTGTCTCCAGAACACAATGCTAGCAACTCTCTTGTTAACATTCAGCAAATCCATTAGGGCTTTGTAAGTGCCTCTTTGCCCTAGTTCCAAAGGCCATAATAAAAATGAGGGGAATCAGGATCATCCCAGTGCATCTCAGGCAGCAACCCTTTGGCCTTCCACCATCAGAATTCGAGACTATATTTCCAGCTTATTTCCCATCCTTCCTGTACCTCAGCCAGCAACATCACTTGATGTAATTGGTTTTCATCCTATGTTTCCCCATATGCTTGGATATTCCTATGAAGAAGTCTAGGTTCATGTCATCTTACTACACTGACAGCCTCTGTCCAACCTTTTTCTCTGCCACCTGGTCCTTAGGTCCTTCTCTCATTCTCTGAAGCCCACAGGATTTTTTTCTTTCCATAACAGACATTCCACTCACCCAAAAAAGAATCACTTGTGCCTTTTCACTACTACTTATTGTAACTTTTTGCATGTTTACTATGTACATGACATACATACACATACACTTTTCAACTTATTTAATTATCTTGCCAACACAACAAAGTCTGGATGAGGCTCAGAAAGCTCAAACAAGTTGCTCAAGGCTACACTGCTCTAGTATAAGAAAGAGACTGGATTTGAACTCAGGTCACCCAATCTCCAAAGTCCATGCTCAATCTACTTTGCCATGCTATTATTTAACATGCATATTTATTTCTTATCACTTAAAGCTGCTGGAAGGTTGATTTTTGGACATGGCAATTTATCACAGTGATTTGATGCAGAAGATTCTTTATCAGTGTTCATTACACCATGAAGTAGGACCATAAGCAGCAAAGGTAGGACAGGGAAAAAATGGTGAGAAGGTCACAGTTAACTTCCTCATCTCTTCCCCATCCATTAAAAACTCAGGTGTTACTTCCCTTTGAGAGTCAAACTCCTAAAATAATGATTTTATATGCATTTGCATAGTTCTTGATTTTGGCCAGGCATGGTTCTAAGCACTTTGCTTTTATCAATCCTTTTAATCTTCACAAGAGTAGATATTATTATCATCCCTATTCACATTCTACTCAAAGCCATAACATGGCAGTGCCAGGATCTGGACACGGATAGTTTGGCTCTAGTGCACTTACTCTCACCCACTCTTTTTTTTTTTTTAAGATTTTATTTATTTATTTGACAGACAGAGATCACAAGTAGGCAGAGAACCAGGCAGAGAGAGAGGGGGGAAGCAGGCTCCCTGCTGAGCAGAGAGCCTGATGTGGGGCTCAAACCCAGGACCCTGGGATCATGACCTGAGCTGAAGGCAGAAACTTTAACCCACTGAGCCACCCAGGTGCCCCCCACCCACTCTTCTCTCTTAACTTTATACAGGGAGACCTGTGGTTGTCTCTCTAAGAAGCTGGCATCTGAGCAGACAGCTGGATGATGATAAGGAGCAAGCCCAGCCAAGACTTAGGGGGAGAACACTGCAAGGAAACAAACTGTTAATGTCTATAAATGTCTAACACGGCATAAAGTTGTTAATACCCACACCATTTAAAGGACTTATTAAACTTCAAGAGAAATGTGAAGATAAATAAAGACAACCAAAGTATAAAAGTTATGAACAATGTACATAAAAGAAAATATAAATATTAAGTAGGAAAAATATTCCTAGTAATCATAAAATTTAAATTAAGGCAACTTTGTGGTATCATTTTACACTTAATAGATTAGTAGAACAAATAATTTTAAAGTCAGAGCATACTACTGGGAAAATTCTGGTGAAATTGGTATATTCACACTTCTAGTGACATAAAAAGTCTGCACTCTCTATTTTAGAAAGTGACATGAAAATAATTATTAGGATCTCAAAAGTCTTTCACAGACTTTGCCCCAATAGTTCTACTCTATGACACTTATCCCAGAGAAACCATTCTGCAGCAAACAATGCAAAGATGTCCATTATAGCCTAGTTGATAATCACATATATTTGAAACTGAAATGTCCAAAATTAGCTGACAAGCAAGTGAATTATGATGCACCAACCAATGCAGTACAATGTTATAGTCACTAAGAGAATAACTATGAAGATAATGAAGAAACAGGAATAATGTTTATGAACATTATCCAAACAAGGCAAAATATAAAGTTATATACACAATAATGATTACCAATATGCATTGATGTGAATCTTGAACAGACTCTTCTCCTCTCCTGAATTTGATGTAACTTTGAATTCCCCAGACCTCAGTAAACTTCCATATAGTTTTACAAATATGAGGGGCATATATAAGTGGGTATTGTTTTGATTGTTGGTATGATGTCTTTGTCAGGGTAGGTGGGGCATGTTTCACAGGGAAGGAAGGAGCATATGAGTGGAAATGGATTTATAACATGTGAATAAGCACTTTCTTGGAACTCTGCTAGAACAATTTGTCTTTTTCATCTAGAAGAAATCATAAAAACAGACTTACCAAGTGCCTACACTTGAGACCTGGCAACTTCTTTCATTTACAAAAGTGGGAAATTCCCAGAGTTTTAAAAGAACACCCTGGATATAACTAGAGCAAAGCAGTGATGACCTCTGGGTCATCGGTCAGGCATGGGACGAGGGACAGAGGCTTCAGAATTATTTTCAGGCTGAGAGAAGCAAAAGATGACATTAGGGGAATCCATAGTGACAGCTTGCTTCCTAATTCACAGTATGAAAATGCAGATGCTCTTACTGGCTTTTGAGTTGCCTGACTCTTTCACAACCTGTTCCAGTCTTGGAGGAGCAGATTTTGTGCACAATTGTGGACTGGGGTTCAGGCTTGCATACACCTTCATGCTTTGCTCACTGCCCATACTGCTGCTACAGTGCCAGAGAATGAGGTCAGCAGCTGTGCCAAGAGCTTGCTCATTCAGCATCCCAGATCCTCTAACACTGGCAAGGAGGAAGAAAAATTAGAACTTCTCCAAAACAGATTTTGTAGCAGCTCTGCTTTTGCAACGGCCAATGCACAAGACAGCCTGTCTGCCTGGATTTGTCAGTGTGGGGATGCCATGTGGTCTCAGAGGAGGGTCCTTGCAGCAACATGGGCACTGGACACTGCCTCAGCTAATCCTACTGGAAAACGGGGGCAAACCCTGAACAACATGGGTACTAAAGCACTTTGCCTTTTTAACTTTTACTTAATGATGGATTTTTGGGTTCTTGAAAGCAATGGCTCACATGTTCTGGGCAACATCTCCATTTTCTCCACATGACCCTTCATGATTTGCACCCTGCTTGCCTCTTAACATTCTTCTCCCATTGTGTCTTCATGCTCCAGCTCTATCCCGCACCTGCTATGGCCTGCTCATGCCTCAGCACTGTGCAAACACTGGAATGAGCTTTCCTACTTTTGTGTTTACTTACGGTTTTCTCTCTGAAAAGTTTCTTCTCATTCTTCATGACACAGCCCAACTGTCACCTCTTCCATAAAGCCTTCCTGGACAAAGCCCTTGTTCTCTACCCCCATATCAAACCAAAGTGATTTTTATTATAGCCCTTTGCCATGCTGCATCGTGTGTGTGTGTGCGTGTATGTCTGTCTGTCTGTCACTAGAACATGAGCTCCTTTAGGACAAGGCCTGCCTTATACATGTTCCTATCCCCTGAACTTCCTTCATAGTAGATTTCTAATAAATGACTGTCAGACAAACAAGTAAGTCATTTTCACACCTATAGCTCTGTAGTCTCCTCTCAGTGGCATCATTACCCTGCCTTCCACCCATGGCTGTAAGTTATTTACTTCCTTTAGGTATGGGCCACATTTTTTTAAGAGTCTTATTTCTCATTCATATTCTTACCTCTTACTTTTAGCAGTATGCTGTACACTGTAAATGCTTAACAAAGATTATAGCATCACAACCTCGGCTTTTGTTATCTTAACAAAGATAATAGCATCACAACCTCGGTTTAATGCAACTTACTACATCATGGGAATTAGTTAGGGGGAAAACAATTAAGGGAGTGCAGAAAGTTCATGAGTGCTACCATGTACAGCATGAGAAGAGTAATTAAGAAGGCAGAGTCCAAAACACTAATTCAAACAGATATATGAGCCCATATGTTTACTGCAGCATTATTTACAAGAGCCAAATTATGGAAGCCCAAGTGTCCACTGAAAGATGAATGAATAAAGGTGTGAAATACACAATGGAATATTATCCAGCCATAAAAATAATGAAATCTTGCCATTTGTAACAACATGGATGGACCTATGTGAAATAAGTCAATCAGAGAAAGACAAATACCATATGACTTCACTCATATGTGGAATTTAAGAAGCAAAACAAATGAGCAAACAAAGAAAAAAGAGACAAAAACAACAAAACCAGACTCTCAAATACCGAAAACAAAATGGTGGTTGCCAAAGGGGAGGAGAATGGGGGAAATGGGTCAAATAGATAAAAGGGATTAAGAGTAGGCTCACTGTGATGAGCACAAAGACACGTTTAAAATGACTGAATCATACTGTACACCTGAAACTAATATAGCACTATATGTTAATTATACATTAATATAAAAAGAAGAAAAAAGATGGCCCAGAATGCGTCAGATCCCTTTCATTATTATCCCTTCGATACCTGTGAATTTGGGTGAATTATCTGAACTTTCTAAAACTCAGTTTTCTATAAAATGGGGATAGTATTAACTTCCACAGCATTCCCATTAAGACTGAATAAAATTATGGTGGTGAAGTGTTTATCATAGAGCATGGCACATACTACACCGTTAGCAAATGACAGCCATCATTATTGGAGTTAATGCTGTCACAGGATAAGTTTCTGATAAAACGGTTTTTCCCACCATGATAATATATTTTTCTTTTTTTTTTAATTTTTTATTTTTTATAAACATATTTTTTATCCCCGGGGCTACAGGTCTGTGAATCACCAGGTTTACACACTTCACAGCACTCACCAAAGCACATACCCTCCCCAATGTCCATAATCCCACCCCCTTCTCCCAAACCCCCTCCCCCCAGCAACCCTCAGTTTGTTTTGTGAGATTAAGAGTCACTTATGGTTTGTCTGCCTCCCAATCCCATCTTGTTTCATTGATTCTTCTCCTACCCACTTAAGCCCCCATGTTGCATCACCACTTCCTCATATCAGGGAGATCATATGATAGTTGTCTTTCTCTACTTCACTTATTTTGCTAAGCATGATACGCTCTAGTTCCATCCATGTTGTCGCAAATGGCAAGATTTCATTTCTTTTGATGGCTGCATAGTATTCCATTGTGTATATATACCAAGTCTTCTTGATCCACTCATCTGTTGAGGGACATCTAGGTTCTTTCCATAGTTTGGCTATTGTGGACATTGCTGCTATAAACATTCGGGTGCACGTGCCCCTTTGGATCACTACATTTGTATCTTTAGGGTAAATACCCAATAGTGCAATTGCTGGGTCATAGGGCAGTTCTATTTTCAACATTTTGAGGAACCTCCATGCTGTTTTCCAGAGTGGCTGCACCAGCTTGCATTCCCACCATCAGTGTAGGAGGGTTCCCCTTTCTCCGCATCCTCGCCAGCATCTGTCATTTCCTGACTTGTTGATTTTAGCCATTCTGACTGGTGTGAGGTGATATCTCATTGTGGTTTTGATTTGTATTTCCCTGATGCCGAGTGATATGGAGCACTTTTTCATGTGTCTGTTGGCCATCTGGATGTCTTCTTTGCAGAAATGTCTGTTCATGTCCTCTGCCCATTTCTTGATTGGATTATGTGTTCTTTGGGTGTTGAGTTTGCTAAGTTCTTTATAGATTCTGGACACTAGTCCTTTATCTGATATGTCGTTTGCAAATATCTTCTCCCATTCTGTCAGTTGTCTTTTGATTTTGTTAACTGTTTCCTTTGCTGTGCAAAAGCTTTTGATCTTGATGAAATCCCAATAGTTCATTTTTTTCCCTTGCTTCCCTTTCCTTTTGCGTTGTTCCTAGGAAGATGTTGCTGCGACAGAGGTCGAAGAGGTTGCTGCCCGTGTTCTCCTCAAGGATTTTGATGGATTCCTTTCGCACATTGAGGTCCTTCATCCATTTTGAGTCTATTTTTGTGTGTGGTGTAAGGAAATGGTCCAATTTCATTTTTCTGCATGTGGCTGTCCAATTTTCCCAACACCATTTATTGAAGAGGCTGTCTTTTTTCCATTGGACATTCTTTCCTGCTTTGTCGAAGATTAGTTGACCATAGAGTTGAGGGTCTATTTCTGGGCTCTCTATTCTGTTCCATTGATCTATGTGTCTGTTTTTGTGCCAGTACCATGCTGTCTTGATGATGACAGCTTTGTAATAGAGCTTGAAGTCCGGAATTGTGATGCCACCAACGTTGGCTTTCTTTTTCAATATCCCTTTGGCTATTCGAGGTCTTTTCTGGTTCCATATAAATGTTAGCATTATTTGTTCCATTTCTTTGAAAAAGATGGATGGTACTTTGATAGGAATTGCATTAAATGTGTAGATTGCTTTAGGTAGCATAGACATTTTCACAATATTTATTCTTCCAATCCAGGAGCATGGAACATTTTTCCATTTCTTTGTGTCTTCCTCAATTTCTTTCATGAGTACTTTATAGTTTTCTGAGTATAGATTCTGTGTCTCTTTGGTTAGGTTTATTCCTAGGTATCTTATGGTTTTGGGTGCAATTGTAAATGGGATGGACTCCTTAATATCTCTTTCTTCTGTCTTGCTGTTGGTGTAGAGAAATGCAACTGATTTCTGTGCATTGATTTTATATCGTGACACTTTACTGAATTCCTGTATAAGTTCTAGCAGTTTTGGAGTGGAGTCTTTTGGGTTTTCCACATATAGTATCATATCATCTGCAAAGAGTGATAATTTGACTTCTTCTTTGCTGACTTGGATCCCTTTAATTTCCTTTTCTTGTCTGATGGCTGAGGCTAGGACCTCTAGTACTATGTTGAATAGCAGTGGTGATAATGGACATCCCTGCCGCGTTCCTGACCTTAGCGGAAAAGCTTTCAGTTTTTCTCCATTGAGAATGATATTTGTGGTGGGTTTTTCATAGATGGCTTTGATGATATTGAGGTATGTGCCCTTTATCCCTACACTTTGAAGAGTTTTGATCAGGAAGGGATGCTGTACTTTGTCAAATGCTTTTTCAGCATCTATTGAGAGTATCATATGGTACTTGTTCTTTCTTTTATTGATGTGTTGTATCACATTGACTGATATGCGGATGTTGAACCAACCTTGTAGCCCTGGAATAAATCCCACTTGGTCGTGGTGAATAATCTTTTTAATGTACTGTTGAATCCTATTGGCTAGTATTTTGTTGAGTATTTTCGCATCTGTGTTCATCAAGGATATTGGTCTATAGCTCTCTTTTTTGGTGGGATCCTTGTCTGGTTTTGGGATCAAGGTGATGCTGGCCTCATAAAATGAGTTTGGAAGTTTTCCTTCCATTTCTATTTTTTGGAACAGTTTCAGGAGAATAGGAATTAGTTCTTCTTTAAATGTTTGGTAGAATTCCCCCGGGAAGCCGTCTGGCCCTGGGCTTTTGTTTGTTTGGAGATTTTTAATGACTGTTTCAATCTCCTTACTGGTTATGGGTCTGTTCAGGCTTTCTATTTCTTCCTGGTTCAGTTGTGGTAGTTTATATGTTTCTAGGAATGCATCCATTTCTTCCAGATTGTCAAATTTATTGGCGTAGAGTTGCTCATAGTATGTTCTTATGGTAGTTTGTATTTCTTTGGTGTTAGTTGTGATCTCTCCTCTTTCATTCATGATTTTATTTATTTGGGTCCTTTCTCTTTTCTTTTTGATAAGTCGGGCCAGGGGTTTATCAATTTTATTAATTCTTTCAAAGAACCAACTCCTAGTTTCATTGATTTGTTCTATTGTTTTTTTGGTTTCTATTTCATTGATTTCTGCTCTGATCTTTATGATTTCTCTTCTCCTGCTGGGCTTAGGGTTTCTTTCTTGTTCTTTCTCCAGCTCCTTTAGGTGTAGGGTTAGGTTGTGTACCTGAGACCTTTCTTGTTTCTTGAGAAAGTCTTGTACCACTATATATTTTTCTCTCAGGACTGCCTTTGTTGTGTCTCACAGATTTTGAACCGTTGTATTTTCATTATCATTTGTTTCCATGATTTTTTTCAATTCTTCTTTAATTTCCCGGTTGACCCATTCATTCTTTAGAAGGATACTGTTTAGTCTCCATGTATTTGGGTTCTTTCCAAACTTCCTTTTGTGGTTGAGTTCTAGCTTTAGAGCATTGTGGTCTGAAAATATGCAGGGAATGATCCCAATCTTTTGATACCATTTGAGTCCTGATTTAGGACCGAGGATGTGATCTATTCTGGAGAATGTTCCATGTGCACTAGAGAAGAATGTGTATTCTGTTGCTTTGGGATGAAATATTCTGAATATATCTGTGATGTCCATCTGGTCCAGTGTGTTGTTTAAGGCCTTTATTTCCTTGCTGATCTTTTGCTTGGATGACCTGTCCATTTCAGTGAGGGGAGTGTTAAAGTCCCCTACTATTATTGTATTATTGTTGATGTGTTTCTTTGATTTTGTTATTAATTGGTTTATATAGTTGGCTGCTCCCACGTTGGGGGCATAGATATTTAAAATTGTTAAATCTTCTTGTTGGACAGACCCTTTGAGTATAATATAGTGTCCTTCCTCATCTCTTATTATAGTCTTTGGCTTAAAATCTAATTGATCTGATATAAGGATTGCCACTCCTGCTTTCTTCTGATGTCCATTAGCATGGTAAATTCTTTTCCACCCCCTCACTTTAAATCTGGAGGTGTCTTCGGGCTTAAAATGAGTTTCTTGGAGGCAACATATAGATGGGTTTTGTTTTTTTATCCATTCTGATACCCTGTGTCTTTTGACAGGGGCATTTAGCCCATTAACATTCAGGGTAACTATTGAGAAATATGAATTTAGTGCCATTGTATTGCCTGTAAGTTGACTGTTACTGTATATGGTCTCTGTTCCTTTCTGATCTACCACTTGTAGGCTCTCTCTGCTTAGAGGACCCCTTTCAATATTTCCTGTAGAGCTGGTTTGGTATTTGCAAATTATTTCAGTTTTTGTTTGTCCTGGAAGCTTTTAATCTCTCCTTCTATTTTCAATGATAGCCTAGCTGGATATAGTATTCTGGGCTGCATGTTTTTCTCGTTTAGTGCTCTGAAAATATCATGCCAGCTCTTTCTGGCTTGCCAGGTCTCTGTGGATAAGTCAGCTGCCAATATAATATTTTTACCATTGTATGTTACAGACTTCTTTTCCCGGGCTGCTTTCAGGATTTTCTCTTTGTCACTGAGACTTGTAAATTTTACTATTAGGTGATGGGGTGTGGGCCTATTCTTATTGATTTTGAGGGGTGTTCTCTGAACCTCCTGAATTTTGATGCTCGTTCCCTTTGCCATATTGGGGAAATTCTCCCCAATAATTCTCTCCAGTATACCTTCTGCTCCCCTCTCTCTTTCTTCTTCTGGAATCCCAATTATTCTAATGTTGTTTCATCTTATGGTGTCACTTATCTCTCAAATTCTCCCCTCATGGTCCAGTAGCTGTTTGTCCCTCTTTTGCTCAGCTTCTTTATTCTCTGTCATTTGGTCTTCTATATCGCTAATTCTTTCTTCTGCCTCATTTATCCTAGCAGTGAGAGCCTCCATTTTTGATTGCACCTCATTAATAGCTTTTTTGATTTCAATTTGGTTAGATTTTAGTTCTTTAATTTCTCCAGAAAGGGCTTTTATATCTCCTGAGAGGGTTTCTCTAATATCTTTCATGTCTTTTTGAAGCCCGGCTAGAACCTTGAGAATTGTCATTCTGAACTCTAGATCTGACATATTACCGATGTCTGTATTGATTAGGTCCCTAGCCTTCGGTACTGCCTCTTGTTCTTTTTTTGTGTGTTGAATTTTTCTGTCTTGTCATTTTGTCCAGATAAGAGTAAATGAAGGGGCAAGTAAAATACTAAAAGGGTGGCAACAACCCCAGGAAAATATGCTTTAAACAAATTAGAAGAGATCCAAAATCGTGAGTGGGGAGGAAGGGGATAAAAAGAGGTTCAAAAAGGAAGAAAGAAAAAAAAAAGAAAAAAGAAGAAAAAAAAGAAAAGATAAGAATTTTTAAAAAAAGAAAACACCTAAGAAAAATGTAAAAAAGAAAAAATATATATATTAGATAAACTAGTAAAAAATCGTTAAAAAAGAAAAAGGTAACAGTTAACAAAAAAAAAAATTTACCCGACGGCGAGAAGAAAAAAAAAAACAAAAAATGAAAAAGAAAAAATTAAATTAACTGCAAGACTAAAAAAAAATCACAGGAAAAAAGCCATGAGTTCCGTGCTTGGCTTTCTCCTCCTCTGGAATTCTGCTGCTCTCCTTGGTATTGAAACCGCACTCCTTGGTAGGTGAACTTGGTCTCGGCTGGATTTCTTGTTGATCTTCTGGGGGAGGGGCCTGTTGTAGTGATTCTCAAGTGTCTTTGCCCCAGGCGGAATTACACCACCCTTACCCGGGGCCGGGGTGAGTAATCCGCTTTGCTTTCAGGAGCTTTTGTTCCCTGAGCGCTTTCCGTAGAGTTCCGGAGGACGGGAATACAAATGGTGGCCTCCTGGTCTCTGGCCCGGAGGAGCCGAGAGCCCAGGGCCCCACTCCTCAGTGCGTCCTCAGAGAACAGCGCCCAGTTACTCCCGTCTGCCTGACCTCCGGCCGTGCTCTGAGCTCACCGAGCCTGCGACCGGTTCAAGATCACCCCGAGCTGTGAGCTTACTGTGGGCTCTGTCTCTGTAGCCGGCTTTCCCGTTCCAATACCCGCAAGCTCTGCGACACTCATACACCCCCGATCCTTCTGTGACCCTGCGGGACCTGAGGCCATGCTGACCCCGCGTGGGCTTTGCCCCGGGTAGCCTCTGGAGCGATGTCCCTCAGGGGAACAGACTTTTGTGCGTGGTTGTTCTGCTGCTTGCCGGGAGCCGCCCCCCCCCCCGTCTATCTTCCCGTCGCTTTGGATTCACTTCTCCGCTGGTCCTACCTTTCAGAAAGTGGTTGTTTTTCTGTTTCCAGAATTGCTGTTCTTCTTCTCTTCGATCTGCTGATGGATTTTTAGGTGTTTGCAATCTTTAGATAAGCTATCTAGCTGATCTCCAGCTAGCTGAAGCAGTCTCAGCCTGCTACTTCTCCGCCATCTTGACTCCTCCTCACATTTTTCTTTTAAGTAGGTTCCACAACCAGCATGGCGCCCAACATGGGACCTGAACTCAGGACCCTGAGATCAAGACCCAAGCTGATATCAAGAGTTGAACACTTAACCGCCTGAGCCACCCAGATGCCCCTAAAATTTTTTAATTGATCTATAATTTTATACATTTAGATTAGATATCATCATCCATTTCTGTCACTGAATCTGTAAGTCTGTGAAACAGGTTTTCTTTAAAAAGGATTATTGTTGTGTTTCCCCAAAAAAATAAGCGGAGTCAAGTGGTTTGTCATGGTCACCTGGCTTTAACCCTGCAACCAAGTGCTAAAAGATGTCTACTCTACCAGGACACAACCCTATATGTGGTCCAAAACTATGGACTTTGAAGATGGGTCAGAGAAAGATCCAAAGTAATTTGTAAATTCAGTCCCATGTTGATTAAATGCTTCATAACTGCATTTCAAAGAACAGGAACTCTTTTGTATAAACTGGTTCCCTTTGACCTCGAAAGGATTCCTTTTTATGTTAGTGGCTTTCAAGGCAAGCATTTTGGTTTCAGACCAGGCTGTATATTAAAGTAAACTGATAAAAAATGTATATAGCTTAGAGTCCTTAAGTCAATAGTGAAGTACTGGGTAAAGACAACCCAAAAAATCTATACTCCCTAAACTACAGACTGAAGTCCACACACAAAAGATAGTTGGGACAATAAGGTAAAGCCAGATGTGGCAGACTGATACCACTAATGGACCCAATTCTTTACCTACCCTGACTCCAGATTCGGCCATACAACGTGCTTCAGTCATAGGAATGTTAGCAAGCATGATATTAGCCGATGTATAAAAATCACATACACAATGAAACTAGCTTTGCTTTCATTCTTGCTCTTCTGCCTTTGCAAGGAGCATGCCCATACTAGACTGCAAGAAGATGAAACACATGAAGCAGAACTGAGTTTCCCTGAGTCATCCCCACCTGAACAATACTAGACCAGCCAACATCCAGCATATCTTCAGACACACAGAAAGATTCACAGAGTACAGGCAAGAAATGCAGAGCTACCAGACCTCCCTGCAGCTAACCACACACAAATAAGTTGAGTGAGCCCAGCCAATACAAGAATAACCATCTAGTCACCCTGCACACTCTGAAGCTTAAAATAAATAAATAAATAAATAAAGCCACTGAAAACTGGGTTGGCTGCTTCTGCAACATTATTGTAGCAAAACACAACTGATACATCAGGGACTAAGTGGGAAGAACAGAAGAAAAACCACCTTATAATAACAAATATATATTATTTCTCAAGAGCTTTTGACTGGGAACTCCTAAGTAGGAACTCCTTTTGCACAACCACCCAGTGATTCCAATGCTCTGGAATAGATTATTGAAATGTTCTAATATTAACCACCTCATCCTGGAATCCTAAAGTATATAATGTAATTACTTTTAAACATATTTATCAACAAGTTTTACAGTAGCATAATCAGAGGTCTGCTTGTATCTTGGGGGGAATGTTGTATTGGTATAGCCAACGTCCCTACCACTCCTTTGCGGGCATATCTAGTTTCCCTAGGGAAGAATCCTCCAGTTTCTTGCTGAATTATTCAGAGTTCAGGGAAACATGCAGAGGACAGAAGTTGAGGGTCTTCTGAATCCATGTGTAGATTTTAGCCCTAACTACCTATTTTCAGCATAGTATTTCAGCATTGCCCTTCCTGAGTTTGCTGTCTTGGAATCCAAAGCCTCCCTGGTTTAGTTACCTGAAGAAAACCTTGCTGCTCCTACCAGGTAGGGTAGGGTGGGCTACTGGCTATTCAGGGTGTGTGATTATTTGGGTAGCCTAGTTGTTCCTTATGCAGACTTTCAGAGGACACCTCTGTTTGTACACCTTTCCCTTGAGATATCCTCAGCAGCCTAGGATCTCCGAGCTCCAGGGGACTTGCCATGGTCACAGCCTCATCCTCTTCTTCCTTTGTCTTTCCCTTCCGTGTAAGTTCAGCTTCCTCTTCCCTACTTAAGTCAGTTGTCATCACCTAATCATCTACTTTCTAACTTACAAAATGATGCTCACACTGTTCATCTGGTATCATCATCTAGAGCATTTTCTTTGACCTTGTAGTTTTATGACATTTTATTCCTCTTTCGTAATTTCAGGAGTGGTTTTCAGAGATCAGAAGGAAGAATAAACCTGTGTATTCAATCAGCTGACTTCTACCAAAATGCCCTCTCTTTAATTTTTTAATATACATGGGCTTCCTTTAAGAATTTCTGGTATTGGAGTTGGAGGTTCCTCAAAAAGTTGAAAATAGAGCTATCCTACAACCCAGCAATGGGTGTTTGCTGGGTTGTAGGGTAACACTACTGGGTGTTTGACCTAAAGATACAAATGTAGTGATCTGAAGGGGCACATGCACCTGAATGTTTATAGCAGCAATGTCCACAATAGCCAAACTATGGAAAGAGCCTAGAGGTCCATCAAAAGATGAATGGATAAAGAAGATGTGGTATATATAGATACGCAACTGAATACAATGGAGCCATCAAAAAAATAAATAAATAAAACCTCTTGCCTTTGCAACTATGTGGATGGAACTAGAGGGTATTATGCTAAGGGAAATAACTCAATCAGAAAAAGACAATTATCACATGATCTCACTGATACGAGGAATCTGAGAAACAAAACAGAGGATCATAGGGGAAGAGAGGGAAAAATGAAACAAGATGAAACCAGAGAAGGACTCTTAATCTCAGGAAACAAAGTGAGGATTGCTGGAGGGATGGGGGGTGGGAGGGATGGGGTGGCTGAGTGATGGACACTGGGGAGGGTATGTGCTATGGTGAGTGCTGTGAATTGTCTAAGACTGATGAATCACAGACCTATACCCCTGAAACAAATAATTCATTTATGTTAATTAAAAAAAAAAAAAAGAATTTCTGGCATCGGGTGCCTGGGTGGCTCAGTAGGTTAAGCAGTTTCCTTGGGCTCAGGTCATGATCCCAGGGTCCTGGGACTGAGTCCCATATCAGGTTCCCCGGTCAATGGGGAAACTGCTTCTCCCCTATCCCTCTACCTGCCACTCTCCCTGCTTGTACTCTCTAACAAATAAGTAAATCCTAATTAATTAATTTTTAAAAACTATCCAAGCCTAATTAGAAAATAGGGAAGCAAGAAGCAGCTACATTGACATCTTTCAATTTGTCTTCCAGGAACTTAATATGATAATTAAGATTACTTAAAAAAAAATTTTTTTCTGGCATCTTCTGGAGTCTTAGTATATATGCTCTGAGTATAGGGATTATTCCAAAAGGCATAGCAGGGCTTTCTTGCTTCCTGTATAGCAGTTAAGCATAATGAAATTTTCAGTTTGAAAATAAGTTGAATCCAACTGCACTAAAGCACTTTTACAGTTAATCATATTCCATTGCCCTTCTATTTCTAGTTAACTCTGGGACTTCCCTACTGCTCCTTAAAAAGAGAAAGTCCTCCTAGAATGTTGTTAGGATTACCTCAGACTCTTAATGTTATCAATGTTGATGAGTGACAGTCACATTGTACCTTTAATGAAGAGAATCAAAGTCTTCAAGAGAAATGGAGAGGCTATCCACCACCTGTAAGGATACATCACATCCTCAGTAACACATTGCTTGACAGCTGATAACTCTCATTCATCTTGCCCCTGGGTAATTATATCCTCCCTGCTGTTCAACCTATGCTACTGTAACCTGTGTGATTAAATGGAGACTTGAAGTCTTTTTGCATATTCAAGCAGCAATCACCACATTGCAGAGGGCAGCCAAAGACCAATTTATTGACATTTATCTGTACTAAAATCCATTTTGCTGTGTATTCCTGAAACTAGTCCAGCGATGGTGCTATTATCTGGGGTTTGACTATTGCATAAGTTTGAGGAGCTCGTTCTAATTTAAAGAAGGAGTAATGACAGGACCATGCCAGCATTAGTTAACACCTCAAGCAACTGAAATAGTACCATGAAGTCATTTAGGATTCCATACACTCTTCTAAGCAGCCCAAAGGAGAAACCCTTAGATGTAACTGCATGCTTCTGCACATGTTCCTCTCTTCTTAGAATGTCCTTTCTCTTTCTTTGCCTACAACACTTTTTGGCTATTTTCAGACCCAAGTTAAGGTACATCTACTGAAGCTAGTTTTCTATGGTTTTCCTTCATGTTCCTACACCACTTCATTCATTCCTTGGTTATTAAACATCCCTCATTTTACTGCTAAGTTTTTTGTTCCTATGTTGTCTAACTCAGACCATGAGCCAGGGAGCAGAGCACTGGAAGGCCAAGTTATAGAGAGGCTAAGAAAGTATGGGCTTCTCCATACCAGCCTTTGAATTAAACTTGGGTCTACCACTTACTGCTTATCTTGGATGTAAACCTTAATTACCTTCCCTGAAAAACAGAGACAATAAGAGAACCTATATCATAAAAGGCTGTTCGGAATACATGTTACAATGTATCTTTTTTAAAAGACTGTATTTAGGGCTCCTGGATGGCTCAGTGGGTTAAGCCGCTGCCTTCAGCTCAGGTCATGATCTCAGAGTCCTGGGATCGAGTCCCACATTGGGCTCTCTGCTCAGCAGGGAGCCTGCTTCCCTCTCTCTCTCTCTGTCTGCCTCTCTGTCTACTTGTGATCTCTCTCTGTCAAATAAATAAATAAAATCTTTAAAAAAAAAAAAAGAGAGACTGTATTTATTAATTGATTTGAGAGAGAAAGAGAGAAAGCACGTACACCAGGGGGAGGGGCAGAGGCACAGGAAGAAAAGCTCAAAGAGACTCCTTGCTGAGTTGGAGCCCCCACGTGGGCCTCAATCTCACAACCCTGAGATCATGACCGGACTGAAACCAAGAGTCAGATACTCAACCAAATGAGCCATCCAGGTTCCCCAATGTTATAATGTATTTTAAGTGATCCCCACTTTACCTGACATATCATAAGCTAACATCAGGAAATATTATCTAATATTGTTATGGTTCTTAAGAGTAGACATTACGTTATTCACTTGTGCATTACTATAGTGTAATGCCTAATACACAGAGAACACGCAGCAAGTTTTAAATGAATAAATGAAGACATACATGAATAATCCTGTAGGAATCAGATTATTTTTATAATCCAGGTAAATAAAGCCCTAGATGTCTTTTTTTTTTTTAAAGATTGAACTATCTATGTAGATTCATCACACTATTCCAATAAACTGAATATCTAAAATGATTGACTTTATTTTTCACTCCAGATGCTCAACCTACTTCTTCAGACTTGGTTGATTTAGATTCAAAGCAACTATAGCTTTGTTGGTAATTTTTGAAGCCATAAACAGTAACACACACCAGAGACAGTAAAGCCATGCATGAAAATCTCAACCTCACACCACTCAGCTTCTCTGAACTACAAATGCCCTCATCCCAAAATGGATTAACTATAAATTACACCTACCTCTTCCTAGGGTTGGTGGATTGAACATACGATACACACAAAAATATTTTACAAATTTGTGAGACCTATGCAAATACTTATGTCTGTGTGTTTATTTATTTGACTGATCATTTATTTGTAGAAGCTTATTTCTTGGCACCACCTGAAAATTCCTATCCAACTTCACTAATACCCACATTCCTTCAAATATATCTAACAGATTGATTCAAGGCCACCAACAAAATCTGTTGCTGTTTTGGTGCATAGCAGAGCTTTGCGATTTTCTGTAGTAAAACCCAAGAGGGCCAATAAAATGTTTTCATTGATTGCAGTGTCAGTTTTAGATGCTGCAATGGCTCTGAACAAGAGCCATCTTTTAGGACTCTGCTGTGGATTTGCTTTTTATGGTCCTGGGATCTAGTGGGTAAATCTGACTTCTGCATTAACACTAACCTGAAGAGACAAACCTCTCAAGAGGACCATCTCATCTTTATGCTTTTCCAACCTTTGGGCCATAAATCCTATCAGCCTGCGGAAAGGAGGTATCCTAAAAATTATGGTGGCACAAAGGTGCTCTTTGAGTGAACCAAGCTAATAAAAATTAAAGTTCAAAGTCACTGGATAATCTAAGACATTCATTAAACCTGTACTGAGCCAGTCAGGACTAATAAGCTAAATAGGTATCAGCCTGGTGAATAGGGAGGAGAAAGTAAATACCTCCAAGATTCACCTTGTCTCCCCCAGGGTGTCAGCTCTGGGGGATAATACACAATATTTCAAATAAATGTGCTTTAGAAGCACTGGAAGTTTTCTAAAAACTGCTCTGAGTGTCCAGGCTGGAATATAGATGGGTGGCATATTTACAGATCATTCACTAAAAAATTGGGTGCAGATTAAAGGTCACTGTAACAGACAATAGGAACTAAGAACAATTGGTGTCAGGATGCCTGGGTGGCTCAGTTGGTTAAGCAGCTGCCTTCGGCTCAGGTCATGATCCCAGCGTCCTGGGATCGAGTCCCACATCGGGTTCCTTGCTCAGCGGGGAGCCTGCTTCTCCCTCTGCCTCTGCCTGCCATTCTGTCTGCCTGTGCTCGCTCTCTCCCCCTCTCTCTCTCTGATAAATAAGTAAAATCTTAAAAAAAAAAAAAGAACAATTGGTGTCAATGAATCAGACAACAAGAAATCAGATGCTGGTTAAAAAAAAAGGGCAGAGGGCAGTAGCAAAGGCTCTTACAGCCACAAGACTCAGAAAGAGGTAAACTCTTTTTACAATGAACAGGACAGAATGATCCCAAAAAAGACCCTGGCAAAGTCCACAGTAGGTCTCCGGCTGTCAGGAGGAGAGGGGAGTAGCTGGAAGTAGCAGGACACACACTTGAGACCAAATGATGGATGGCCTTGATGGTCACATAGGAGAGTTTAGAGTCTGTTAGACCCTTAGGATCCATAAACAGTTTTCATGGGCATGATGTAACACACAGGAGAAATCACAGCAGGAAACTGATGTTCCAGCACTTTGTCTGGCAGTACATACTCACTGCTTAGGACAAAGAAGAGCATATTCACTCCTCCCTTCCTGTTCCCACCCACACACAATCACCCAGAAGCACATCTGCTGGCCCAGAGGATGGGCCACTCTGAAAGAAAAGACATACAGATTGTATCTGGAATCATCCTGGCCCTCAAAATAAGATTAATGAGGAGATGGCTAGTAATTGCCCATTGAGTTCACAACCACATTCACATTTTTCCATGAATTATCAAACTCACTTGAGTGCTGCACTAACATGTGACTTTAATATTACTTCCGACCTAACTCCGCTGTGTTAATACAAGCTAAAATATGAGCAGAACTTTTCTTTCATCATTTCTTCATTCTACTAATACTTGTTAAGGCTGCACTAGGTGCTTCAGGAAACAAGAGATAAAATGTACCATCCTACATGCAATTTTTGCACCTTCTAGGTGGCAAGAGAGAAAAGTAAACTAATTTTTATACATAATGTGATGCTGATATAGTGTGACACTGAGGTCATAGTTTATAGTAGAGTCAATCTACCTATATTAAATAGGCACATGCCCTCTGACCCCGAAATCTCACTGTTTGAGATGAATCCTAAAGAAATATTCACAGAAGTCCACAAGGCATGAGTTTTCATTGCAGTGTTTCTAAAAACAGAAAGTTGCAAACAATCAAAATGTTTCTAATTGGGAGCCTGCACAATTATAAAATTATATAACATCCATAAAAGAATTAGTAGGCAGCTGTAAAAACAATCTGCAGGCCTATATATGTTAATAGAAATATATTTAAAATATAGTAAATAAACAACAGTGAAAAAGATGGCCTAAAATATATTTTTGTATGGTTTTTAAAAATCCATCTTTACATTTAGTTACATGTGTATCAGCTACATGCAAAATTTCTGTTTTATGGAAAAAAACTCAAGAAACTGTTAACAGCGATTATTTGTAGAAAGAGGGAATAAGCTAAGGATATAAAAACACTAAATACAATTAATTATCTAAAACTACAATGTGGCAGGTGGACATAGATCTATAGTGGATGCCATGGAAACATGGAAGAATTCTTGAATTCTAATGGAAAAGAGGGAAATCCAACAAAGCTATCCAAAGAGAACCAGCCTAATATTTGGAGGAGCAGGCAGAAAGGCACAAACATCTTCTAGAAGAACTATTTTGGGGTAACTCCTGAACTTTCTAAGCAAATAGTATATGTTACTCATAGCAAGGTTCCAATTGGAAACAAACAGCTTCCAAGTTCCATAAATCATTAGAACACGAGCTCTTAGCTACAGGTCACGAATGTCATGCAGACTGAGAAATAACTGTACATTTCTGTCTGAGAAAACACTATCACACTGGACCTAGAGGCAAAATCCCCACCACTGCCAAAACTGTCATCATTGTTTCTGGTTCTAAAACTTCTGCTTCCATAAATAAATTCAAAACAGATAGTTTAATTCCCTCATTTTATTATGCTCAGTTTTCCTCAAACCTCCTCAACTCCCTCAGAACTCCTAACAATATTGAATTTAATGATATCCTAAGCACTTCAAAACTGTCAAAGATTGGCTGTAACGTTCTTCTTGGAAATGTAAACACAACTTACTTGTTTTGTAGAATCTATTATTACTGAATTCAAGTTTTTAAAAATATATATATATTTTATTAAAGCCCAGGAGGCACATAAAGAGAGCTGGGTATTTTTTTTCCTTTCTTTGAGTGAATTTGAACTGATTTTCAAACCAGATGAAAGTCAGGCTGAGAAGCATCCATAAGAATCTCTTGCCTGTCATCCACAATCAAGAAGAGAATAGTGGGAGGTATTAATATTAGGAGGCATGATATGTTGTAAGGTCAATATGATCTGTGACACAAGTGGTTCCATTTCAGTTTTAATACTTGAGTTGCATATATTGAGTGGAGTTTGATAAACTGGATGGCAAAATATTTTAACTCATCACAAAGTAGTACACTTGATAGCAAAGGCTATAAACATTGAAAAAATTACAGTATAGATAGATGTGTTTGTTCCTCTATCAGATAATTATTTTCTATTTTTCTCCTAGCTGGCTCTGACATCCGTCATTTCTAATCACACTGATATTCTATATTTATTGTTACTTGCTCAAAGTCAATTTACTTCATGGACCTTATTGTCATAGATATGAGCATCTATCATAAAGAGAATGTTTTTGAAGGGAGGTTTCCCATGGTAACCGATGGGAAAAAAACAGTCACATATTTGTACCATTTGGTGTCTTCCTTTTAAAAACTGCAAAACATTTTATAAAATACAGTTGCCTTTATGAATAGCCTTAGTTCTATGAAAGAACAGGATATTTTACCACATCATTAAAATAACAATATTAAAAACAATTTTTATTGAGTATCTTATTATCATTAACTATTAAACACTTTCTTGTAGCTTTCTTAATGAAAAGGAAATGGAATACATATAAAGTCATTCATGGGTTGCAAAGTCTCTACATGAATTATTTTATTTGTTGAACAAAAATTTATTGAATGCCTACCATGTGTCAAGCATTATTCTAGAAGTAGAGATTTGGCAATGAACAAGTCACAGTTCCTAAATTCAAGGCCTGCACAGGCAAGAGGAGAAGGGAAACAAGCAAGTCAAGAGGCAGTTATGACACAGCATGGCAAGAGCTTTAATGGGGAAGCTTTTCGGTGCTCTGGAACCTCCCAGGCAAAGTGCTTCTTCAGGATGTGTTGCCAGAGAATGCTTCCTAAAGGCAGTCATATCCATGCTGAAGTCTGAAGAATAGCGACACTCAAAAGAGAAAAGAGATTGAGGAAAGAAAGAAGTATTCCAGTTAAACAGATGAGTTTCTTCAAAGGCCCAGAAATGGGAGAACACATCATATGGAATTCAGTGTGGTTTTAGTTTGGAATCTGAGAAGGGAGAAGGAGGGAGGTGGGGAGGGAGCATGAAGAGATGGAAATATAGAGCATGAAGGTCTTTGAACGCTGTTGAAGGTCTGAGGGTATCCTGAAGGCTAAGAGCAGTCGCTGTAGGATCTAGATTTCACACTAGACAAAGGGAGGTTCGCTTGCAGCCAAAGAGGCTAGGGAAGTCAATCACAGAAGTCTTGGCAAAAGAGAGTTATGGTATGGACTACTGTAGTGGGGTGACGGGGGGATAGGGGAGGAGGGGGAGAACCACGTGTGCATGCCTGTGTCTGTCTAGTGTAAATCACTAACAATTTTTCATCCAAGTAATCGAAGTGAAGAGATCTGCTCTATAAAATACTGCATTTGCACCCAAGGACAGCACATAAAGACTATCTTTTTGGTGAGTGCTTTAAAAGTCCATTTGACTGGCACTGCTGGAAAATGCCATCATCAGATTGCTTCATAGTAGAAATTAAACATGCACATTGACTCTCAGACTGATCAAAAAATACCAGTTGGGGGTCTGGGACCCTTTAATTCCAGTGCTGCAAATGTAAGAGATGGGAATGGGTCAAGTGAGATGGAATACAGTATGTCTTCTGTGATCATTTCTCCATAAGGCATTTCCAAATTTCAACTCATGGGAAAAAGCTGACTTTGGAAGCAGGTGAAGAACAAAAGTCACCAGAACTTGTTTGCCACTAATGCAGAGAAGCAAATTAAAGCTCTAAGCTACTATTCTGAATTCCCAAACATAGCCACTTTCATTTTAACAGTAGTGAGGCCCTAAATAATATACTACATGAAGACATAATTATAAACCATTAGTGAAAAATATTAAAAAAAAAAAAAAAACCATTAGTGGAGCAGCCCTAACTAGAAGTCACAGGTACAACTACTACAAGATCTTTCACCACGTATAGGAGAGACTAGAGCACTGTGCTGTAGGTAAAGAAATCAATCCCTGGTTACTTAAAGCTTTGAACCAAGTTTCACAACTAAATATGACAATTCTTGTCTCTTTAAACTCCATTCATGATGTATTGAGGAGAAAATTAAGTGTTAGTAACAGAAAATAAAGAATTAGGCATAATGCAGATATGCTGAGGTTCTGTCAGCGGTGGTCATCTGGGAACATGAAATATCAAAAAAGGGACTTTCAGTCACTTAAAAAAAAAAGATTGAGACATAAATGGCAGTTATAGAAAGCTCAAAGAAGAAAGTAAATGTACAGAGGCTTAGTAAACAATGAAGAAGTAATCCTAACATAAGATTCCAACAAACATGGCTGTTTAGCCCAATACAGAACCTGAAAATAAAAGACCAATAAAAAGGTTCTTGGTCAGCGCAGTGATAATGAGTTTTATGGGAGACACTTAGTTTACCACTGTTACATAGCATAGAGCAACAGTTCCCAAAGTAAAAACCCAGAATATCAAGCTCAAAGTACTCCAAAAGATGCCAATCCTTTCTTCAGTTCATGAGGAAATGACACATTCTTCTAATTAGTTTTAGTTTTACATATAACTAAAGATGACCTACTAATAATCTACTTCGGGAAATAATTAGGAATTAATAAAATATGGTATTTATAAGCAAAATGAACTCACTATTAGTATGGGCTGAAGGTTACAAATTGGGTTGCAAATTGCCAAGTTCCTCTTCTGCACACATACCTACAGACAGCTGCAGGTTCCATACTTTTAAAGTGGAAGGCTGAGCTGTCAGTGTGCCAAAATATTTACTGAGTGCTTAGTATGTGCCAATGATGGTGTTAACCTTGGGTGATACAACTGTAAATAAGAATGGCATTGTCTCTGCATTTGAAGAGTTTAGGATCTTATTGGGAGAGTACATCAGTGTTGACTGAGTTGGTCATGATTTTAGCTGACATTATTCCTGATTTTAATTATATTAAAAGTACTATCTGTTAATCCCTTTTATTATCAACATAGGTTATTGTTTACTGATGTGGTGCAATGGTTTCAATTTTAATGATGAGATTGGACCTTTGATTTTTAAACGGTAAGCTAATTAATGGTAAATATAAATCACTCACACTCCTAATTCTAAAACCTATGTTATGTTCATAATCTACCCATTCCACTCCACACTCCATGTGCTTGGTAAAGAAAAACACATTGTTTTCACTATATTCTTTCCCCCACTGGTGAATGGCAATGACTGGAGCAGAGGGCCACGAAGACCTTTACTCTTCAGAGTTGTCCAAAATATTTGAGAGACACCATTGTGGAGAAGAAAGAAGTTATCAGGTTCTGGCAATAGCTGGGTCATTCTCAATGGTCCTGAATCAACAGTGGGATAAAGAACAGTGATTCCTAAATCTGAGTGATCACTGAAATCCATTTCATAAACATGCAAATTCAAGGGCCCTGCCATGAACCTACTAAGTCTAAATCTCTGTGCAGAGAAGTCTGGAGATACTCATATTTAACAAGCTATCCAGGTACTTCTCAAACATTACATTTTGAGAAGCACTGAAAGGAAAATTCACAACATGGCCAGAGAAAATATGTGACTAATTTGAATCCCTAACTGCCATCTAGCAATAATGTTTCTCTCACCAACTTCTCATCTGCCCTCACAGATCCTCACACAAGACTGCTCTGAGTCAGGCTAAAATAGGTCATGGAGTCCTACTGGTATATTTTTGTTTTTGTTGCTTGTGCTTTTAGTGTTCTATCCAAGAAATCATGGCCAAGATCAAAGTCATGAAACTTTCCCCCTATGTTTTCTTCTAGAAGTTTTATAGTTATAGATCTTGAGCATTTAATTCACTTGAGTTGGGTTTTGTGGGTGGTAGAAATATCCCATTTCATCCTTTTGCATGTATATTCAATTGTCCCTACACCATTCATTAAAGACATTATACTTTCCTGACTGTGTATTCTAGGCACCCTTGTTCAGGATCAACCAATTGTATATTTATGGTTCTGCTTCTGGGCTCTCTCTTCTGTTCCATTGGTCTGTAAGTCTGTTCTTAGGCCAACATCATACTAATTAATTAATTAATTAACATTAACTTTGTAACATTTTGAAATGAGAAAGTATGATGACTGCAGCTTTGTTCTTGCTCAAGATTGTTCTGGCTATTTGGGGTCTTTTGTGGTTTCATATGAATTTTAGGACTGTTTTGCCTATTTCTGTAAATAATGCCATTATATTTTGACAGACATTGCCATGATTTATAGATTGTTTTGGGTCATATAGAAATGTTGAACAATACTAAGTCTGTTAGTCCATAAACATGGGATGTCTTTTCACTTATTTGGTTTCTTTGATTTCTTTCATCAATGTTTTAAAATATCCAGTGTACAAGTCTTTCACCTTTTGTTAAATGTATTCCTAAGTATTATATTCTTTTTGATGCTACTGAAATGGGATTTCTTTTTTTCATTTCCTTCTTCAGTGTTAGCAAGCAAAAACACAACTGATTTCTGTAAGTCGGCCTTTGCATCCTGCACATTTGCCAATTCTAACATTTTTTGTGGAGTCTTTAAGGTTTTCTACAAATAATAGTGTCAGGAAAACTGAATATTCACATGTGAAAGAATGAAACCATAACCTTATCTTGCACCATACACCGAAATCAGCTTAATTGTATTAAAGACTATAAGACCTGAAACTGTGAAATTTCTAGAAGAAAACACAGGGGGGAAAGCTTCACAACTTTTGTCTTGGCAATGATTTCTTGGATATGACACTGAAAGTACAGGCAATAAAAGCAAAAATGGACAAATGGAACTACATCAAACTAAAAAAACTTGTGTAGAGGAAAAAAAGCACTACAGAAAGCTAAACTATAGAATGCAGGAGAACATATGAAAACCATATATTTGATAAAGGATTAATATTCAAAATATATAAAGAAACCCTATAACTCAGTAGCAAAAAAGAAAACCACAAAACAGATATTTTGCTTTTTTTTTTTTTAAAGATTTTATTTATTTATTTGACAGAGAGAGATCACAAGTAGATGGAGAGGCAGGCAGAGAGAGAGAGAGAGAAGCAGGCTCCCCACCGAGCAGAGAGCCCAATGCGGGACTCGATCCCAGGACCCTGAGATCATGACCTGAGCCGAAGGCAGCGGCTCAACCCACTGAGCCACCCAGGCGCCCCTATTTTGCTTTTTTTAATGGACAAAGAACTTGAATAGACATTTCTCCAAAGATGACATACAAATAGCTGACAGGTATATGAAAAGATGCTCAACATCACTAATCATTACAGAAATGCCAATCAAAATCACAATGAGATACCACCTCATACCTGTTAGGATGACTAATTACCAAAAAACTGTAAGATAACAAGTGTTGGTGAGAAGGTTGAGTAGAAAGCTGGTGTATTGTTAGTGATAACATAAAATAGTGCTGCTACTATGGAAAATAGTAGGGAGAGTACTCAGGAAATCAAAAAAAGATCTACCACATGACCCAGGAATCCCATTTCTGACACTATCTCCAAAAGAACTGATATGTGAACCTCAAAGAGATATTTGTATTCTCATGTTACTGCAACATTATTCACAATAGCCAAGATATGTAAGCAACCTAAATTTCCATTATTGGGTAAATGGGTAAAGAAAATGTACATAAACACAATGGAATATTACTTAGCCTTAAAAAGTAAGGAAACCCTGCCATATGCAGCATCACGGATGAATGAGCATCACTTATTTCACCTGCTAAGTAAAATAAACCAGTTACAGAAGGACAAATACCACATGATTCCACTTATGTATCTAAAATAGGCAAATTCCAGCCACATGCAGAAGAATGAAACTGGACCATTTCCTTACACCACACACAAAAATGGGCTCAAAACGGATGAAAGACCTCATTGTGAAACAGGAATCCATCAAAATCCTTGAGGAGAACACAAGCAGCATCTCTTTGGCCTCAGCTGCAGCAACTTCTTCTAGAAACATCACCAAAGGCAAGGAAAGCTACGACAAAAATGAACTAATGGGACTTCATCAAGATCAAAAGCTTTTTTTTTTTTTTTAAGATTTTATTTATTCTTAACCAACAGAGCCACCCAGGCATCCCAAGATCAAAAGCTGTTGCACAGCAAAGGAAAGAGTCAGCAAAACCAAAAGACAACTGACAGAATGGGAAAAGAGATTTACAAATGACATCAGATAAAGGGCTAGTATCCAGAAATCTATAAAGAACTTAAGAAACTCAACACCCAAAGAACAAATAATCCAATCAAGAAATGGGCAGAAGGCATGAACAGATATTTCTGCAAAGAAGAAATCCAAGGGATGCCTGGGTGGCTCAGTTGGTTGAGCGGCTGCCTTCGGCTCAGGTCGTGATCCCAGCGTCCTAGGATCGAGTCCCACATCGGGCTCCTTGCTCGACAGGGAGCCTGCCTCTAGCCTGCCACTCTGTCTGCTTGTGCTTGCGCTCTGTATCTCTCTCTCTCTCTCTCTCTAACAAATAAATAAAAAAACCTTAAAAAAAAAAAAGAAGAAATCCAAATAGCCAACAGACACATGAAAATGTGCTCACCATCACTTGGCATCAGGGAAATAAAAATCAAAACCACAGTGAGCTATCACCTCACACTAGTCAGAATGGCTAAAATTAACCAGTCAGGAAACCACAGGTGTTAGCGAGGATGCAGAGAAAGGGGAACCCTCCTACACTGTTGGTGGGAATGCAAGCTGATGCAGACACTCTGTAAAAGAGTATGTAGTTTCCTCAAAAAGTTGAAAATAGAGCTACCCTATAACCCTATAATCACACTACTGGGTATTTACCCTAAAGATACAAATGCAGTGACCTGAAGGGGCACGTGCACCTGAATGTTTATAGCACAATGTCCACAACAGCCAAACTATGGAAAGAACCTAGATGTTCATCAACAGATGAATGGATATAGAAGATGTGGTATATATACACAATGGAATACTATGCAGCCATCAAAAAACCCTTAAAATCTTGCCATTTGCAATGACATGGATGGAACTAGAGGGTATTATGCTGAGTGAAATAAGTCATTCAGAGAAAGACCTTTATCATATGATCTCTCTGCTATGAGGAGTTTGAGAGGCAGGGCAGGGATTCCTGAGGGGCAGGGAGGGAAAAATGAAACAAGATGAGACCGGGGTGGGAGACAAACCATAAGAGACTCTTAATCTCAGGAAACAAACTGAGGGTTGCCGGAGGGGGTGCGGGTGGGGAGGGAAAAGGTGGCTGGGCGATGGACATTGAGGGGGTATATGCTATGGTGAGCGCTGTGAATTGTGTAAGACTGATGATTCACAGACCTGTAGCCCTGAAACAAATAATACATTAGTTAATTAAAAAAATGAAATTCATAGAAATAAAGACTAGAATGGTAGTTGCCAGGGTCTGGGAGCCAGGAAAAATGGGGAGAAGCTGTTCAATAGGTATAAAGTTTCACTTATGAAGAATGAACAAGTTCTAGAGATGTGCTGTATAACATAGTTATACCATACTGTGTAACAGTACTGTATAACAGCTGTACAACATTGTATCTATAGTTACATCGCACTGTGTAACAGTACTGTAACTGTACTGTGCACTTACACATTTGTTAAGAGGATAGAACTCATATTAAGTGTTCTTACCAAAATGAGTACACATCTTTGAAAAACAAAATTAAATTAAATCAAATTAATGTAGAAAATGGAATGCTTTGCCCAGAGAGCTAGTTATTACCTCCTCCTCTTTACAATAATGTATTGCCAATCCAGTTTTATGGGTCAGCTTCCTATGAACAAGCTACAAAGAATAAAATGACAAGAACTCACACTCTTAGGAACAGATATACTTTATTTCTGAGGAACAGATATACTTTATTCTCTTAGTTAACAAATGTTTGAGTGTGTTCTAAGCTAGCTTTGTGCTAGGCACTGTATTTGAATTGCAAGCAAAATCAGACATGATCCTTACTCTCACGTGGGAAAGACAATCACTGATTAAATATTCATATGAATAAATGCATAATTGCACACTAACAGAAGCCCTAGCTATAAAAGGAATGCAATTTTATAAGCACAATTCTTGGAAGCTATATTAAAGAAGATTTACTAGACTGTGGGGTCAGTGAAGTCTTACCTGATTAAGTTAGTCTTAAATTGAAACCAGAAAGATGAGTACAAAGCAATGAGATGAGAAGAGACATGGGAAAAGTAATCCTGAGAGCAGGAGTACTGAGTACAAAGGCTCAGGGACAGGCCAGGGAATTATGCCTTTGATGTAACAAAAGAAACTGAGACAGACCTGAAAGACTGGGCCAAATATCCTGAGTGATATAAAATTAGTCATTTCAGATCATTTGTTCAGCTGTAGTCTCTAAAAATAGGACCTCTGTGGCTAAAGGCCCCTAATAGGCTTATTCATAAAGTCTTCATGTTTGTTACTATTATCATCACTAACAAGTGCTGGGCACTTACTACAGGCCATGTACTCTGCTTAGCACTGCGTACAGTTTATCCCACTTGATGTTTACATGAAGTCCACGGTATGTTATTTACATTTCATATACAAGACATTATGAACTTAAGTGATTTGCCCACATTCATATAGCTACTAATTAATAAGCTGAGATTTTAATAGGGATGTTCTGATCCAAGTCCATGCTTTAATCACTATGCTACACTATAGTGATACTATTCAGAAGAAAGACCTAGTATGTGTGGTGGCCGTAAAAATGTGCCAGCTTCAGGGGAAAAACTGACCAAGGATCTCAGTTGCCACATTCTGATATCCATCACCATCTGCGTGCTATAGACTCAATGTCTGAGTACCCCCCATTACGATGATACATGAAGGTGGGGCCTTTGAGAGGTAATAAGATCATGAGAGCAGAGCACTCACGAATGGGATTAGGACCCTTATAAAGGAGACCTGAGGGAGCTCCCTCATCCCTTCCACCATGTGAGGACTGAGCAAGAAGACAGCAAGCTATGGAGCAGAAAGTAGGCTCTCACCAAAAACCAAATCTGCTAGTGCCTTGATCCTGGATTTATTAATCCCCCAAATTGTGAGGAATAAATTTTTGTTGTTTGTGAGTCATCCAGTCTATGGTAATTTGTTAGGGCAGCCGAAACAGTCTAGTACTGTGTTTGTGTACCTCAAGTATACTTTTCAGGGACTGCTCCCAGCCCAGGACTGAGTACAAGAGGCATATTAGAACTGGACAATTCCTAGGAAACATGTGATTTCTCTCACAACTGACCTTGGCTTGACAACAGTGGATAGCCTTCAAAAATCTACAACAGGACACTTCTACCCAATCTACCCTCTTCTTTCCTTACCTTGGGGTCAGCTTTGCATCACAGCCCAATTATACTCCCAGCCTTTTCTGACTCCCTTCCCATTTTCTCTCATGGGGCTTGTTTCCCTAATGAAATTCATACACATTTTATCCTGTTCTAATATCTGTTTCTTGGAGGACACAGACCAAGATGGTGTTCAGTAAAACATATATATAATTTAAAAAAGCTGATAGAAAAGGAAAAGGTCCCAAGGCTTTTTAGCACTCTCCCTAAGCTCATACCTCCCAATCTCAGTTGATTAGAGGTACTAAAGTTACAGATTCTAATCCATTTATTTTCAATCTATTCCCTATCAATATCAATCTTTCTGGGATGGTTTCAATTTATACCTACTCCCATATCATAATATTACCTCTCTTTCCTTGTTGAAATTTCATCTAATGAAATGATGATGTCTAATGAAATGATGATGAAATGAAATGATGATGGAGTTTATGGGATATTAATGAAGCAAGACTGGCCAATGGACTGATGGTGCTGAAGACTGGCAGTAGGTTCATAGGAGTTTACTATTCTGTTTATTTGTTATATAGATTCAACATTCTCCATAAGAGGAAAAAAAAAGTGTTCTGATTTGGATAAAAATTATATGGTCACCCTAGCTCTAATCCAGGCCAACTAATCTGTTCCACTGGTAACAGTGGAAACTCAGGAGTTCCCATGCAAGACCCAAGGCCGAGCACAAAGCTATTGCCATTCTTGGAAACTAATGAGTTTAAAACAAAAACAAAAACAAACAAACAAAAAAAAACACTTCTTTTTTTTTTTGAATCTTTAATGTCTTCTTGTTGCTACAAGTGCTAGAAACTGAATCACAGAAAAATACAGAAGTACAGAGAAAGAAAAAAAAGAAGAATATTTTGATTGTATACCAGTAAAAAACAACAGTACATGATTTAAGACTTGGTTGGATTTTGAGACTCACGTTGTCATCAGGAATGGCCTCAGGCCTCCCTCCACACTTTTTTTGAATCATGGTAGACTTCCCTTTCATGATGGCAGGATGAATGTCAGTTTCCCCAGTTTATGTCTCGTGTTCTCTGTGTATCTTTCTCAATCATTCTAAAAAAAGGTTAGATTTAGCTCTGATTGTACCGACTCATGTTACAGGCCTCTTTAAGCCAATCACAATTCCTAGGAAGATGGAATATGCTGATTGGTCAGTCCTAGCTTGAGTGTCCAACAATGAATGTTGAAGGCTATACCCACACAGACTAAGGGAAATAGTTATTCTGTATCAGGGTGCTACTATAAAAAGAAGGAAATAGATGCTGGGCAGCAGATATAATTGTTTAGTAGCCCCCTCATCTGCCTAGGAATCAACTGCTTAATCATCATGGAAGTGAGAGGCAGGACCATTTTTTTTTTTAGACGCAGAAACATGACTTTAAGTCTACTCAAAAACTCAAGCTAATAAAAAATTCTACTTGTAGAATTATTCTCCTCCCTTGAGATTCATTATAAGTGATAAAACTGCACAAGATTTATATTGCCTCTACTCCTTCTCCTTTATCACCAAAGGCTCTGTTTTGATTTACTTGTATTTTTTATTTTTTAAAAATAAAATGAAACTGGATTTGTACCTCACTAATTAGGTACAATATACAGCAAATTGTGTAGCAAGGACAGAGTTAATAGCAGAATAAAGGAAAGGTTTTTCAATACATGTATTATTCTTTTTTCCTCTGAGAAGACATGCTTGAAACTGAATTTTAAACACTTCAGCACTGGTGAAACAAATTAATAATGGCTCAGACACCGAGGTGTTGCATATTATTCATGATCTTGAAATTATTAATGTAACACTGAGCCATTATTACCACATATTGCCATCACAGTAATTAACACATCTTATCTAATAGAATAAAGCCGTCAAATCAAACTAAGAAGTAATTAAGTTACGTAACTACACAGCTGAGGCAGAAAGATGCATGTCAAATGAATTAAAAATTGCAGCTCACCTAGGTGGTTTTGAATAGCCAAGCAGGGTGATTTGTTATTTACTGCCTACTTTACCATTGATAAGTCACTTCACTGCATTATGCCTCAATCTCTATGTACTATGAAGAAACTAGAATAAAGTGTTTACTAAACTAGTGTCCTTAAGAATTATTGAGGCAGCTTCTGAAAAATCTATATTCCCTGGTCTCCCTTGGAAACAGTAATTGAGATGGTATACACTAGAAAGCAAGTATGTGTATTTTTTACCCCCAGGTGATTCTGAAGTCTGTGAGATCCATGAGCCACATTTTGAGGAGAAAGATTTTCAAAGGTCCTTCTAGTCTTAATATCAATGATGTGGTCACTGGCTTTCCCAGAAATACTAGAGAAGTTTTTGTCAGAAGTTGGCATTTCCTTCATATATGAAAGGCCCATGATCCCTGTTATCTACTTATGGTCTGACCCCTCTCTTCCCTAAAACAAGCATGAAAAAAAGTAAAAAAGCAAAAGAAGAGAAAAATAACCATTTTCAGCTTTTAAGAAATATCACTCAGCTCTGAAATTATTCCAAACCTTAACACTCATGTCCTATCATAAGTAGTAAATGAGTAACACAGAAGAAATCATAAATGTGAGGAACAATTTATAATTTTAATGAAACTAAGAAAACTCTGTAATGTATTCTTCCAAATGCCTCTTCCCTTTTAGTTCTTTAATTTCACAGAGTCTAGATTACTTATAGAGAAAGCACAAAGTCTTAAATTTAAAAAGATTATAATTGTGGTAAATTAGAAGCTAGTGGTATCCTGAGATTTTCCAAAGATCTGAGAATAGCTTGCAAGAATGTAATCAGGTTTTATTTATCAGATTGTGAGACTTAATCAATATTTAGCCCATTCTTACTGCCCTGGCTAATAGATCATTGTGCCTGGCACAGCACAGACATACTATAAATATAAAGCAAAAAGTGGGGAGGGAAGTTTTTGGTCAATTTAAATGTATAATTGCTCATGTGTAAAATGAACAAAATGAGTTATTAATTTATACATTCATACATAAAATCACCAACAAAAAAAAATAGCATAGTAATTTCGAAAGTCTCTTTTATTGCACTCTGAGTCTTCCCAATTTTGACATTCATGGCTTGGTGACCATCAGAGCCTCTTTTTGAGTTAAGCAGCACAGCTGTCCAAAGCAGTGTCATCACTGCCATACAAGCTGTTTGAGATAAAATACTGTTTGGGTCAGCATATGAAGAGATCCCTGGAAATCTCAGCTTGAAATGTGACATAATGTTCTCACAACACTGGCGGTGACACTGAAGAGGAGTTCTAGGGGTAAGGGTAGAAGCAGAGACTAGAAGGCTTGTCCAGGGACCTCTAAGACTTCACAGCATGTGTGCTGTGCAACCAGGCAAGCTCCAACATAATTTACCACCAGCTTGGCAGCACACTCATTACCACAGAGCTAACTGAGCTAACCTTTAACGTGTTGGCATATTTTTACCACCTCAGGGAACCCAGGTGGAGCTGGAAATAAAAACCCCATTTTAACTTTTAAAATCTATTATCTAGGGATTCACAGACATACACTTGGGGTTTGGTAACAAGGGAGAGGAGACCTGTCACCACTAGCTGGGTGACCCTGCATAAGTTACCGTCTACGCCTTAGATCCTTCGTCTATAAAATGAAGACAAAATGGCAACTTAAAAAACAGAATCAAACAGAATATCGTATCTAACACTTCTGGCTGAGTGACTGGGCACAAAATCAGCATGTAATAAATTTTAGCTATTATTATTATTTGTATCATTCATTCATTCCATAAATATCTACTAAGCACCTAATATGTACCAGGAATTTTACTATATCACAATATTTCCACAATCTGGTTATTGGAATATTCTCAAATAATTTTAATACTATTTTCTTACATTTCCTTCATTATTTTTTCCTTTTTTTATTGAGGTATAAATGACATAACATTACATTAGTTTCAGGTATACCATGTAAAAATTTGATATTTGTATACATTGCAAAATGATCATGACAGGAAGTCCAGTTGACATCCATCACCACACAGAGCTATAAATTTTTCTTCTTGTGATGAGAACTTTCAAGATCTACTCTATTAGCTACTTTCAAATTTAAGTTTTTCTTTAAATTGACTTTATTTCAATACCTACTCTAGTCTCCTAAACATCAAACCTGTGACATCACAGGTTTTATATGCCAGTTTTACTTTTTTAACACATTAACATAACCAGAGTACAATTAAATATTTGTAAACGGTTATCCATAAATCACCTAAAATCATCAGTAGTGGGCGCAATTCACTTTAGAAAATATAAAGACAGTGTCTCTCTGTCCTCAAAGAGCTTTTCTCTTTGCCAAGCAATTCTGCAATCACATAGGGGAGGCCTAGGATCTTACTTACTAAAAAGTATTTAGGGGGACGCCTGGGTGGCTCAGTTGGTTAAGCAGCTGCCTTCGGCTCAGGCCATGATCCCAGCGTCCTGGGATCGAGTCCCACATCGGGCTCCTTGCTCGGCAGGGAGCCTGCTTCTCCCTCTGTCTCTGTCTGCCACTCTGTCTGCCTGTGCTCGCTCTCGCTCCCACTCTCTCTCTGACAAATAAATAAAATCTTAAAAAAAAAAAAAATAAAAAGTATTTAGGGTCCAGCTGTCAGGAAGGGCCAATGAGATGCAAGTCCTGACGGAAACATGACTGCAGAGAAATAGTTCTGAACATGAGCAGGATTCAAAAAACTTAAGAGGAGAGCGCAGGCTTTCCCTTAATGAATCTGAAAGTGGCAAGGTAATGCAATTACCTTATTCTAACAGAGACTATCTGCTGTGGCACCCCAAGAATCACATTATGCATGCAAACCAATACCTGCTGAGAATACACTACTCCTAATGTAATAATCCCATGCATTTCTTCAGCATCACGGGGCTGTCACACAGACAACCCCTTACTGCATTACATGATAGTCTCACTGGCAATGTACTGTGAACAGGGTACCATACACATCAACCAAGTTAGATCAAAGTCTCTGATAATATATACAGGAAATCTTTCCCTCCATCCTAGCTGCAAAGTACTAACAAAGACTTGAACAGGCAACTCAGGGCTGTGCCTTTGATCCCTCTTTTAAGGCTAGAAAGAGATCTGCAAAGGTGGCCACTGCAAGAAGCTTCCTTCTTCAATCTCCCCTACCCAGGGCTGAAGGCAAGCATTGCAGCCAGGGGAACACATCACAGCCACAGCCAGAGAACATTTATGCCTTCCAGTCTCAGCATGGTAGGAGACTGAGTAGAAAGCTTGCTTCCCCCAGATTATCTGTTCACTCATTTCAGCAAATATTTGTTAAGCATTATTATTTGCCAAGCATGAAGATAGACCCTAAGGGAAAAGAGATGAATAAAACCCCATCTCTGCCCTTCTGGATTTCACACTGTAGAAAGAGCGGACCACAAACCAAAGTGTAAGTGCAAAGTACACACATCTGGATGATGTGTGCTAAAATAGAAATACAAGATACAGTGGGAGCCAGGCAGGGAGGTCAGAGTGAAGGAACCCCTCAGCTCTGCTTCAGGAGTTAAGTCCAGGAAGGGATCAGAAAGAAGAGAGCACAAGCAGGGATATGAAGGGATATGCTTAGTGGGGCAGGAGAAGAAAAGGTGAGGGTGCACACACCTAGAAAAAACAAGAACAAAAACTGACTACAGAAACAGCATGGCAGAATCAAGCACGACAGGCTGTTTGGGCTAAACGGAGAGGCAGGACCAGATCATACAGGACCTTTCTCAGGATGCCTGGGTGGCTCAGTCAGTTAAGCCAGTGCCTTAGCTGGGGTCATGATCCCAGGGTCCTGGGATCCCGTTCCACATCGGTCTCTGGCAGGGAGCCTGCTTCTCTCCCTGCCTCTGCCTGCTTGTGCACTCGCACTCACTCTCTCTCTGACAAATACATAAATAAATAAAATCATTAAAAAAAAAAGGGCTTTCTCTCAGCAAAGAAGAAAAGGCAGTTCTTAATCCTAGATTTATGCTATTCATTTATTCAGTTCTGTCTCAATTTTATAGTGTCAGCCCAATCTTTGGAGAGTGGCTTTAAAATCTGTCCATCCTGGGGAATTCACTGTATTCGTCAATGTTCATGTTTTGAGGACATGATTACCACAATTAATTGATATTAGAAAGGTATACGAACTTCATACAAAAGATGCAAAAAAAAAAAAAAATCCACAAGAAATAAATAGCTAAACCGGCTTTGATAAACACATACCCACACACCCTTAGAAGTATGGGTCATGGAAAAAAAGAACAGATTCCTTTCCCTGAGTAACTTTTGCAGGGCTGCCACTCAGTATGCTTGATAATTCCATTGTAAACAAGTTCCCTTAACTGAACTTGACTTTATCAAATTTTACCTACAGGCTCTATTTTGCTCTGCAAAAGTACAGACTGGTGCCCAGGGTAGTGGCTGAGGGCTTAGAGCCAGTAAGCCTGAGGCATCACGGGCCTCACCAGATCCACTGTTGGCTTACCAAGAATCAGTGTCTTTTGTCCCCAAACTGGTTAAAGCCAGTTTTACATTTGTTATTATAATGACCTAGTTTCTTTTAAAATTATACAAACTGGTAAAATACAAAAACAAAAAGAGTTGCCTCTATGAAAACTAATTGTTAAAAAACAAACAAACAGAACTTCTGAAGATTTTACCACCTGTTATAAAGTTACAACAATTGAAAATTCTATTATGGGTATGGTTTACTTAAAAAAGGCAAAAGCAAACTGGTGTAGCCATACTTCAGAAATGGCCTTGTTGTTACATCTACGCTTAGGGAATTAATGCATAAATGCTGTACACTTTATGTTAAAATATTATGATGTGTACAGTTCATCTTTTATGATTACTTTCTTTAATGTTTTGAATAGGATCCCCAGTGATGAATCCTAATCTTGTTTAATATAGCAATTAGGGTCTGGCTTTGCCACTGACTACCTATGTGGTATTGTACATGTCACTTTAACCTTGTATCCCTCAGTTCCCTCATATACTAAACTGAGAAATAATAGTATTTACCTCACAGAACTGTGAACTATGAGAGATACACTTACTAATGAGTCCAAAAGCTTATCTTGGCCCACAGCACTTAACAAATGTTACACTGATTTTCAATATCATCATAATCATCCTATTTGGGATGAGGTCACAAGAGCTTCCACTTCTAGTTTCTATAATTCTCCATTATTTACATTTTTACAGTAAGCAGTATATAATTTATGCTTGGTTAAAAAAATGTTGTTATATTTTGAAAATGAGTATGGAAAAAGAAAGTTCTCCTTAATCTAGATAAATGAAGATGTTCAGAGTACATTAGGAAATTATTTCAAAAGGAGGAACAGTAGGAAATATAACATATTTGCTCTTTTGAGCTTGTTGGATTTGTTTGGGAAAGATGTTCCACAGTAGTGTTTACTGGAATAAAGGTTCAGGAGAGAATGGTTAGATGGAACTCTAATTAACGTCTTAAATTTAAAGTTAGGATGTCAGAGGCAGCACACTGCTCTTTAGGAAAGACAAGTTGGATCACTGTGCCATTTTACAGCTTTTGTCTTTAAAATACCTTTGACTATTAGAACCCCAGAAAGACAACACAACATACACACCAATGGGCCCCATAAATGACCATGGCTGGACCTTTCCATGAGCCACAAAGACCACCACAGTCTTTAGAACATACCCAGGCTGGAACACCTTTGTAGTTTACCACAGATTTCTAGAAAAGATTTAGTTGGTTAGAAGACTGGGCAGGAAGGGGACTTAGAAATGAACACAGGGGTGCCTGGGTGGCTCAGTGGGTTAAAGCCTCTGCCTTTGGCTCAGGTCATGATCCCAGGGTTCTCGGATGGAGCCCCACATCGGGCTCTCTGCTCAGCGGGGAGCCTGCCTCCTTCTTTCTCTCTGCCTCCTTCTCTGCCTACTTGTGATCTCTGTCAAATGAATAAATAAAATCTTAAAAAAAAAAAAAAAGAAGAAGAAGAAATGAACACAAGCAAAGAGGTGTGGTCCTATCCTTCTTTATTATCCCATAGATTTTTAAGGATGAGGTTGCCACAATTTCAGTATTCTATCAATTTTTCTGTGTCAGCATGCGCATGTACCCTTACATACATACATAATCATGCATGTATTAAGAACACTTCAGCAGGGGTACCTGGGTGGCTCGATCATTAAATGTCTGCCTTCAGCTCAGGTCATGATCCCAGGGTCCTGGAATAGAGCCCTGTGTCCGGCTCCATGCTCAGCGGGAAGCCTGCTTCTCCCTCTCTCACTCCCCCTGCTTGTGTTCCCTCTCTCACTGTCTCTCTGTCAAATAAATAAATAAAATCTTTAAAACAAACAAACAAACAAAGAATAGTTCAACAAATGTAACAAAAAAGCTTTGTGCATTCAAATAAAACAATAGCTTCTCTATTTTTAAAAAACTAAGCAAAGAACACAGATTTTTTTTATACATAATCCCTATATCCTTCCATCCTGCAGTCCTTCCTGCCTCTAACCCCTCGTTCCTATGAACCAAGCCTTAAAGGCCTACCATGACTAACTGGATTATGAAAATCAGACCTGGGCACAGGATGCTCTCAGAGCAGTTTGGGGTTCGGTCTCTAGGAACAATTTCATGATCAGGTTGCCTGAACAACCTTTCCTAAGCCAAAACAGAATGCACACTTTTAGCTGTTTACCAGGTGTATCGACTTTGAGAACAGCAGATGACACATCCTAAAAACTTGCGTGAAAAATTCCCTCTGCCCAAGCCTTCATTACTCTCAAGACAGTTATGCTTTATCACAATTTACTGTGGTTGGGTATTCCCCAATGTTCCAAAGAATTCATTTCCCCCAGTCGAAGGGAAGGGAAGGGAAGGGAAGGGAAGAGAAGAAGGAAAGGAATGAGGGAGGGAGGGAGGAAAAGGTCAAAAAAAAAAAAAAAAGAAAAGGAAGGAAGGAAGGAAGGTAGAAAGAAAGAAAGGAAGGAAGGAAGGAAGGAAGGAAGGAAGGAAGGAAGGAAGGAAGGAAGGAAGGAAGGAAGAAAGAAAGAAAGAAAGAAAGAAAGAACAGAACAGAACATAGTCTTTCAGTACCATCCAAATACTCTGGGGTCTGACTATAATACTTATGTTAATCACCTGCACTGGTTAACAAACTCGCTAACTGCCAAGACTCTTTTGTTCCCAGTGAATCAAAAGTAAGAGGGAAATTCTTCAGATAATTCAAGTCTCTTATGTGATTATTATAAATGGGTGTTTAGCTACATAGTGCCAGATATTAGGCTAAGTCAAAATTGGCTATTTATGTCTGGATGGTCTTAAAACAAAGTAACAGATCCCTTTAAATCTCAGTTTCCAGTCTGTAATACACAGAAATAATAATAGCATATACCTCAATGGGTTACAGTGACAATGAAACAAGATCGTACATGCCAAACACTAATTCTAGAGTCCTTTAAGTAGGAAAATATCTGACAGTATCTGGCATACTGTGCGCTCAGTAAATGTTTACTACCACCACCACAACCACCATCACTACTACTGAGAGACAAAAATAGTTCTGGAGGCTCTGAATATTCCAGATTGACTACCCACATGGATCAATTTTATCACATAAATTTTCAGCTTGCCACGACAAAGATGTACCATAAAGAAGGCAGTCATCACTCCCTGGTTTCCAAGTAGGGAAGCACAGTACCGTTTATAAAATTTACCTTTATCTTAGTTGGGTACATCAAATTAAAGTAAAAGCACTCATAAATCTGAAGCAGTTGTTCCTGTCACCGTAATTTGAAAACAAACAGTAGGTACACTTTCTAAATTTTTATCTACCCCTCTGATAACAGAACTCAGTAATAAGTTTCATATTTTCATGTGTAATCACAGGTGACAATCTAAGGCTCATTCATGCACCAGGGGCCCCAAAGCCATAAAGGTAAAAAATGTTCACCTATAGCTTAAGATGCTATAAATAGGCTGTGTTTGACAAAAAAGCTTTGTTGGCAGCAGTTGAGATTTTATGAATGGTTACATCTAGCAGCAGATGGACACTATAGGAATCTGACCCATCAATGCTAAGGTGCTTTTTTTGGTTTTAGTATACTTAATATTTCTGCTTACTGTTCTCTACTGATCTCTCATCACGGACACATAAAACAAAACCCCAAACATGCCCACTCACTTCCACCACCAATTAAAAAACTATGTTCCACCAGCTTTTCTCAGTATCCTAAAAACACTATGAACAGCCTGGAACTACATCATTATACATTGTATATTCTTTCTTCTGCGTTCCTCTCTTGTTAGTCCAATCTTCTGCTATTATTACCACATTTACCTTTCTCATCTATACTTTTTGATGTAAGGCAATTGGTTGAAGCATAGTTATTAAAAAACAACCCTTACAGACTGCTTAGGAGACACAAATGTAACAGCTTTTCCTAAGAGTGAAAACAAGTTTCCTTTGCTTTGTCACTTCCTCTCACAGAAGGGGAAGTTATGTTGTTATTGTGTTTCTACAGCAGTTCTAGATCCTGTGAGAAGTGCCAGGGAAAGAGATAAATAGGAACCCTCCACACCCCTTTCAAAAGAGGCTCCTCTAGCAATGTGCTCACACACTCTACCTTACACTCTCCCTTTGTGAAAGATACCTCATTTCAGGGAGAACAAATCAAACCAAGATTTCCCTCTTCTCGTCTTGTGTGCTCATTCTAAAAAGAAAAGAAAAAAAAAGGACTGAAAATTGTATTCCATTTGAGGACATATAAGTGCAGTGAACCAAGTGAACTAAGCACCTAAAATAGACGTGGCTCCCTTCCACAGGTAGAGTCAGCTCCAGAATTACAATATAGAAAGACACAGGACAGCAACCTGATTGGGAGGGGAGGTTAGGGTGGTGGAGCTACACTGGAAGTCACTTTTATTTTTGCCTAAATTGTGCATGTTCCATCAGGGTGACAAGTGCTAAGGATGGAGGATGATGGGCATTACTGATGGGGCTGGGCATCTGTCCAGGAGCTTTTGGCTCAGCCACTGTGCACATGGCAGAGGGACATGTGGAAGCAGAAGCCCCAGTTCCTACCTTGATTGACAAAGATAACCAAGTCACATGCATTTCCGTTGTCTCTGCTTTGGTATGATTTGATACAGTCTTAATTATAAGAGAGAAGATAGCATGTATTTTTGTGAGCCATCTAATAAAGGACCTAGCATCTAGTCAGCTCTTTATAAATACCCGTAGAATGGAGTCAAATCAGAGAGTGTCAGCAGAAATCTATGACAGACGGTTTTAATCACATATATGTTTAAAAGTTTTAAAAACTGGGGTGCCTGGGTGGCTCAATGGGTTAAAGCCTTTGCCTTCGGCTCAGGTTGTGATCCCACGGTCCTGGGATCGAGCCCTGTATCAGGCTCTCAGCTCAGCGGGGAGCCTGCTTCCCTTCCTCTCTCTCTGCCTGCCTCTCTGCCTGCTTGTGATCTCTGTCTGTCAAATGAATAAATAAAAATCTTTTTTAAAAAAAGTTTTTAAAAGTAAAATGGCAATACATTTTCATAGAAGAAAGATTTGAAAATGATTAACAGAAACATGAAAATAGAAATCATCTTTTAAGATTTGAAAGTCATTTCTCCCACATTTTAACATTTTATAAGATCAGAAGTGATTTTCTTTTTAATATCTATATTTTTTGGTTTTAAAAAATACTGCTAAATAGGGACTACTCATACAAAAACTGTACAATGTATAATATTTTCTTAGGCCTGTAATTTTTAAAAACATCTTTCTGCCACTTTTGGTAGATATCCTCCCTGTCTTCATATACATGTATTCACATTTGTATCGATAGTTGTATCTATTTTTACATATCTCTGGAAAACAATCTGCTCTTTGTTAAATAACATACATAAACTGCGGTCCCTTTCACTAACTGAAGTTCTTTTATGTCATTTTTAATGGTTTCAGAGCACTCCTTGGAGTGAAGACTTCACTGTTAGTTATTCTGGGGTGATTCTTGGATACGTTGGTTCCCAATCATAAATAATACTATGATGAACATCTATAATGACATCTATATATTTTCACATGCATCCCTATGTTTTTAGCATACTTCCTGGAAGCAGAATGTCTGGATCAAAGGTAGGGAAATTTTAAAGGACAATAATAGTCCTTTCACTGAGTTTAACTATATGCTAGGTATTTACTAAACAATAAGTCAGGTAATTTTTACAACAACCCATGAGTTAGATACTACTATTGTCTCCACTTTACAGATGGGGAGGTAAAGTCTTACAGAGAATGGCATTGAAAGAGCCTCTGGCAAATCTCAGAAGACCAACTGATCTGGCTTGCCCACATCTACACCAATCAACCCATAGAGAGTCAGAATTACTGTACTTGACTTGGAGTGGGAAAAGTCAACCTGCAGTGGGTGTTATAATACACCTACAGCACTATTTTAAAAGATCACAAGGCCACCACTGCAGTCTTATGAGTTCGAATACACCCTGGCACTGTGGAAAATGTTCTTTTCCACTTCCCAGAGCTGTCCAATGGGACTGAGCAATAGGTGGTTGCAGGAATAAGAGCAAGAAAAAGAAACCCTATGATCAGGGCATTTGAGTTCTGGTAATTTTCGATTTCCAACCAAACAATTCAACTACATAAAGTGGGAAGGGAAAAAATACAGACAACTCAAGAAGCTCAGCTCTAAGCTTATAGAACTCCTCTGTATTGGAGAGATCAGTCAAATAAATCAGACTTTAATTTCCAGTTTTAATCATTAGGAAAAAAAAGTATTTTTTTTCAAAAAACAAAATTTATATTTCTGTTGGCTTAAGAAAAAGCACATTTGGAAAGGAAGAAACAATTTCATAAAAGACCAAAAAGATTTCACAAATTATTTCTTAAATATACACAATAACACCATGCAGAACTAAAAATAAATTAAATTGCACTGTATATGAATTTTCCTGTCCTCTTTCCTCCCACCCTTCTTCTGCTTCCATGTTATTCAGTAAGTTCTCCCAAATCAGGGTGTCTCTATAGCCCACTAACCACACCCCAAAATCATCCATTTCTCTTAGGATTTCCTTGGGAGTATCTCAAATTTAGGGCTGGCATGTGAGTTACTTAAGAAGCCATGGCTTTATGGGTTAGCTAAGCAGATGTGTAGCCTCCAGGCTATGCCTCTGAGGTCTCTCCTGCCATCTGTATCCAGACCTCCAGCGGATTGAGTACTAATATTTTGGCCCAAAACAGTAACAGAAGTTTGTCTGGTCTCATGACTCTGTCATCAGGATTACAAATTGACCTGGCTCATTTCCCAAACTAACAAGGTTTGGAAGACTCAAACGTTACCAATGAAGACTTCATTCAAAATATGCCAAGAATATGTCAACCCACAACACACCTCCTGGGTTTTATAAGAAATCAGCCTGACTTTGAACCACTATTATCTTTTCTGCCTGAAAAAAACCTCAGGGGAGATATGAATACCTCAGGGAGGTATTCAGTCAAGAGGATGTTACTCTGGGTGGGTATTTTCCCTCCTGGAGTTGTAGAATATATTGATCAAGAGTTTCAAATTTAGGTATTCTAAGAGTACATAAAGTGTTCTGGGCAGTTTGGCATTCATCTATCGATTATACAGTGCAATACAAGAGAATGTATTGATTCTTTCTAAGATCTCACTCCTCTCACTACTAATCGGTTTGTTTCAGAGAAGAGACAGTGTGAACTGTGTTCAGAAATCTGACTAGTCCATGGGGTGCCTGGGTGGCTCAGTGGGTTAAGCCTCTGCCTTCGGCTCAGGATCCTGGGATCGAGCCCCGCATCTGGCTCTCTGCTCACCGGAGAGCCTGCTTTCCCCTCTCTCTCTACCTGCCTCTTTGCCTACTTGTGATTCTCTGTCAAGTAAATAAATAAAATCTTAAAAAAAAAAAAGAAATCTGGCAATCCACCAGAGCAGATAGAGTAGAACATCAGGATCTGATAGGCCCAGGTTAAATCCCCAATACTTGCAATCTGTGTGACTTTGGCCATGTTATTCACTCTGACTCTCAGTCTCTGTGATAAAGGGACAATGAAACCCATCTCAAAGACTTAGTGTGAGGAGTTAATGAGACCTATGTGAAAATTGCCGAAAGCAGAATAGGGCTTAATACAAGTTAATTCTCCTCATTAAAAAACAAGACAGGTGGGGGGGTGTATTACACTTTGTCCTTTTTGGCTTTGACTTCTTCCTTTTTTTTTTTTTTAAGATTTTATTTATTTGACAGAGAGAGAGAGAGAGAGAGAGCACAAGTAGGCAGAGGGGCAGGGAGAAGGAGAGGGAGAAGCAGGCTCTCAACTGAGCAGGGAGCCCAATGTGGGGCTTGATTCCAGGACCCTGGGATCATGACCTGAGCTGAAGGCAGTTGCTTAACCAACTGAGCCACCCAGGTGCCCCTCTTCTTCTTCTTTTTTTTAATCAAGTTTCTTTCTTCTATCCTTCCCCACCACACAATTTGATAATGGAGGCGGATTTATCTATCTTTATGTCTGACTGTTTATCCATTAAGTTGAGTCAGCCTCAGCAAGAAAAATAAATAAGAGAATGATACATTGAATGGTAAAGAATAGGAGAGATTAGACAGATAAGTAAATAGATAGATCATATAAGCAGATACCAATATATAGATATAGATATATATTTATATTTTCACAAATGATAGGCGAGGGCATTATGAGTCATAACAGTGCAAGATGGGAGTCACCAGACCCCAATCCCCCATCAAATGGAACTTGATGTTGAGGTGATATCAGCCTGGAATATCTGGATGTCCTAGCAATTAATTCAAGCAGCCAGTCACAAAAATCAACACCTGCCCACCAGCCTCAGGCAGACTAAATTTTGCCTGGTTCAAATTAGAATCTGCCCACTGAGCCAACAGAAATAAAGCCAAGGGACAGAAAAAATTTCCTCAGAATATATGCTTACCTGACTGGTTGGTGGTAGCCATTTTCAGTGCTATGTGTGAAGCTGTAACAGGGAACCATTTTTGATGTGGGACTAGAATGTGACCATGTATTTTAAAAGTGCTGATATGGGGTGGGGTGAGGGAGGACTGCTATGATAGAAAAGAAAGGGTCAGTGTCTTAAATGAGCACAATAAGGGCAGTTAAATTTCTGTAAAACCTAATCTATTCTAGCTATTAATAAGGCTGCCTCGCTCCCCCTCTAAACCTGTATCTCCTATTATTCCCTTCAGACTAATAGGTATACAGCAGTGAGCTTGCGAGATAGGAAAAGTCTGTTTAAGAGCCCAAGCCAGGCAGACCATCTGTCAGCATGATTAATGTGCTGGTTAACATTCAGTTGTCTTTCCTTAGCATGGCGAATGCATCCAACACATCACCTTTGTTCAGCTACCGCATGGCTGGGCCAAGACCAGCAATGCACTTCGATCCTTAATGACACTGTGGGGTTCTTCATCTCCCCAAACCTCTATTAGGCAACCTTCTCAGCTGGGAATTAGAAAAGGAATTTGGTAGCAAAAGTGGCAGCTGCAGCAACAGCAATTGTGACTAGGGCCATTCTGTGAAATCACCTTAACATAAATACATTTTTTAAATGGAAAGTCTGAGGTACCTGGCTGGCTCAGTCAGTAGAGCATATGACTCTTGATATTGAGGCAGTGAGTTTGAGCCCCATGTTGAGTGTGCAGATTACTTTAAAAAATAAATAAATAAAATGGAAAGCCTATTTCATCCACATCAATTCAGCATGCATATACTGAGTACTGAAAGGATTATAGATTAGTTTGTTGAAAAGTCAGAGAGAAATGGGTTCGAATTCTGCCTCTACCAACTGCAAACAGTATAAGTTTGGAGAAGTTACTCAACCGCTCTAAGTATAGTGGCTTCCTTTAATAAAGACTGCCTATTAAAATAATGCTTGTTGAGCTCTTAGCATACAGCACGGCATACAGTAAATCTCAATAAATGATAATTATTATTGTAAAAGCATTGAATGGATACTGGCATCTACAGGCAGACAAAATGCTATCCCAGTCCCTAAGGAGTTAAGTGAAAGATGCCAAAGTAAACACTTTTAACTGCAATAACGCAGCTGTGAGCAAGGCCAGGCTCTAAGAGTTATAAAGACCATGATGGTAACTCAAGAAGAGATTCATTCCAATTTGAGAGACTGAGCAGGTTTTTATGGAGGCAATCACACCTGATCTGAGATTTCAAAGATGGACAGAAGTGAAAGAAATGGAGATGAGAGAAAAGGCACTATAGACAGAGAAAGCTGCACCACCAAAGAAAGGCATGGAGGGTAGACAGAGCAACAGCAAGTGGACTTGTAAGGCTGGTGTGTGGCTGTCGACATGGATAGAAAAGTGGGCTAGAGCCTGATTAGAAATCTTTGAATATTGTAGAAAGGAATGGGGCTTTATTCTGTAAGCAATGGAAAGCCATCAACCATTTCAGGGTAAAGGAATTGTCTGCCAAGATGAGATCAGAGGGGATAGAATTTTTCCTTGGCTCTGGTAGGTATTAAGAATAACTATGTAGGGGCGCCTGGGTGGCTCAATGGGTTAAAGCCTCTGCCTTTGGCTCAGTTCATGATCCCAGGATCCTGGGATCAAGCCCCACATCGGGCTCTCTGCTCAGCAGGGAGCCTGCTACCCTTCCTCTCTCTCTGCCTGTCTCTCTGCCTACTTGTGATCTCTGTCTATCAAATGAATAAATAAAATCTTTGGAGAAAAAAAAAAAAGAATAACTATGTAATTGAATGGATTTGCCAACCACACAGCAAGAACCTCCCACAAGGGAGAAACTCTGACCTCCATAAATAATAGCTAGAGTATCCAATCCTATTCTGGAGACTTTAGAAAGGTTTGCTCGCAAACAGGCAAGATCCTAAGGGAAAGAGGAATTGTAGTTAAGATTCACTAATGCTAATAGTTGGTTCCACACTCAAGGCAGGTGCTCACAGGCCAAGTCAAGCAGAGAATTGAGGAAATGATGTGAGCAATTCAGATCAAGGAAAGTCACTTAGTCCTTACAGGCTTCTATATTCAGAGGAGTTTGTAAAGCCAGCACAGTGAAGCCAGTCCCAGTAGCAATCACAGGCATGAAGTGGGTTGTGAACTTACTCCAACCTACTCAAAGCTCCACCAGTGGTAGTCAAAGGTACAGAAGCATAAAGGGTAGGACAAGACTCATAGTGGCTATGCTGATGGGCAGGGGCAGTAGAGATGGTTTTGGTAGGTGTCCTGTCACAGCAGTCAGGGTGCAAAAGCACCGAATGCTATGACTTTCCCTTTCCCTAAAGTTTCTGCTCTAATCAAATACAGACCAAAGAATACTGAGAATGATTCAGTAGATCAAGCTGCTGAATTCTGTTCCAGCCCTAGAAAAGCAAAATACTGGATCCAGTAACAAACTCCTAGCAAGGGGGTGGGGCACTACGGTCTCTCTGTAATCATCACCTGCTGTTGACATAGATAATGACAATGATTATAGTGATACAGCAGATTTCTTGTGGTGTCTATTTAGTTCACAGTAAACTCTACTTCTCCAAGCACTACACTGATCATCTATATTAGTTTTCCAGGGCTGCCATAACAATGTACCACAGCCTGGGTGGCTTAAACAATAGAAATTATTGTCTCACGGTTCTGGAGGCTAGAAGTCCAAGATCAAGGTGTGAGCAGGCTTAGTTTCTCCTAAGACCTCTGTCTTTGGCTTACAGACACCCTCCTTGTCTTCACATTGTCTTCCAGTAGTGCACATGTGCTCCTGGCCTCTTTCTGTCTGTCTGCATCCACTGTTCTCGTAAGGACACTAGTTGTATCAGATTAGAGCCAACCCTGTCAATTTCATTTTACCTGAATTACCTCTGCATAGGCCCTATCTCCAAATACAGTCATATTCTTAGATACTGATACTTAGATACTTAGATACTGGCTAGGGCTTCAACACATAAATTTTGAGAGACACCATTCATCCTGTAACACCACCAATGCTGGTAGATTCTCCTACCCAGTAGCTCCTACCTTACCCTGAGATAGTTTATTGGGTCAAGATAAACACTTGCCCCCACCAAGACATAACAGAATCTTTATCCTGGGCAATTAGGCTTGGGGTAAAGAGATGGTCAGTCAGTTCATTCTCTTACTCTAAGGGGTTCTAAAAACAGTTTTCCACAAGCCACGTGAACCACACAGAAATAAAAATGAGGTTTATTAGTTCAGGAAAGGACAGCTCAGGAAAAAAAATTCTGATACTCTCACTGGTTCTGAGGTTTCTGTTTTCAGTACCTCAAGAAGACTTTTGGCTCTCATGTTGTGTGAGATCTATCTGTTATGATTAAAGGATGCAAACAAAAGGTGATGGTGGTTGGGGGGAAAATGGTGAAATCAATCAAGGCAGGTCAGACTGAACTGATGAAGAGTCCCTCCTTACCTTCAGAATAACCAGATTAATCACTTACCTTTTCTCAATATACAGCAGTGTATCTCAGTAGATTCTTATAAGCATTTACCACCCTATTACATAAAGTAATATTCCTCCTAATAAACAGTCACAGTTCCACAGCTTTTATTTAGGTTCACTTATTCTGGCTAAGGTCTTCATTCACAAATAGAGAAAAAACTACATTCTCAACATGAGAATACATCCTGTCCCTGAAGAGTAATTAACCCAAATTCTCTTCTCCAGGCTAATGAATTCAAATGTCTTTAGCCTTTCATCCAAAGAAACCCTTTTCCATTATTTTAAACTCTGGGTGCCTCTCAGCTTCTTCACATCCCTTTTAAGGGTCACTGACCACATCTGGATTTCCCCATAATGAGGGTCAGACTAAAGCTAAGCACAGTGGGACAATGACTTACTGATGCTTTGAGACGTGTCTTTTGTGCTGCATTTCAGGATTCTGATGCCTCTTCTGCACAACAAGAATATTCACACTAGCGATTCCCATTCCACTTATATTTAACTATGACACTTTGGTCTTTTTTTGTTCTATCTAAACTAAGTCAGGTTTTATCCTCACATAATTTGCTTTGTTCTTTTTTTGCTGAAAGTTATTTCATTTATGTCTTTCATTTCCTTGTTTATTTATCTTCTGGACAACCAGAAAATTTAGACCAAAAAACAAAAGGGTTGGTGGATCATAAAATCTGTAAGTGGTAAACTGACAGCTATGGCCAAACATTGCCCCTAGAAATACTATCTATAACCAAATATTTTTAAGTGTTTAAGGCTTTAATACCTTTAGGCCAGGTGACATACACTCCAACCGCCCCAGACCTGATTTCTACCTTTTGTCTTATGTTCTTTTCCCAGGTCTCTAATGGCATTTGAGTTTAAACTCCTGAATTCAACCAAGTCACATGAAACAGAGGGTAGGAGCTGGAGAGGGGAAATGACGTCCCATATCACGAGCTACTTGATGGAGAACCTGAACACCAACCTGGAGCTCAACATTTTCCCTTTTCAACCTACTGCACCTATATTGCTTCATTATAATGGTGGGGGCAGCCGGGGTGGGGGGGACAGAGGGAAGAGTTAAATAATGAAGAGTTTTAGGTATTTTAACCAGTATTTTTGATGACAACCAAGCAGATACAGATCACTCTTAGACAACACGTATAAAAAGCTCAATCACTTTTAGAACTTTTATCTTTGACAAGGGGTTGAAACTTAGACCATCCCCCTTGCCCTTGGCACAGAAACACCCAGAGCTCATTTCCATCTATGAACAACTGATCCCCATCTGGAGGTCCTAGAGAATCTTAAAAGTGCTAATCGAGTTTCTGACAAATCATAATGGACTTAACATACATCTCACAGGCCTATAAAACAATGCTTTACAACCATTCTAGAGAAGAATCACTTCCAAGACTCAGGTAACTAAAAGCTGGAACATATAGAGGGTTCGTATCTGAAATAGGACTCCAATGACATTTGCAGAAAACAATGGGTTAATTAGAAAGAGCCAGCTACCCTGCTGTGGGGACAAAGTTTGCTGACAATCTTAGGTCTGCTTTCTTTGACAAGTCTATCAAGACTGCTCATGACCAGCAACCATATGCCTTGTGAAAGGAGGCACTAATGCTCTGATGATGCCAATTATGTACCTGAATACTAAATAAAACTGAAGAGAGGAAAAACCCATGAATGACTGATAGAGGTAATTAGATTTCCCCTCTATGATATAGAAATGATTTCCATATTTCCCAGTATCCTGCTGCTCATTCTACAGACTGCTCTTCTTTTCCTCTGGTTGTAGCCAACCCAAAGTGATCCAAATTAAAAAAGAACAACAAAGAAGGAAGAGGTAAAGAAGCTTTTTAATCATTCTGCCTGTATCAAATGATCAAAAACATTCTATCCTTCACACACGGTGGCATAATCTCTCATATTATTTGAGAACATATTTTATATACCAAAGCATCTGCTTTTATTGAGCACTGGGTGTGGTGCAAAAACAATGAATACTGTTACGCTGAAAATAAATTTAAAAAATTAAAAAAAAAAAATCTCAGACCCAGAATCAGAAAAATAGACTGCTTCACAGTTAAGTTATTCTTTCCTTGCTATTGTATTTGAAGTATGATAACTATTCAGGAAGTTAGAGTCATTTGGTCTGATTATAACCAGAAAGGAAAAATCAGTGGGTGAAAATTTATGATTTTTTTAATTGGTCCAGAAACAGCTTGGGAGTAAGAGAAGCTGCAAGTCACAAAAACTATACACTAAGTGTATGGTTCTTCCACATACAAGGATGGAACCAAGAGCAATGGTGGAGGGCCCTCTTTCACTCTCTGCATAAATCCTCCTTTGTTTCTGTCTTTTACAGTTCAATTCATTCAAAAATATTGACTGCACGCTTACTGTGACAGCATATATTCTTGTTTTGAACTTACTTCTCTATTTTTTTCCACTTTTATTCCTTTTCATTTTTTCCTCCTCCATGAAGCCTGCCAAGAGTCCCTCAAAATCCACTATGTCACCACAATATTACTAAGGTCCCAGCCTTGACCACTGTCCTATGCTAGCTCTGCTTGTCTCTAAATTTTTGTATAGAGATGAGTGTGCTTTGGGCTCAGAAAAGCTGGTTGGAAGCTCTTCTGTCTCTAGCTATTTCCACCTAGCCAAATTACTTAAACTGTGCCCTAATTTCCTCACTTTTAAAATGAGATAGTAATAAAACCTACCTCAAAATGACCATGTAAAAAGTTAAGTGAGAAGACATCCCCAGGTACTTAGAAGAGTAACTGCACAGAGTTTAGTATTCAATAAATGAAACCCATCACTATCATTAGAGACAATCATAGTAAAATAAAATGAAATAAATAAATGATTTTGAAATTTTTTGTTTTCACCTCCATGAATCTTAGAAATACCTAACACTTTAAAAGCTACTATTTTGAAGATCCCAAAACATGAGGTTCTGATGGGCAAACTTTGGGCCACTTTGCTGTCATGGAATTATCCAGACATTTTTTATTCATGGGGTGATTCACAGAGTGGTAATTTCTATGCTAAAAATGAAAGAACTTTATCAAAGGCAGCCTGTCCACTGGATCTGGACTATATTATCCAAGTATAATTTTTAAGTAGAGGTGGGTTCCTAATCTATTTATAAGGCCTACTGTGTATATAGAAATACATGAAGAATAAAGAAAGAGACCAGCAAAACATAACTTATGCTTGATATTCCCACGAGGAGCTTAGGGTTTTGCCAAAGAGTCAAGATACACACTCCTGCTTAGTTCAAGAGCCTACAATTGATCTTACCTCTGGCCTTACTTTTTTGCTCAACATCCTTGGGGCTCTGATCAAATCATTTCTTCGCCTCAAATTCTTCCTTTAGGAAAAAATTCCACTTCTTCTAGCATTGCTGTCAAGGTCCTTGACTATCTTACAAATTCCATTTTCCTTGCCTCTTGCCCCACCTTCCTCACCATGTACTACAGTAAAATTTCCCACCATTTCCTGAATATGGTTTAGACTTACTCTGTATCTGCTAGATATTCCACTTGGCTTATCTTTCTCTGCATAACTTAGCTAACTTCTACTTCATGTTTAAGATCGAGTGTCTAATAACGTGAACTCCTCTGGAGAATTCTGCTTCACCTAGCCACACGAATAGTAATTACAAGCTTCGATGGCGATATTTTTCACCAGAGTATCAGAGCTATATCTCCTTTATCTCATACCCCTATAATTACCATGTCTGCCATGGGATGAATGATCAAAAAGTACTAATTGAATGACTCAATACAGAAAGTCAACTATAACTTACACATTATCTATATATAATAAGTTACATTGCAAAATACTTGCTGGATTACAAGATGCTTCCCACTACATTATCTCAGTGAAATAGTACTAAGCAATTTGTGCCTTATTAAATAGTGCAACTGGTAAGTTGTAAAAAGTGGTATTCAAAATTAGCAGCAGCATTCAAGGAAGGTTGCAGAGGTCGGAAAGAAGAGATATAAAGCAAGGATTTGAAGGATGACTGTGAAGCAGAGATGTTTTGTGATTCCAGACATAAAACATCTAGATCTACTTCTGGCAAGCTAGTAATTCACTATATCAGGAACCTAACAGGCTTAATTCCCTACACTTTCTGAATGAATCCATATCTTCTTTGATTCAATGCTCTCTCATCTGAGAGGCTGAAAACTGTTTTGATAATAATACAAGCATGTATTTAGATTATACCAGAGTGTGGCCAAGTGGCTCCATTAATATCAACCACAGCCACTAGGCGTGATGGGGTTAGAAGCACTGGAATTCTATTGATCATGAAAGAATCTATATTGATTTCTAAGAGAGCCAGCCATGAATGATTCCTGACCAGTTTTTCCGGGCTACAATTTCTACACCTATAATAAAACTTCAGTTTTTACTGCCAATACCAGCATTATAGATTTCTTATTTTTCTTGTGAGACAGATAAATACATTTCATTATATTTTTGTTTGTTAAAAATAAAATTCTAATTTTCCTATTATGTTAAGTTACAAATGCCTTTCCTTCCCATCTAATTTCCTCTCCCCAAACCCTTGGTCTCTATTATTCTAATCCCAGCACATGCACATTATCCAAAATACTAGGCCAAGAAAAGGACCTGGCTGTAAAAAAATGAAAGTTTATCACTTCTCAGTATTTTTAAGGTTGGAAAGAAAACATGGAACACTTTCTATTTTTCAGTAGATGATTCCAGTGAATCAGAAAACCCTTTGACATGTGCATGTTTTCCTAGAAAATGAATTTGTTGAAATGAAGATACTCATATTTGATTGCAGGTTTTCCAAGATCACTCTCCATAAAGATATTCATATATCCTAACACCATATTAGAAATCATATATTATAGAGGTTAGGACCAGCTATATACCTCAAAACAAGTTACATAATCTCTGTAAACCTCTTACCTACTCAATGAGAGTTAATAGTATAACAATGATGTCAATATCAAAAGTTTACATAGGATTCCATGATTTGATTTGTGTGCAATACTTAACATGCCAAGTTTTGGCTATCATTTTTATCACCTCTCCCTGAACTCAAAACAAAACTATCCTTTTTTATTCCAAAAAGTAGAGAGAGCTGCCTCCATTCCTCTTGTGCTTTTTTCACATATTTTTAAGATTTTATTTATTTATTTGACAAAGATCACAAGTAGGCAGAAAGACAGGCAGAGAGAGGAGGAAGCAGGCTCCCTGCTGAGCAGAAAGCTCAACGTGGGGCTCAATCCCTGGGATCATGACCTGAGCCAAAGGCAGAGGCTTTAACCCACTGAGCCACCCAGGCACCCCTGAAAAAGCACTTTCAAGCCAGCACAGTCTTGGATGGATATAAGTCTGAAAACTCCCCTGCCTGCCTGATACTTCCTCATGCCCACACTTCTGAGACTTCTGTCTCTCACACTCCAGTGTCCTGGTCCATGACTGATATCAAGAAAATGGGCCAAGGGACACCTGGGTGGCCAGCTCAGGTCATAATCCCGAGGTCCTGGGATCGAATCCTGCATCAGGCTCCTTACTCAGCAGGGAGCCCGCTTCTCTCCCCACCTGTGCCTGCCACTCTGCATGCTTACGTGTGTGTACACACTCTCTCTCTCTCTCTCTCTCTCTGACAAATAAATAAATAAATAAATAAAGTTAAAAAAGAAAGAAAGAAAGAAAGAAAGAAAATGGGCCAAGACTTCCCCTCCAGGAAGTCCTCCTGTTAGAACCACAGCCAGAAATGGAATTCTATTCTACTTTGCTCTCTAGAAGCAAATACAAGTCTCTTACCTTCCCCTCACATGCCCTGCTTTCCAGTAAACCAAAAGACAAGAGTCTTGGCCTTCAAAGGAGGTAAATGGAAGTCCCAAGTTGACTCAAGTACTTAAGTATACATCTCTCTATTTGAGCTCCTAAAATAGTAAAAGATCTAAGAAATAAAGGCTTCCATTTATGGAATGGATAAATTATGGGAATAAAAGTTACAACATAAGGAATATAGTCAATGATACTATAACAGCAGTGTAACAGGACAGATGGTAGTCACATTTGTGGTGAACATAGCAATATGTACAAACTTGTTGAATCACTAGGTTGTACACCTAAAACTAATATATATATAAAATTTTTAAAAATCTGAGTGAAGAAGTCCTCATGTTAAAAACTTAAAAGGTAAAACAATGTATTTGACACAAACAGACCTGGATTGTCCTACCCAGTCTCTAGTTTCACTGATTGGTACAGCCCTTTAAGACATAATCAGCAGTATTATTCCTGAAGTATAGGGCACTACCTTACTTCTTTCTGCAATTAAGTGTCTGTCTGAGCACTTTCTTTCAGACAGTACACAAAAAATAAAGTGATAAAACTAATGGTGGATGTAACTAATTCTTCTTTCAAACCTAGAGGACAGCTGGTACAGTTGGGCAGATGGCAAAAAAAGGAAAAAAAAAAAAAAAGGAGTGCCCATTTACATGAGCAACATTAAAATAGCATACGAAATTTTAAAGTAAAGATGAATTCATGTTTGTATGGTCACCATTACCCACGGGCAGAATGAAATTAAAACCACTGTGACAGAGCCAGAAAAGAGAGAATATATTTAAGGTCACTGGGATTTCTTCTTTCCCTCAATTTTTGGCAAACTATCTTTACACAGGTCATAAGGTGTGATTCTAATTCAGTAAGGCAGAGGTGGTGGATCTTTATGACGAATAGCGAAGTGGTTTTCATTCTTGGTCCTCTCTGTGGAAGGGATTGAAAAAGCTTAAAGGTTTTGCCAAAGTGTTAGTGGCCCATTGTCTAGGATCTCTAGGCAACATCAAACAGCTCAGTGACAGGGGAAAAGAAAAATGCACTGCTCCATCTTATTGATTTATAACATTCTGTTTTGGTCCTTGCCTTAAAAAAAAGTCTGCATTAGCCTGCTCCATTACTAAGACTTCACTATACTTACCAAGATATTGGGTGAAAAGAAAAAAAAAATGAAAGAAAACTAGAGAGACTAAATTGATATGTGTAACAGAGAACTGCATCTGAAAGAAGGAAGACAGGAAAAAGGACTCAGTGACACAGGATTTGGGGAAAGGACCAAATACAGTGGGGAGCAGCCTAATAGCAAGGACGTAAGAGAGATGAAGATAAAGAAGTGAAGAAGAGGTGCCTGGGTGGCTCAGTGGGTTAAGCCTCTGCCTTAGGCTTGGGTCATGATCCCAGAGTCCTGGGATGGAGCCCCACATCAGGCTCTCTGCTCAGCAGGGAGCCTGCTTCCTCCTCTCTCTCTCTGCCTGCTGCTCTGCCTACTTGTGATCTCTGTCTGTCAAGTAAATAAATAATCTTAAAAAAAAAAAAAAGACGTGAAGAAGAGTTTTTAGATATTTTTCAGAGGCATGCAAAACAATTGTCCTGTACCTGCTCTAAGAGACTTCTTAAATTATTAAATTTTGGATATTTGTATACCCAAAGCATTTGGATAAATGCTTGCTTAGATATTGGTCTGGTATTGCCACTGAACATTAAAATGGCTAACACAGTAGAAAACTTTCAGAAGGAACTATGTCCCCATAAGGCATCCTGGACCTGGCTGTAACTGTAATCACCACACTAAGCACCTACAACATGATGTGACTTCACTAGCATAACAACCAGGTACCATACCCAGGGGTGTGTGTCCAATACGCCAACACCATCATTTTACATTCCTCCTTGCTGGAAGCACTGGCCTCCAATTACAAAGTCTGAAAAAACTGTTAGAAACGTTTACTTCCTAAGCCTTGCTTGCTTCTTGGCCATGGATTGTGACGTTATCCTGGCCAGTGCGATCATAAGAGAAGTAACCTGGGATAGTGTGGAGGGAACTGGAAAAGGTTTTGCTCCATGGTAAAGGGGACTCACTAAAGTAAAACTCTTCTTCACCATATGTAGTATACCCGCAAATAACGTCTGAACCTCTGCACTCGACTTGGGACCATGACCAGAGGCATGTCTGGCCTGGTCAGTGGAAATCTGAAAAGCACCTGGGTCCTCAGCTGCATCACTAAACAATTCTGGACCTGTCCTGTGTTCTGAATTCCTCTTAAGAGGTCATAAATCCCTTATTGTTTAAGCCTGCTTAGACTACATTTTTCTCTGATTTGCAGCCAAAAGCATGCTTATTATTGGATTTAAAGCATCTGTTGGGATTAGGTGATCTGAAACCATGTAAAATTTTAGAAATCATATCCCAAAATTTAGGATATTAGCAAATTCATTTCCATTATATTTGGTATTTCAATCAGCTATCTTCCTCTGACTCCTGAGTACATGGATATAGAATCAGTCACTCACATATATAGATTTTATTCTAATTTAATCATTAAGAAAGTCAACTCATTTGGGATTTCTGCCCTGGCAAAGAAGGTGGAAAAAGAGAAAATAGGGAGGGAGGAGAACCACAGGAAAATGAGAAATAATTTTTAGCTTTTTTTTTTTTTCTTGACTTTGACTTCTCAAAACATGTGCTTCTAAAGGCTTTTCTTTTTCTATTCCTAGGTAGTTTTGTTTTGTTTTTCTGCCAAGCAAGCCAAATGCTCCAGAGGATGATGAATTCTCCAGCTGGTTAGTTACAGCAGTTTACAAGTCAGGTACTTAGAAGGCAATGAAATTCTCCAAAGAATTGTTCAATTTTCTGGAGGATTTCTACAGTGTAGATACAGCTTTAAAGTTTTCTCATTTTTACTGTGTCTGTAGAACACTTTTACTTTTCCAATCCACTGGCCCCTTGGAGAACCTGAAAACTAGAGAAGGGCATTAAATGCAGAAGAACATTTTGGTTACCAAATACTTGTTTGAATGCGAACTGCCAACATGCCTCCCTGTGATAAGAAGTTGTTTTTATATAAGCTCTCTTTCTCAGTTGTTTACATAAATCTGTTGGCTCATTCATTCATTCAACCATTCAGTTACCAAATACTTACTGAACACTTTACAAACACTGTTGGTGTCTCCCCAGATTTTCTTTTACCATTTCTGAGTTCATTCTACTTTGATGTACTCTTGCCTCCTATTTCTGCACCTGCCACTGTTCTTTGGAGAACTTCCCAAAGATGACTAGGGTTGCTGAAATCCCTAGAAGTTTATGTTCCCATACTAGTTTTGTATTGCTGCTCTAATAAATAACTACAAATTTAGTAGCTTATTTATTTACACAAATGTATTACCTTATAGTTCTGTGGGTTAGAACTCAGACATGGCTCTCACTGGGTATTGCCAGGCTGTATTTCCTTCGAGAATTCTTGGGGAAAACCCATGTTCTTGTCTCTTCCCAGCTACTCAAAGCCTCCCACATTCCCTGCCTTACAGCTCCACTTTATCCACATTCAAAGTCAACAATATCACTTCTCTCTGACCATTCTTCTGTCTTTATATTACCCTTTCACCACAGCTAGGAAAGGTTCTCCACTTTTAAGGACTCATGTGACCAAACTGGGCCCCTCTGGTTAACCCAGAATAATCTTCCTATCTGAAAGTTGAAACCCCTAATTATATCTGCAGTTCTCTTTGCCATGAAGGTAATTTATTCACAGGTTCAGGGATTAGGGCATGGAAATCTTTAGGAGCCATTATTCTGCCCACCATAGTCCCTCCTGACGCCCTTAGACAATGACTGACAGTACAATGATTGACAACCCTCTCACCTTAGGTTGGGACTGCTCTGAAGGGTAATTTATCTTACAGAGACTCCTGAAGCATTGTTCACCTCTACTTAAGTTTGCTTGAATCCCACCCTTCCTTGGCTTCTTCTACTTTCTTGCTCTGATTTCCCAAATTTGTTACCAGTTTCTCCTGTTAGAACTTCCTTAATTAATTATTTGCACACAAATCTTATCTTCAAGTTTGCTTCTGAAGAACGTTCCCTGATACAAGAGTCAGATATGTGCTAAGAAATATACTAGGCACTGGAACAATACAACAGTGGCTGGTCAGGAGACTTGTAAGCTAACAATAATAATATTTAAAAATATCTACCATTTATTGAACACTTGATATATGTCTGGCACTTACCACTTCCTTGGATAATACTGATTTGCATAAGTTTACATAAGAGGTACTATTATTATCTTCCATTAACATGTTAGCTCCAAAAACTCAAACATTGTGCCTTTCCCTAGCAGTATGCATAGTGCCTTCCATATAGTATATGCTCAATGATGATAAGTGAATGAGGGATTGAATAATACAGATAAAGAAACTGAGGGGAGGAGAGGTTAAATTAGCATATGTATGTCATAAACAGTGAAGCAGTGATAAGAACCCAGTTCTGCCAACTCCAAAGCCCATGCTCTAACTGTGTTATTCTGCCACCTAAATCTACTTGTTCAATTCAAAAAGAACACAAGGCTAGGATGCCTGGGTGGCACAGCCGTTAAGCATCTGCCTTAGGCTCAGGTCATGATCCCAGGGTACCCTGGGATCAAGCCCCATGTCGGGCTCACTGCTCAGCAGGAAACCTGCTTCTCCCTCTCCCACCCCCCCACCTGTGTTCCCTCCCTCACTGTGTCTCTGTTAAATAAAAAAAATAAAAATCTTTAAAAAAAAACAAAAAAAGAACACAAGGCTGAAGATTCTACATAGAAGAAATGAGGAAAGGTTTCCTTCCCTATTTCAAATCCCATCCTGAAGTGGAAGTTATTTATAAAAGGATTCCTCCACATCTAAAAGCCATTAAGACTTTGATTAGAAAAGGCTTATTTACGTGGAATTCTGTCAGTTGTGGATAGAGTTGCAAATTTTGAATCAGGTAATCTGATAACGTAGCTAATAAAAATTTCCCCATAATTAAAAATAAAGTTCATGTGCAAACACACCCACACATACCCAGAGAGTGAGGTATGTGGGAATGTGAGGTCACTGAACATCTGTATGAATCTTCGAAAAGACACATCTTATGGGGTGCCTGGGTGGCTCAGTCAGTTGAGCTTCCAGCTCTTGGTTTCAACTCAGGGTATGATCTCATGGTGTGAGATCAAGCCCTGCATCAAGCCCCCCACTTGGCAGGGATTCAGCTTCCCATCTCTCTCTCTCTCTGTCTGTCCATCCCCCAGGCTCATGCTGGCTCCCTTTTGCACAAGTGTGTGCTATAAAATAAATCTTTTTAAAAAAAGGAAAGAAAAAATACAGCTTATACATCAATTAAAAAGTAAGGGACATTCATGAAGAAATAACTGATAAGTTGGATATCATTAAAATTAAAAACCAGGACACCAGCCTGACTCAGTTGGTGAAGCAGGTGACTCCTGACCTCAGGGTCATGAGTTAGAGCCCCACCTTGGGTTTAGAGACTACCTAAAATTTAAAATAAAATAGAAAAAAGATCAAAAACTAATGCTCTGCAAAGACAACCTCAAAAGAATGAGAAGACAAACCCAGAGACTAGGATAAAATATTTGGAAAAGTACATCTAATAAAGGATGGTTATACAAAAATATACAAAGAATCCTTAAAACTCAACAATAAGAAAACAAATAACCTGATTAAAAAATAGGCCAAAGACCTAAACAGAAACTTCATAAAAGAAGACACATGGATGGCAATTAAGCATATGAAAATGTATTCATTATATGGCATCAAGACTTCATGCAAATGAAAACCGCAAGCAGATACCACACCACTACACACCCATTAGAATGGCCACAGTCCATAACACTCACAACACCGCACGCTGGCCAGGATGCAGAGCAACAGGAACTGTCATTCACTGCTGGTGGGAATGCCAAGTGGTATGGCCACTATGGAAGACAGTTTGACAGTTTCTTATGAAACTAAACATATTCTTACCATACAATCCAGCAATGGAGCTGAAAACTCAAAGAAGCTGAAAACTTACATCCACATAAAAACCTGCACAGGGATGTTTACAGAAGCTTCATTCATAACTGCCAAAACTTGAGAGCAACCAAGATGTCCTTCAGCAGGGAAATGGATAAATAAACTGCGGTACACCTAAACAATGGAATATTACTCAGCACTGAAATGAGCTACCAAGCCATGAAAAGACATGGAGGAACCTCAAATGCATATTACTAAGTGAAAGAAGCCAATATGGAAAGGCCACATACTGTATGATTTGAACAATTCAACATTCTGGAATGGAGACAGTAAAAAGATCACTGGTTGTCAGAAGTTGTGGGGAGAGAGGGATGAATAGACAGAACACAGAAGACTTCAGGGCAGTAAAAATACTCTGTATGATACCATAATGATGGCTAGATGATGGCTATATGGCAGCATGCATTTGTCCAATCCACAGAATGTATAACACAGAGTGAACCCTGATATAAACTATGGACTCTGGGTGATTATAATCTAGATTCATTACTTGTAATAAATGTACCACTCTGATGGGGGATGTTGGTAATAGGGAGGTTATACATGTATGTGGAGGTAGGCAATACATGGTAACTCTCCATACTTCCTGCTCAATTTTGCTGTGAACCTTAAACTACTCTTTAAAAAAAAAAAAAAAAAAAAAAAAGGACTTCATCTTAAAAGAAGGAAGGAGCACTGAACTACAAAGTTATCAGCATATCTTTGATGGGTATCAATTGAAAGTAAGTTAATAGCTGTTTAAAAATTCATGATTATCTGCATCAGTTCATTCTTTTATTATTTCCCTCTTAGTGTCAGCAAAAGCAAAATATGATATGACTTATTGGTCTTCATTCAAAAATTCCACAGTTCTAATTTAAGAGGATGCAGGGTTTATATTCTATTTAAATTACTAGATAATCTTCTAAAAAACATTTAACATTATATGCAAAATGTAATTGGCTTCTTGTTTAATCACATAAAAACTGACTAATGAAATGAAATGGATATTTCGTTTTATTAAACTATGCTTCTGTGGTTAGTTCATCATTGAAATTGGCTTGGACTTAAGGGGAATTGATATTCCAGATGCAGTCTGCTAAGCAGGTTACCATCTTATCTGCTTAATATGAATGTTTTTGAAGGTCTCTATAGATGGATCAAGTTTTAGTCAAATTATAAGATACTTCAGAATAAAATTTCAGCAATGGACAGAGTCAGGGACAGTAATGACATAGAAGAAGAAAACTGCAGTGCATCTTTTTAAGAACAAACCTTTATATACTGCATGGAACACTGGGTGTGGTGCATAAACAATGAATCTTGGAATACTAAAGAAATAAAATAAAATTTTAAAAAAACTTTATAAACAAAAAATTAAATTTCTAGAAAAGCCACAATAAAAACGATAGAAACAATAAACAGACACATACACACTTCTTTGAATGTTCATAAAAGGAACAAATTAGGGGAGCAGCTAATTGTGGAGGTTTGAGGCATCACAGTAAACTTTTTTTTTTTTTAAGATTTTATTTATTTACTTGACAAAGATCACAAGTAGGCAGAGAGGCAGAGAGGGAGGGAAGCAGGCCCGCCGCTGAGCAGAGAGCCCGATATGGGGCTCGATCCCAGGACCCTGAGATCATGACCTGAGCTGAAGGCAGAGGCTTAACCCACCCAGGCACCCCCACAGTAAATATTTTTAAAAGCTCGAAAGACTAGAGTAAGACTGCAAAATCAAACATACTGGGGAAGAGTCGCAAACTATCAGAGAGGGAAACCTTGGAGAGAAGGGACTGCAATGGACGAGGAAAAGGAACTGGAGAGATCAGAGAACAGTCTTAGTCACATCAAGATTAGGATTTGCATACAGTGAGAACTGTAGAAGTGAGGCCAGTGAAGAGGAATAGCAAACCCCTAATGAGTTAAGCAGCAATGTGCTTGGGACTTGGCCTTTAAAGACACCAAGCTTCTGTACAAAAAGGCAAAGGATACATGCCATGAACATCACAGTATGAGGCCAACCTGGGCCCCTGGTCACTACAGAACACCGGCCTTTCTTGGGCAGCATAGCTGTCTTCTAAAATATGTACACCCAGGAACTAGACCACCCCTTGGATCTAGACTCCACAAAGGGTAAATGCTGGCAAAGGTAAGGGTTTCTCAGAGAGATGGAAAACTAAGAACTTCCTATTCTTTCTGATTGTTCCTGCCTGTCAGCCTCTTCTGCCATTCACTCCTCTGTATTGATAGCTTTCAAATCCCTGGCTTCACAGTGAAACTCCACACTGGCATCTAAACCTACAAGACTTTTATGGTAACTCAAGAGTATCATCAAATTCACTTTTGCTCTTTCCCAACCAAAAGAGCACCCGCGGGCTGATCTCTATTTCTTCTATTTTGCTTCTTGTGTAGTCCAGATCACTTCTTCATCTTAAATCCTAACAGCAACCATCTTTGATTACAACTCCTCCTCACATATCTGGACCACAATTAATTTCTAAATGAGTTTGACCCTCTTAATCCATCCTAGGTAGGATAACAAGGTGCATTTTCCTAAAAGAATGATTTCATCAAACCAAACTCTGTTCTTTAGTATCCTGGACTGACCAGGCATTCAATACTAAATCCCTTACCACAGCAAGGACAACCTCCCCATATCCCAAAATACCATTCCCCTGAACTGGGCCTATACAGACATCACCAACATACCTCACAGGCCCTGATCTCATTGAGCTTACAGTCCAAGTGTTCCTATTTTTGTGTCAAATATCCCTTCAGCAATCTGAAGAAGGGTCCACAAACACCTTCTCATATTAAGGTTTTTAAATGCATAAAATAAAATACAAATAGTTACAAAGGAAACCAGTAGTACTGACAAATAGTTAAAGTTTCCTTTTAAATCTATACAATAATATATAAGCACCTTCACTGATGCATTAAATAGCAAGATATAATAGCAGCAGTCTAATAATTACCCTAATTTTGAAGAAGTGACCTTAAACAACATTTCAAAAATCTAAAACAACTGACATGATAAAAAAATGTAAGTTCTACTAATGCCAAAATCAGAGATACTGCTAATATTACAATGACTGGTGGCCATCATTAATAACTAATATAAATATTCGGTTAAAGACAGTTGCAAGTCCCCAGACCTCACGGGTTTTATATCATTTTAGTGTTCCTGGTCTAATGATTTTTAGGTATCCCTCAAAGGAGCCCCTGCAAAAAAACAAAACTTCCCTAAGAAAGTACACTGAAGTACAAAGGGAATGAACCATAAACTTTGTCTGGAATAGCCAAGGAAGACAAATGATCTGAGCAAAAATTCAGAAAGTGTGGAGGTGTGGAGGTGAGGGATATTGACTTGAGAAGATTTTGGGGTGCTTGAAAGAAATGATGGTATGCAACTAGGAGACTAGTAAATTCTGGAGACCTAATTTATAACACAGTACAGTCAGTAATACTGTGCTATAAACTCCAAAGTTGCTCTAAGAGTAGATATCAATTGTTCTCAACACAAAAAAGAAATGATAATTATGTGATGCGAAGCAGGTGTTAGTTAACACTTCTTTAGTAATCATATTGTAAAATATAAATGTATCAAACCAACATATTATATACCTCACTTATACAGTATCCTATGTCAATTATATCCCAATAAAAAATAAAAAACAAATTTTAAGGATTCTTAATAGTCTAGATTATAAAATGTACACTAAATAAGAATATTTTTTATTCTTAATTTAACCTGAAAAAAAAAATGACCAGGAGACAAAGATATCATAAACTTAAGAATGCCAAGTGGGGAGCCTTCAAAGGGTATTGGGCAGTCCATTCTCCTCATTCTGTTTCTTTGGCTCTGAGCCCCACTCATCCTATCTTTGCTGTGTATATACTACTTCATCTAGACTTAGACCTAACACCTCCCTTCCCTAAAAGTCTTTACTGACTGCACAAACTCTCAATGTTCTGAATTATTTTAATATCCTCTATCATTACATCTTTGCATCCACATTAAACTATGTTGGAATCAATATCACTGCAAATAAATTAACATTTCTTTATCATCCTGTGGCTCTATCTGAACAGAAAGATAATAAATAGATTGTCATGAGGTCAGAGTTCAAGGGAAGCTGCAGGAAAGGATGCAGATACTTCAAGGGTCATTTCCAGGGGATTAGCTGAAATCCTTTAAGGTGAAAACTACCTTTCCTGACAGTGAAAACTACCTTCTTCAAGAAGAAAATAAAAATGGAACTTCTTTGAAAGCAAATATCTTGGTTACACTGTGAAAAAGAACAAATCTGACATTTGTTTATATGGCATATCACTGATGGGTGCTCAGAAGAAAAGATCTTACTGATATAAAAGAACAAGAAATGTTTGAAAAAGAAGTCATTATGGAAACTGCTTCTCCCTGGACACTCACTACTCTAGTAATTAAAAGGCATTCAAGCACACTACCCAATCATAAATCTGTTTAAGATGAGTAAGTTGAACAATACCTATGACTGCAAAAGGATAATTCCAGTACAAAAAAATAACAATAATCTTAACGGTTATATTTCAGTGTATCTCATCCAATTCAGTCCATGCAAAAATTTTTCATAAAGAATATTTATTACAGGTATTTTTATTATTTGGTTTTATATGTTTAATAAATTTTCATTAAAAGATTAAATGTTTCTGCTGGTGGGCCATCAGTCTGCTGATCTTAAAACAAGAGAGGTTAACATCAAAATCCCAAAGAAGTTCCTCTTTGGGAAAAGCAATCATCTGGTAATACATGTTCTCCAATGTTTTCAGGCCCAAGTTTTTCTTCCAGTTAATGGTCCTAGAATCTAGGGTTTCAATCAATCCCAATTAATTTTCTTTTCTTTTTAAGAAAAAAAAAATTAAAAGTTTCTATTTGGATTTTCTTTTTTTTCTTTCTTTCCTTTTTTTTTTTTTTTACTTTTGGTAGCTCTCTTAATTTTATGATATAAAGTTTATTTCTAGGAAAAAAGCTTAAAATATTTCCCCTATTGGAAGTAAGGCTCAGTATTAAAGATACCTTATTGGGTAACCACAATTTGATAACCACTTAGGTATTCAGAAAGGGGTTGCCTCTATCTTACCTGATCCACGGTGAAAGAGAAACGGCAAATATTATTACCCTCAAGTTACAGAAAAAGAGATTAAGGCTCAGTGTAGCTAAGTGGCTTTTTTCCTTTTCTAAGACCTTTGGCTGAAGAACACAATGGAGAAAAGAAAAGCACCAGGATGGAAACAGTAGAATGTGTGTGGCAATGCCCAGTCTTGGACGATAGGTATCCCTTTTCTACCAGACACTACTTCCTAGGCAGTAAAAGAAGGATAATGTGAAACCAGGGATAAGCAATCTCTACAGACAGGTAAAAATATTAAGACAGGCACCTCATGGCTTTAAATCTCATTCCCCTTAAATCCTTAGCAGACATTGGAGCTGATCCCTAAAATCAGCTTTAGTGGAATGGAGGAACATTAGACACCTAGAGTTAAATGCAGTAAGGTACCAGTTCTGGCACATTCTGGTTCCCATAGGAAGCTGGAGGAAGAGACATGCATTAAACAAAAGTTTTCTTCATCTTCCTAAGCACCCTGGTATACTATCACCATTAATTTTTTAAAGAAACCAATAGTAATGCCATGAACAAAGGGGGAAAAATACACCAATGAAATGCCCTTTCAAGGATTTCATTTTCAAGCCTCCCACATAACTAGCACACTCTCTAAAGCCATGTGACTTACTGCACAACTAGAGAAATTATTCTTTGATTTATTGATTACTTTAAAGACATCCCTTTTCCCTCACCTGGATTCAAGGGCAGATATCAAATATGCTCACATCGGAAGCACAAACAACCAGGTCTCATAAAGAGCCACAAACAGCCAGGGTCCCCAACCATCCAACAGCCCAGTCAGTGAGGCCACTGCTGCTGAGGGTACTGTGGCTGGCAGCGTCACGGCAGGCATTTACACAGTGCTCCCCCAATTACCAAGCAACGCCTTCTCATCTAGTCCAATAGACTCAGGACAACCTGCTGAGCCTTATTTAGTTAATTACTGCTGTTAAACACCATCTCCACTTGCAAATCAGTAAACCTAGTTAGTCAAATTTAAGCAACCTGCCTGAGACTTTACAACTACAAACTGGCACAATCAGAACTGAAGCCACTCTTTTCGATTTCCATGCACCCGCTCTTTCTCTAGAGCAGGGTTTGTGAAGTTCTGACTCAAGGATCACTTGTAAAGGGCCACTAGAGATGGCCCTTAAAAATGTATGTCCCGAAGTTCCACCCCAGACTTACTACACCAGAATCTGCAGGGAGAAGCTACTCATCTATATCCCTGGGGGGAATCTATGCAGGCTGAAGTTAAAGAACTGCTGTAGATCTCCATACGGTATTTCAGTTTGTCAGTCAGTGTAAAGATTCTTTCTTGTTCCAACAGTATAAAAGACTGTAAAAGTATAACCTTGACAGCTGGTCTAGGGATTAAAAGCATTGAATCTGACACCAGAGGGCATGAGTTGGAATCCTGGCTCTGCCACTCATCAATTGCTAACGGTGGGCAAATTACTTAGTCTCTCTGTTGTCTTAGTTTTCTCAACTGTAAAATAAAGCTATTGTAAAATATGGTGGCTGTGAAAATGTATCCAGACTCCATCCACAGCAGGAGTAATCAATTAAGCTATCGATGACCTGGGCACCTAACCTATGAAATCCACAGCACCATGGGCACCAATGCCCAGACTCCCACAAGCCTCTCACCACCCTCAGCAGACCACAGGAAGGATGTTAATGCAGGTCTGTTTCTAAAAGACATAGGACTTCTTTACTGGCTTATTTTGACTCCAAGACTCCCTGCCCATGTTGCCCTACCCTTCCTCAGGCTGTTGTGACCCTGCATACTTCCACCAAACCTTTCTTCCCCTCACACTTGAGGTGAAACTTGTTTCATAACCTGGAAGACCTGTTAGCCTCTTGTTGCTCTCCCCCATTTTCTCTCACAGACATCTCTCCTAACAAAACATGTGTCTGTTTCATCCTGTCTTGACATCTGCTTCTGGACAAGAATGGGAGAGTACCACGTAAGGATAAAGTGAGGAAAATCCTCAAACAGATTTAGAATCGAACCTGGGACACAGTGAGTGCCCAAAAGGGATCTGACATAAGATCACCATTACTCTCACTACTGCTACTACTTACTGCCGTTATGATCATGATCATGGGAGGTGGACTGCTCCTCACCAACCATGCTAACTAACTCACAGTGTTATCATTAACCCAATGCCGGGTAACTCAATCTATATAAAAGGACTTTGCAGACATTCTTAAAACTAAGAATAGAGGGGCACATGGGTAGCTCAGTGGATTAAGCCTCTGCTTTCGGCTCAGGTCATGATCTCCGGCTCCTAGGATCCTCAGAGAGCCTGCTACCCCACCCCTTACCTGCCTCTCTGCCTACTTGTGATCTCTCTCTCTGTCAAATAAATAAATAAAATCTTTAAAACAAAACAAAAAACTAAGAATAGAAATGGTCATAATTCCTCCTTATAAAACTACATTTTGTAGTTATATTTAAAGGACTAACTCTAAGGTACAACGCAGATGTGCATTTGTTATATCATCTGTTTCCCTCACCCCCACTCTCACCACCGCCCCCATCCTTAGGGACAATATCTCATTCATATTCACAGCCCTAAACCTTTCACAGAGGCAGGATCATTGTGGGTGTTCATAACTATCTGTCAAAATGAAATGTTAAATTGTACAGCTCAATCTAAGGCTTCCCGTATTAAAAGCAGAAGACTGTGTTATTTGTTAAGTGATTTATTTTCCATCACAAAGCCTGGAGCCCTTTAAAATTGGACACTTTTGGGGTGCCTGGGTGGCTCAGTGGGTTGGACCTCTGCCTTTGGCTCAGGTCATAATCTCAGAGTCCTGAAATCAAGCCCCGCATCAGGCTCCCTGCTCAGTGGGGAGCCTGCTTCCCCTTCTATCTCTGCCTGCCTCTCTGCCTACTTGTGACCGCTCTGTGTGTCAAAAATAAATAAAAATCTTAAAAATAAATAAATTAAATAAGATAAAATCGGACACTTTTTTAAATTAATGTATTTTTTATAAACATATATTTTTATTCCCCTGGATACAGGTATGTGAATTGCCAGGTTTACACACTTCACAGCACTCACCATAGCACATACCCTCCCCAATGTCCATAACCCCACCCCCTTCTCCCAAACCCCCTCCCCCCAGCAACCCTCAGTTTGTTTTGTGAGATTAAGAGTCACTTATGGTTTGTCTCCCTCCCAATCCCATCTTATTTCATTTATTCTTCTCCCACCCCCTTAACCCCCCATGTTGCATCTCCACTTCCTCATATCAGGGAGATCATATGATAGTTGTCTTTCTCTGCTTGACTTATTTTGCTAAGCATGATACCCTCTAGTTCCATCCACGTCGTCGCAAATGGCAAGATTTCATTTCTTTTGATGGCTGCATAGTATTCCATTGTGTATATATACCACTTCTTCTTTGTCCACTCATCTGTTGATGGACATCTAGGTTCTTTCCATAGTTTGGCTATTGTGGACATTGCTGCTATAAACATTCGGGTGCACGTGCCACTTTGGATCACTACGTTTGTATCTTTAGGGTAAATCCCCAGTAGTGCAATTGCTGGGTCATAGGGCAGTTCTATTTTCAACATTTTGAGGAACCTCCATGCTGTTTTCCAGACTGGTTGCACCACCTTGCATTTCCACCAACAGTGTAGGAGGGTTCCCCTTTCTCCGCATCCTCGCCAGCATCTGTCGTTTCCTGACTTGTTAATTTTAGCCATTCTGACTGGTGTGAGGTGATATCTCATTGTGGTTTTGATTTGTATTTCCCTGATGCCAAGTGATATGGAGCACTTTTTCATGTGTCTGTTGGCCATCTGGATGTCTTCTTTGCAGAAATGTCTGTTCATGTCCTCTGCCCATTTCTTGATTGGATTATTTGTTCTTTGGGTGTTGAGTTTGCTAAGTTCTTTATAGATTTTGGACACTAGTCCTTTATCTGATATGTCGTTTGCAAATATTTTCTCCCATTCTGTCAGTTGTCTTTTGGTTTTGTTAACTGTTTGCTTTGCTGTGCAAAAGCTTTTGATCTTGATAAAATCCCAATAGTTCATTTTTGCCCTTGCTTCCCCTGCCTTTGGCGACATTCCTAGGAAGATGTTGCTGCAGCTGAGGTCGAAGAGGTTGCTGCCTGTGTTCTCCTCAAGGATTTTGATGGATTCCTTTCTCACATTGAGGTCCTTCCTCCATTTTGAGTCTATTTTTGTGTGTGTGTGTGGTGTAAGAAAATGGTCCAATTTCATTTTTCTGCATGTGGCTGTCCAATTTTCCCAACACCATTTATTGAAGAGGCTGTCTTTTTTCCATTGGACATTCTTTCCTGCTTTGTCGAAGATTAGTTGACCATAGAGTTGAGGGTCTATTTCTGGGCTCTCTATTCTGTTCCATTGATCTATGTGTCTGTTTTTGTGCCAGTACCATGCTGTCTTGATGATGACAGCTTTGTAATAGAGCCTGAAGTCCGGAATTGTGATGCCACCAACTTTGGCTTTCTTTTCAATATTCCTTTGGCTATTCGAGGTCTTTTCTGGCTCCATATACATTTTAAGATTATTTGTTCCATTTCTTTGAAAAAGATGGATGGTACTTTGATAGGAATTGCATTAAATGTGTAGATTGCTTTAGGTAGCATAGACATTTTCACAATATTTATTCTTCCAATCCAGGAGCATGAAACATTTTTCCATTTCTCTGTGTCTTCCTCAATTTCTTTCATGAGTACTTTATAGTTTTCTGAGTATAGAATCTGTGCCTCTTTGGTTAGATTTATTCCTAGGTATCTTATGGTTTTGGGTGCAATTGTAAATGGGATTGACTCTTTAATTTCTCTTTCTTCTGTCTTGTTGTTGGTGTAGAGAAATGCAACTGATTTCTGTGCATTGATTTTATATCCTGACACTTTACTGAATTCCTGTATAAGTTCTAGCAGTTTTGGAGTGGAGTCTTTTGGGTTTTCCACATATAGTATCATATCATCTGCGAAGAGTGATAGTTTGATTTCTTCTTTGCTGACTTGGATGCCTTTAATTTCCTTTTGTTGTCTGATTGTTGAGGCTGGGACTTCTAGTACTACGTTGAATAGTAGTGGTGATAATGGACATCCCTGCCGCGTTCCTGACCTTAGCGGAAAAGCTTGCAGTTTTTCTCCATTGAGAATGATATTTGTGGTGGGTTTTTCATAGATGGCTTTGATAAATATTGAGGTATGTGCCCTCTATCCCTACACTTTGAAGAGTTTTGAAAATCGGACACTTTTATAGATTAAGTACAACCAAGTCAATTCCCAAAAATGAGAGTGGAAATCACAACGATGCCTCTCCTAGAGAATCAATGGGTCATTCTAGACCTATGACTACACTTATAACTCATTCAATGTGCAATCAAATCTAAATATAAAGGTATTTTTATTTTTTTGAAGGAAGAAGATATCTTCATTCATACACTGTGATGTATGTGATGCATGACTATGACCTCAAATAAAGCAGCCAGAAACATAAAGAAATAAAGAGAGCTATCTAAAAACAAAACAAAACAAAAATCTCCAAACTTCCAAGTTTCATATCATACTAGGCCTGGCAGTTGGCAATGATTACAAATGAAATCAAACATGTTATTGCCCAAAATACCAAAGAATGATGCTAATGATTTAAATCCTTTATCAGAAAATTAGTGTCACCATTAGGAAAAGGCTTCAAGGTGGAAAAATTAGTATGATAACCATTAATCATGTACTTTCCACTCAGGCCTGTGGGTGAAACACAAAAAATTCTGTGCATCTAAAAACTGTTCTACCTATTCTGAATTTTGAAGAAGTTGGCAAAAACTTACAAAGGGATTGGTCCTTTAATAAAAGGTGTGCTTCCATGTCAGATCATCAGAATACCAATCATGAAATACTATCATTTGAAACCATAGCCTTATGTTTGCAAAACAGAGAGCAATGTGTAGTCCAATTTTTGAATTAAAATACAAATGTTTCTTTCATGATCCAGTGGTTTTATACTTATAGGGTGAAATAGCACACTGGAATGTATATATTATGAAAGAGTTTTGGGTAGACCCCAGTGAAAAATCCATGCTATATTTATTCAGTGCTTAGAAAAACAAAAAACTTGGTCAGTGAGTTCCAAAGTATATTATTTGGACCACACAAATCATACTGAGGTCCCTTGACTTTAAAAAAGCCAGAGATAGGGAAAACTCAGGAAGATGGATGGATGGATGGATGGATGGATGGATGGAGATCATTAAGAAAGCTGTGAGTTAACTTTACATTCTGAGATGCTTTCTGACAGTTAAAGATAGCTATGCCAGCTACTCTACATGTCAAACTTCGAATAAAACATGAAAGCATTTTTTTTGGTTCTGTTTCTTTTTCTTCTTATTCCAAAGATGGTTAAGGACTAATTTTAGGCTCTCAGATTTTCTCAATTGTTAAACAGTCACCCTGCCATTTGTAACAGGCTGAGAGACTTGCCTAAATCTCTCATCTCTTAGTTCCCAGGAAATTTTCCTTTTGTGATGCAGCTGCCACATGCAATCACATACCACTCCTTGCTGAGACCTTCTTCCCACCCTCCTACAAACTCCCCTCTGATAGGGAGAGACTCAGTCTTTTGGGAAGCAGTTTTACCACGGAGCTTCTCACCTCCACATCTCTGTTGGCAGCTGAATGTAGTGGTGATTTCAGTGAAGTGCTGCTTTGATGCTGTATTTCTGATGATCAGTTAGGGATTCAGGCTGTGACAATCAACTCTGAACCCCTACTAATCCAGTTTATGGTGAGAGATGTAGAAGATGGGAAAGCAGCACTTATAACTTTGAAAACACCTACCTTCTTCTTCCAAATTCTTCTTCAACCAATGTTCTGCTTTTAATTCTTAATATTTTTTCCCTTAGCTATAAAGATGTTGACATTAAAAAGTGTATCTGACATATTTAACTTAAAAAGCAATCTTTCTAACTTGAAGTCTGTTCCTTATTTTTTTATAAAACAAAGTACAGTACGTAGCAATTAGTGACACACACAAAAAAAGACGCATTGGTCTGTCTTTTGTATATGCCATTCAATATTACTGGTGAATGACATTTACTACGTATGTCAATGCTAAAATTAGTGACTACAAAAACTCAACATAGTCGCTTACTCCCCTGGATTGAAGAGAATTGTTACTGTTTGGAGTTTTAGAAAATCAGCCTTTAAGCTTTCCTTCTCACACAAGGCAGACTTCTAAGCCACACTGTGAAGTAGGAGAAGGTTTCTTTTCATAGTTTTCTACACTTCTTTAAACATCGCCTACATCGTGGATAGCTCTTATTTTGCCTTTTTAGAATCAATGCCTTCTTCTTATATTCACAGGACCTCAAATTTCCTGGAGGATTTGCTCCTTCCTTACTTGTAGCCTGTGCTCTATCAAAGGCTGAGCCCACTTCCTGGTTCCAGACATAGACTTGGAAAATCAGAATAATAATCATTGGCTCAAGGATGGGAATACAGCCCTGTCCAGGACAATCAGAGTAAATCTTCAACTTGCAATTACAATTGTGAGAAAGATTCTGGAGTTGCTTTGAGGAAACAATATATACCTGAAATTAGTTGTGACCTTAACCACATCATGGGAAGGATGTGACTAAGAATGAAGCCATGAAAATGAGGAAGGCAGATTCCTGGCTGCATAATTTAAGTAACTAGAGTTAGCCACTTCTGAAGCCATATTCTTAAGTATATTTATTTTTTAATTTAAGCCAAATAGTGTTAGATTTGTACGATCACAACCAAAGGAGTGGTTACTGATAAAACCTAATACCTATGGATTTATATCCCCCAGGTAATCCAAGTTCTTATTTGACCTTCCTGGGTTCAGGGACACATATTTTCATGCCTGACCAAGATATGGTCTTTAAAAAGTGAGTCTCTAGGATTCCTTTTTATTTCTGTCAAGGAATTTTAGTTCTCTATTTTTGTTTCTATTCTTGATTATGATAGATGCAAGTGATTATCTATTAAAATGGTGGGAATTAAGGTATAATTGGCTGAAAATAATTGGGTGCTGTACTTGCATTACTTACATATGTTTAAACTAGTATGTAACATGAGGACTTCAAACAGGATGGAACCAGCTGAGAAGGAATTTTTGACCCAAGTGACAGATAGCGAAGGGAACGTCTTCTGAGTTGTAAGGATTACAATGCATTCATGAGGGAATGGTTCCAGCTAAGATGGAGTAAGCTCACTCTGTACTTCTCTCCCTCTGATTACAATTAAATTTTCTGAGCAGAAAACATTAAGCAACTATCTGATTACACTAAAAGTAAATTAAAAAAAACTGGAAGCATGACAAATATGGTACAAACACTCCTGGTTTTTTCCCTCCCCTATCTACCAGCTTGAACTCCATGACATTCTCATCTCAAGACCATGGAGCAGGTGCAATCAGAAAACACTCCAGAGGCATTCTCTTCTCTCTCTTCATGGGCAGAAAACCAGGAAAGGGACCCTCTGTGAGATGGATACTATTGGGGGAAATGCTAGTTTGTTATTTTTTATTCTCCTGTGTTGGCCTAAGTCATGAGGCTAAATTCCTTTGCAGATGTTTAGATGATCTGAAAGGCCGTATTTCTCCATGATCAGAGGAAGTGGAAAAGAAGGCCTCTGTGTACTCAAAAGTCTTTCCTCCTACTCTCTTGCTCCTCTGTCACCAAGTCAATCATAGGAGGAGCTACAAAAAGATACGACAAGGACTTCAGAACAAAAAAATTATCACAGAGAAAGAGGGATATTACAAAAATTATTTTTAAAGGGTCAATACACCAAGAAAAGATAAAAATTCTAAGTGTATCGGCACCTAATAACATATTCAAAGTACATGAAGCAAAAATGAATGCAGCTGAAAGGAGAAACAGGCAAAGCCATAATTACACTTGGAGACTTCGGCATTCATGTCTCAGTAATCCAAAGATCAAGCAGAAAGAAAACCAACAAGGATACAGAAGCCTTGAATAAGACTATCAATCAACTTGACCTAATTAACATTCGTAACGCACTCCATACAATAATTCACAATACATGCTCTTTTCAAGTACACAGGGAACATCAGCAGGATAGATCATAAAAACAAACTTTAACAAAAACTTTAATCTCAATAATGCAAGGTATTTTTCTCTAATCATAACAAAATTGAGCCAGGAATCAATAACAGAAAGATATCTAGAAAATCCCCCAAAATTTGCAAGTTAAACAACCCACTTCTAAATAATCCAGGAGTGAAAGGAAGTTAAAAACACTCTGAATTGAATGACAATGAATGCACAACACATCAAAATTTATGGGATGCACCTAAAGCAGTGCTTAGAAGATAAAATACAGCATTTAATGATTACATTAGAAATGAAGAACAGGGGAGTCTGGCTGGCTCAGTCAGAAGAGTTTACAAGTCTTGGTCTCAAGGTCATGAGTTTGCCCCCCCCAAGGTGGGTGTACAGATTACTTAAAAAAAAAAAGAAGAAGAAGAAGAAAGAAAAGAAAAGAAACAGCAGCGCCTGGGTGGCTTAGTTGGTTAAGCATCTACCTTTGGCTCAAGTCATGATCCCAGGGTCCTAGGATCCAGACCCTCATCCAGCTCCTTGCTTGGAGAGGAGCCTGCTTCTCCCTTTGCTTGCCACACCCTCTGCTTGTGCGCTCTCTCTATCTGACAAAGAAATAAAATCTTAAAAAAAAGAAAGAAAGAAAGAGACATGAAGAACATTCTTATGTTGATAATCAAAGTTCTACACTAAGAATAGCATACGGAATTTAAAGCAAGCCAAAAGGAGTAAATAATAAACAAGAAAATGGAAAATGGAAGAAAAATCAATGAAACCAAAAAGAGCTCTTTGAAAAGATAAACTTCATTGATAAAAACCTCTATCCAGACTGACAAAACAGAAGGAAGACACCAATATCAGAACCAATATTGGAATGTATCATTATGGACATCACAGGCATTAGAAGGATTATAGGAGAATATTAACATTAACTTTATGACCATAAATTTAACAATTTTGATGTATTGGACCAGTTGAAAGACATGCTACCAAACTCACTCAAGGATTAGATAGCCTGAATAGGTCTTTATCTATTTTTTAAAGAATTTTAATTCATAATTTAAAAACTTCCAGCAAAGAAAATTGCAGGGACAGAAGGTTTCACAGATTAATAATACAAATTCCTCACACTCTCTTCCAGAAAACAGAAAAGGAGGAAATACCTACTCAATCCCTTTTGTAATGCCAGCATTACCCTGACAACAATCCAGACAAGGGCAATATAAAGAAAAGAAGACTAAAAACTAATATCTTTTATGAATACAGACATAAATATTCTCAACTAAATACTAGAAGTCAAATCCAGCAATATATAAAAAGAAGCATAGACCAAGACAAAGTAGTCTCTCCCAGAAATGCAAGGCTGGTTCATGATTACAAAATAAATCAGTGTAGCCTATCGTATTAACACACTAAATCACACTATATCAATAAATTCAGAAAAAAAATTTGAAAAAATGTAACATCCATTCATGATTAAAACTCAGCAAATGAGAAATAGAAGGCTGTACACCCAATCTAGGGCTTGAACTTACATCCCATAGATCAAGAGTCACAAGCCCTACTGACTGACTCAGACAGGCATCCCTTAGCAAATTAGAAATAGAAGATATTTTTCTTAACCTGAATAAAGATCTCTTTAAAAACATGCAGCAAACCTCATAATTAATGAATACAGAATGAATGCTTTTTCCCCTAAGATGGTGGAAAAGGCAAAGGTACCCACTACCACCCTTCCTATTCCATATTGTACTAAAGTCCTAGTAATTGCAATAAGACATAAAAGAAAAAAATATATAGATGTTGAAAAAGAAAAAATAACATTGTCTCTACTCATAGGCACTACCACTGCCTAGATAGAAAATTTCAAAGCACCTATCAAAAAGCTCCTAGACCTAATACTTGACTGCATGATACAAGGTCTACACACAAAAATCGATCACATTTCTCTACAGTAAGCAATGAACACTGGAAAACCAAATCACAATTTTTAAAGCTCAAAAAAAATCAAATACTTAAGGATAAATCTAACAAAATATGTGCTAAATCTGTTCCTGAAAACTTTAAAACATGGAAGAAAGAAAGTAAAGAAGAATGTGAATAAGTAGAAGGACATGATGTGTGTGGAGACTGAAAACCTTGATATTTTAGGACTCTAATTTTCCCCAATATTTTAAGATTTTGATTTTTTCTCATATCTCTCCCAAATTTAATCTAAAGATAAAATCCCAACCAAAATTCTAGCAGGACTTTTTTTTCTAGATAGTGGAAAAGTGGTTCTAGATTGCAATGAAAAGGCAATGAACTAAAGCAACCCAAACAATTTTAAAAATTAAGAACAAAATTAGAGATCTTACATGCTTTGGTAAAATGTATTATAAAACTATAGTAAATAAGACAGTGTGGTATTGATGCAGTGATAGTTGTATGGATCAATGGAACAGAATACAGATTTCAGAAATAGACACACACAAAATTGGCTTTTGACAATAATGCAAAAGCAAGTCAGTGGAAAGTATCATCTTAACAATGAAAGAGGATGGACAACTCTACATGCGTAAGCCACCAAAAAAAAAAAAAAAAGACCTCTATTTACATAATGTAAAGACCTTTATTTACATAACATATTAAATAAAAATTAACTCAAAATAGACCCTACAGGGGCACCTGGGTGGTTCAGTAGGTTAAGCCACTGCCTTGGGCTTGGGTCATGGTCTCAGGGTCCTGGGATCAAGCCCCATGTCAGGCTCTCTGCTCAACGGGAAGCCTGCTTCCCCCTCTGTCTCCGCCTATCTCTCTGCCTGCTTGTGATATCTCTATGTCAAATAAATAAAATCTTTTTTAAAAAATGGATCCTACATTTATAGGGAAAGCACAGAACTATTACACTTAGATTCCAACACAGCTCTTTAAAACCTTAGGTTAGGCAAAAAGCTCTTAGATATGACATCAAAACACAACCCATAAAATAAAACTGATAAATTTGACTTTATCAAAAATTAAAACTTGGCTCTGTGAAAGACAGCAGAAAAAAAGACTAACTACATAACAGGAAAAAATAGGCACAAATCACATATGCAACAAAGTATTTGTAACCTAAATATATATTTTTTTAAATTTTAAAATTTAAAACAAAGGCAACATATAAGCCAACTTAAAAACTGAATCAAAGATTTTAGCAGGCATTTCCCCAAAGGAGACACAAATGACAAGGACATGAAATCATGCTTAATGTCATTACTTCTTAGGTAAATGCAAAGTCAAACTATAAGGGGATATGCTACAAACATTAAAATTGCTAAAATCTGAACATTAACAGTAGCAAGTACTGGCAAAACTGTCAATAACTGAATGTATTACTCTGGTGGGACTGCAAAATGGTACAGCCACTCTGGTTAACAGTTTGGTAGCTTCCTGTAACATTAAATATATACATACTATATAACCTAGCAATTCCACTTCTAGTTAGTCACTCTAGATAAATACAATTTTATGTTCTCACAAACACTTGTACACAAATACTTATAGATGCATAGTTTGTAATCACCAGAAGTCAGAAACAACCCAACCACCCTTCAGAGGGGTGAATGGATAAAGTAACTATAGTACATCCACACAAGGGAATGATGCCACTCAAGAAATAGAAAAGGAATGAATCTCTAATGTACTAAATAACATGAATGAATTTATTATTTTTATTAACATATATTATTTGCCCCAAGGGTACAGGTGTGTGAATCATCAGGCTTACACATTTCACAGCACTTACCATAGCATATAGCCTCCCCAGTGTTCATAACCCAGCCACCCTATCTTTCCCCCCACCCCCAGCAACCCTCAGTTTGTTTGTGAGATTAAGAGTCTCTTATGGGGGCGCCTGGGTGGCTCAGTTGGTTAAGCAACTGCCTTCGGCTCAGGTGATGACCCTGGAGTCCTGGAATTGAGTCCCACATCAGGCTCCCTGCTCAGCAGGGAGTCTATTTCTGCTGACCTCTCTCCTCACGCTCTCTCTCTCATCCTTTCTCTCTAAAATAAATAAATAAAATCTTTAAACAAACAACAAAAAAAAATTTTTAAAGAGTCTCATGGTTTGTCTCCCTCCCAATCCCATCTTACTTCATTTTTTCCTTCCCTACCACTACAACCCCACCCTGACTCTCAAATTCCTCATATCATATCCATATGATAATGGTCTTTCTCTGATTGACTTACTTTACTCAGCATCATACCCTCTAGTTCTACCCACATCATTGCAAATGGCAAGATTTCATTTCTTTTAATGGCTGCATAGTATTCCATTGTGTATATATACCACCTCTTCTTTATCCATTCATCTGTTGATGGACATCTAGGTTCTTTCCATCATTTGGCTATTGTGGACACTGCTGATTTAAACATTCATGTGCACGTGCCCCTTCGGGTCCCTACATTTGTATCTTTAGAGTAAATATCCAGTAGTGCAATTGCTGGAGCACAGGGTAGCTCTATTTTCAACTTTTGGGGGAATCTTAAACATAGTATGTAAGTGGAAGTGGTCAGATGTAAAAGGTTAGATTCTCTATGCTTCATTTACAGGAAATCCTGGAAATAGTACTACCATTTCAGAGATTCCTAGTTGTCAGAGGTTAGGGGTAGAGGTCATATTTGACTACACGAGGGAAACATTTGATTTTATTGGAGTGATGGAACTGTTCTATATCCTAATTGTGTTGGAAAATTTGTCAAAACTCACAGAACTGTATACTAAAAAGTCACGTTTTAAAAATCTGATTTATAATGCTAACCTTGCCACTATCTTGCTAAGTGATCATGGACAAGATACATCATCTCTTTCAGATCCAATTTTCTTAAATGGAATATGAAGATGTTGGTCTAAATGCTTTTCCAAGTTTGGCTTTCTGTGATTAAAATTACATCATACAAAACCCTGTGTAAGGGTGCCTGGGTGGCTGTTGGTTAAGCGACTGTATTCAGCTCCAGTCATGATCCCGGGGTCCTGGGATTGATCCTGCATGGGGCTCCCTGCTCACCAGGAACCTTACTTCTCCCTCTCCCTCTCCCTCTGCCCTTCCCACTGTTTGTACTCTCCCTCTCTGTCAAATAAATAAATAAAAATCTTAAAAACAAAAACAAAAACCTGTGTATTCCCTAACTGAGCTTAACAGGTACCCTACAAAAAGAAGTCATTTAGCACTTTAAGTTTTTTCCTTCAGCAAGGATTCCAATCAGTTCACTGGACCATTACCATGGTTGCCATCATCATCATCATCAACTTTGAGTTATCGACGTGCCCTGAATTCACCAGATAATTCACTACTTCCAGACTATTAGGTCCACCAAAGAACACAAAGAACTACACAGCTGTAAATTATTATTTCTGATCTACACCAAACTTTTCAAAGAGAAATGAAACACTTAGCAGAAAAACAGTGAGTTTTTGACCCTTAGGCAAGAATATTGAATCTACAGATAAACAGCAACACTGAATACATGATATTAAGTCCCCATCACTCAGAGCTCTGCTTTATGCCCTGTCACTGGCACCATGGATAAAACCCAAGATACGGTTTGCACTGTGAAGTAATTTCTTGTGATACTGTTATTTTTTTAAATCACACAGATTTTGGAACAGAGTTTCAATAGGGAACAAAATCTCTCTTTTCAGGAATCCAGAACCTACAAGTCAGAAAAGGAATGTTTCTGTATCTCTGATGATATAGAAAGCTAGGAGAAAGGGGTGAATTCTTAAAAAATTAGGTTCAGAGTAACTGCATTTCTAAGGATCTACCGTACTATGAACTGAATGAAAAAATATTTCTTGCAGCATTATTTTTAATAGTGAAAAATTGTAAGTAATCTAAATGTCTACCATTAAGAGATTGGCTAAATAACCCATAAATCATATAATACAAAAAGCAAACAAGTGAATTAAAGCTATAAACATAAAAATTGACAACCCCCTAAGACATACTGAAACAAAAATAATTTTTTAGAATGATTTTTAAACAATAGTTTATCAATAATTCTATATACCATCTATATAGGCATGTATAAGCATTTTGAAGAGTACATATTAAGTTCACAATAGAGGTTAACTCCCAGGAAAAGAGGAGGGTAATGGGTTTAAGACAAAAGAGCCTTTCAGGAAAATGTATTCATGTATTATTTATATGACTAAAAATTACTTTTTTTAAAGATTTACTTATTTATAAGAGAGGGAGAGAGAGAGTGCACGTGCACTAGCATGGGGAGAGGCAAAGGGAGAGAGAGAGAATCTCAAGCAGACTCCCCTCAGAGCATGGACCCCAATGTGGGGCTTGACCTCCACACCCTGAGATCACAACTTGACCTGACAGGCAACCAACTGAGCCACCCAGGCTCCCCCCATTAAAAATTACTTTTAGGGGCGCCTGGGTGGCTCAGTGGATTAAGCCACTGCCTTCGGCTCAGATCATGATCTCAGGGTCCTGGGATCGAGTCCCGCATCGGGCTCTCTGCTCAGCAGGGAGCCTGCTTCCTTCTCTCTCTCTCTGCCTGCCTCTCAGTGTACTTGTAATTTCTCTCTGTCAAATAAATAAATAAAATCTTTAAAAAAAAATTACTTTTAAACAGAGGATCCAATAAAGCATACCAAAGAGACCTATGGCATCAGGAAATTTTCCGAAGACTACTTAGAAAGATGGGAAGGACAAGACACCAGGAGTAACAATGTCCAAAGATGAAATGCTCAGCCTTGCTGGAAGGGCTCTCCTCTGGGGCAGCCTATTTTAGAATATTAACCTGGGAGCTACATTTTAGGGACAGTAGAAACCACACCATCCTGAAATGATCTCTAACATTAAATTTTCAAATCTTTTGAACAGATCATTATTTAATCTCACTCCCACCACCCCCCTTACTCACAATGCACATTCTTCACCACCCAGTGGCCCCAAACCACAAAATGACACATTTATTTTTAAATTTAGAGTGAATTAAAACTAATTCTGTTTTTAAGAATCCCGTAACACCCCCTGGAATAATTAGAAGGACCCTGCAGTGTCACAAAAGCAGAATTGGAAAAGCACTGGCTTGTAATGTTGCCATGGGGATCTGCCTCCTGGAACAATCTAGTTCTAGGAAGAGCGGGAGAAAGGGGAGAAATCTCAGAAGAGCTGCAAATAGGGCATGGCAAGGTCGCATAGTAAATAATACAGTGAGTTAGGAGCTTTGCCCACCCTTCGTCCAGCCACAGGACACAAGAAGAAAGAATCTGGACCATTTCCGTCTGCCAAGAGCCCACTCTGTTCAGATCCATTTCGCAGAATTAAATGGAGGAGGAGGAGCGACTGGGAGGTGGGATTGTTTTCCTCTGGAATTGTCCAGATTCGGTCACTGAATCCGTGATTATCATGCAGGGAGCCTAGAGCCCAGCTTTCCTCTTTGCTGTTAAGAACACCAGACCCTCTAAGGAGGTGTATTGTTTCCCAATTTTAATTTTAGCATCTACACTTCAGCAATTTGCATTTAAATGTGTTGTCAGAGAACTTCCAGAAATCTTTAATAGGGAGACCGATTTGCATTTTAATATGCTGTTAAAGAATTTCAAAATATCTTTTTTCTTTTTCAGTGTGATACACATTACCAGAGGAATGGCCACCCTTAAAGAAATTGTAATTCTGGGTACAATTTAAACAGAGCTGGCTTTCAGAAGCACCGTGGCTTTGTTGGACTTCGTTAAAAGTTCCTTGTAAAACAGAAAGTCCAAAAGAAAAAGGAAACCTGACCTGAAGGCCTCAGAGGTAAAATGGATACTTCCCAGGTACAGAAATCTGAGCAACAGTGAGCCGGAGGCGGTTAGTTGTAAGAAAGGAGGATCTTCTGAAGGAGGAAACAAGAAGGTAGAATTTCCTTTGCCGTCCCTTGCAGGTGCCCCGCTCCACGGTTTCTTCGCTGCTGGAGCGTGAAGGCTCAATTCAGAGACAGGCGGAATCCCAGCAACCCACAAAAAAATCTTTCTGACCACTCTTCTCATTTAATACTTGCACAAGAGTAACTGTGACCCTGAATGGACACTTCGGTTGCTGTTGATTCTGGAGAAACGCTGATCAGGTAATGATCTCATGCCCAGCGTAATAAAAAATATTAGACATCTCAAGCCCTCTGCTTCTTCATCCCCAGTGACTCTGGGTTTCTACGCGTTAGCATGGCAATCCAAGCCTTCTGGATGCTACCGTCTCCCTATCTTTCCGATTATTGCTTGCCCCCTTCGACGGTGACCTTACCACCTTATCCTTACACGCCTTGGCCCCCTGAAGACTTCTGACCACAAATGCCACACACTGAGCTGTACTGAAGGAGGAGCAGGAGGAGAGAGAGAGGAGGAGGGGAAGAGAGAGAAAGGGGAGTGAAAAGAGGAGGAGGAGGAAAGGGGGGGGGAATAATTCAGAAATTCTAACTCTTGAGAATCTTAACACTTTTCTTCCTAAAAATCCCATGGGGTTTAAAATAACTAATGCCTCCTTTTATTGAAGGAAATTGCTTTTGGAAGCCTGCAGATAAGTTTATGTTGTAAATGGTGCTTTAGTAGCATCGTTTAAAAAAAAAAAAAAAGGCGAGAGTCACTGATGCTCACTAGGCCCCGCGGCCCCGAACCACGCCTGAAGCGCCGCTTCTGCTCCCCCGAAACGATCTCCAGTCCGGCAACCGGGACTCCGCCGAGGGGCCCTCGCTAGGTCGTCGGCCTGACCTCGGCCGCGCCCGAAAGGCAAGTGACCTGCTGTGACCAACCTGCAAGTCGTCGGGTCACGTGACGGCTGTGTTCCCGCTCCCTTCCGGCCGCAGGTGTCTTTCTGCCGTCCAGCCCTTTCCACCTGCCAGACCGGAAGTTACCCGACTCCAAGCGGGTTTTGTCCGCGTGAACTCCGGAGTCTGTACTGTGCCTCCGGTTTCTCTCTTTCCGGTCCCGGAGACAGAAGAGGGACCCCACGGAGCGCGGAGCGACCAGCAGCAGCCCAGGCGCAGGCACCCGAGCAGCCCCTCGCGCCCGCGGCTCCTCGCGCTTCTCGCCACATCCCGAGGTCCGGCACGTCCCCGTCGGATCCCCGCTCTTCGGCTTTTACGGCAAAGCTCTCAGGCTTTACTGGACCCTTTCTTTCTCCCAACTGGACCCAGCAACTGGCCGCGGTCGGACTGGGCTTGACTGAAAACCGGAAGGGGTCCCCCATCAGACGCGTCCGACTTCAAAGCCGGATGACGTTCGGGCTCACAGTGGTTCCGGCTTAGAAAACCGGACTGGGTCCCCCGCCAGACTGGGTCTGACTTCAAAACCCGGGCGACGTTCAGGCTCACAGATTGGTTTTGACTTCCAAAACTGGACGACGTTCAGGCTCACACTGGTTCCGGCCTAGAGAACCGAACTGGGTCCCACATCAGACTGGCTCCGACTTCAAACCCGGACGACGTTTGGGCTCACACTGGTTCTGGCTTAGAGAACCGGAATAGGTCCAGGTCAGACTGGGTTCGACTTCGAAGCCCCACCACGTTCGGGGTCACACCAGTGGGTCCACGTCAGACTGGGTGCGACTTCAAAGCCGGACGACATTAGGGCTCACACTGGTTCCGGCTTAGAGAACCAGAATAGGGCCAGGTCAGACTGGGTTCGACTTCAAAACCCCACGACGTTCGGGATCATACCAGTGGGTCCACGTGCGACTTGGTCCAACTTCAAAGCCGGACAATGTTTGGGGTCACACAGGTTCCAGCTTAGAGAACCGCACTGGGTTCCCCGGCAGACTGGGTCCGACTTCAAAGCTGGACGACGTTCGGGCTCACACAGGTTCCGGCTTAGAAACCGGACTGGGTCCCCTGTCAGACCCGTCAGACTTAGAAGCGGAACTGGGTCCAGGGAAGCACTGGGTCTGACGGGGGAACCAGAACGAGTTCAGGGTTGGACTGGGTCCGCTTTCAAGACCGACTGGTTCCGCGGCCTGAGCGGTTTCCCTGTGAGGCCTCAGGCGGAAGTTCTGCTTGAAGCTGAGGGAGCACGGGAACCTCACCAGAGAGAATGTTGAGTTACGGCGGCGGCAGGGGAACTTTCGCGGCAGGTAAGCTTATCCATTTATGAGGCGCCCTACAGAAAAGGGCCTCTCGCCCAGGTACTCAGCGGTGAGGCTGGGGGGAAACGACTTTTCCTCGGCGGACGTGTCTGGCGACCAGGCCGAGAACGCGGGGCCTCGGGCTCACCCCGCAGCCCGCAGGCCAGATCCTGGGAAAACTGGCCGAAGCGGGCACGGGTAAGAATGCTCACCCAAGGACGCTCTTCGGTCTGCCTGCGGCGCCTGGTCCGTAGGGGAGGGAAAATGCCCTTCGTCCCTTCCTTTCCAAACCCAGACCGGCGGGCGAAACAGAATGTGGAATGAGAGCTTGGAACGGCGACTTGTGAATGCCCTTCTGCGGACGCACGGGTCGCCGATCCCTCCGGCAGCGACGGCTGCCGCCATCTTGTGTGCCCCCTTCCGTGTCCTGAGAACTGACGTTGGCGCGCAGGGGGTTGCGGTCCCCTTAGCGCGGGCTGGACGGAAGTGCGGTTGCGCTCCGCTGCCGGGTAGGGCCCTGCCAAGGGTCGCCCCCGCCCTGGGGAACCGTTTGTCTTTATTTTGGTTCTCTTTGGGAGCGGCCCTGCATCTTGGGGGGAGGCGGTATCTTTTGCACTCCGTTTGGGGTTGCCCAGGGCTGCCAGGAATGTTTACTGTTTGGGCCAGCCGAGCCCTAACAAGAGGTTCAAGAGGATTTCCACAAAAATGGTTCTGTGCTCAGAAATTGGATGAATTGGAAGCTGACGTTCGGAGCCTGACGGGATTTCTTTTTCAGGCCTTCTCCCCGAAGTAGCGTCAGCCTGTGTGCAGAGGGGAGGCAGGGCGTTCTGAAGCCGCGGTGGAGCGGACGGAACCTTGCAGAGAAAGGGCGGGAATCGAGCCCGTGCGAGTCTGTCGGTTTGCATCTCCGCTGAAGGTCTTCTCCCTGTCGTAAAGAAGCAAACTGCAGAGAAGTTGTCGGTGGATGCGGGGCTCAGTCTCCATATCGTGGGACCCAGGGTAGTCTCCCGGGCATAGTTTAAGGGGCGCCTGGGTGGCTCGGTTGGTTAAGCGTCTGCTTTCCGCTCAGGTCACGGTCTAGGGGTCCTGGGATGGAGCCCCGCGCAGAGCCTCCTGATCCGCGGGGAGCCGCCTCCTCCCTCGCGCCTCCATCTGTGCTCTCTCTCTCTCTCAAATAAATAAAATCCTCTTTTTTTTTTAAGCCAGTTTAAGGTTGTTGGTGTAATTGAAAAAGACATGCCTTTACAGCTGTCAGCATTACATATACTACTTTTATTCTAACCAGGTTCACTAAAGGCCAAGTAAGCTCGTTATCTCTGTTACATAATTTGTCAGGAAGAAAGATAACTGAAGATGATGGCTAGCTGTTTAATGCCTCGTGAAATTTTCATGACCAACCTAAGCATAACTGTTAATAAGAAATCAAATAGATGTAAATAAAAGTTTGTAAATAAAATTTCTACACTAACTACGCGTCATGGTATGTCTTAAAAATAGTTTCCAAAGTCCTTTTGGTAACTTGAAACCTTAGTTATACTGAGATTAATTAAATGATGGTTATTCATGAAATATCTGGATCATTTCCAAATAAAATATTGAAATATTACCTACTGAACACAGATTTATCTACCTCTGGCTTCTACTTCCAGAGGAATTAAAGATACTTGGGTCTATTAGTAAACATGTTTGATGTCACACTGTTAAGTTTACCGTGAGGAAGAATATACTTCTAGAAATTACACAATGTACTTATAAATGTTCCAGTTCACAGAATGCTACTGTAACAGACAGTCCAAAACTGCGAACTTCTTAGTTTTCACAAGGAATTAAGGATTCTAAGGGTTGAGACTTCTAATCAATATGTAACTAAATCTGCTTAGAAATAATTACATGGGACAGAAAGAACTGATGAAGATAATTATAATTTTTATAACTTTTTGTTTGAAACATTGCTGGTTCCTTAATGTTTTGTTTTTCCAGATTTAAGGATACCTGTTCTCTTAAGCTACCTATGACTAGCAGCAATTTGGTGAACTATACCTTTGTAAACAAAGACATTTACTTTTTCTTCCCATTTGATCCCTCCAGAATTCAGAAACTCGTAGGTATTCTTTTCATGCTTCCCCCTCTCTCTCTCTCTACCTGCCTCTCCATCTACTTGTGATTTCTCTCTGTCAAATAAATAAATAAAACCTTAAAAAAAAAAAAAAGAATCTGTTCTCCTTTAACAGGTCGCAATTGGAAACACTGGTTATATTGCCAACACCTTAGCTGGAATGCCATTTGAGACTCAGATATGACCACATAGCTTTAAGGACTTTAAAGAATGAAGGTTGACATTATGGAGCCAATAAAGCCCTTTGGAAAAACTACCTGATACCTAGCTTACAAGGCTTCCCAGCAGCCTTACCAGGTAAGTAGAGAAGTTTCCTGGCAGGCCCAGGAAATGTAAGATATTTGTGGAACCTCAATAAGGGAAGAATTTACCCAAATATATAGGTATTGCAGGTGAAGTCTGATAGCTAGTCCTTGGCTTATTTCCTAACTTTAAGAGGCTTTAAAGAGTTCAATCTGATATTTCTCGTGAAAAGTTCCAGGAAAGGGATGCCTGGGTGGCTAAGTCGGTTAAGCAGCTGCCTTTGTTCTGCTCATGTCATGATCCCAGCGTCCTGGGATGGAATCTCACATCCGGCTCCTTGCTCTGCAGGGAGCCTGCTTTCCCCCATCCCTCTCACTGCCTGCCTCTATGCCTGCTTGTACTCTCTCTATCTCTGACAAATAAATAAATAAAATCTTAAATATTTTTAAAGAAAAAAGTTCCAGGAAGCAGAATTAAAAGGAGCCTATGTGAGCAATCACTATTTTTGCTGCACTTACGTAAATATCAGGCCAAGTGTACTGCAGACAAATTAGCTTTACTGTGATACTCTGGTAAAAGTGGAGTTGATCGTAGAGAGAAAAATTATGTTTGTACCTTCGTCTGTATTTAAATTCGAATCCTGCTAATTGTCTTTGAGGTTTGTTACATACCCGTAAACTGGTTTGGATACTGAATTCCTCTAGCTTCCTCAAATACCTGGTTATGACTCTCCAAACTTCTGTTGCCAATTCTCTATCACCCTTCTGATTGGGAACTATGAAAAAGAAGGACTGCCCTTGAATGTACTTGGAATGGATGATATTAGGTCCTTCTCACTACCCAGACAGTAGCCAGACTTCAGGGACTTGAACTTCAGGTTCATATCTCCCAATTTAAAAGGGCTCTTTCAGACTCTTGGAACTGTATACCAGCTGGAAATCTAAAATTAAAATTGACTAGGAAGGTTTCTCCTCAGAAGCAGACAGCATCTTAGGTAGGCAGCTTTCCCAAGATCATGGATCAAAATGTTCATTCCCAGTAGGAAACCTTTCTTCTTTTCCTTTTTGCTACTTGCTTTGCTTCTTTGTTAATGCATAGGAAAACAATGCTCCTTAATTCTTGCACCCGTCCCTGAATCTGCCAGTAAGCAAAGCCACCCAACAAAATCCCTAGAGTCTCTGATCAAACTTGTTCTTTATAATAGGATATCCCTTGATTATCTTTTAGCTGAGCAAGAAGGTGTTTATGCTGTGGCCAACACCAACAGCTGCACTTGGATTAACATTTCTGGGCAAGTTGAGACCCAGCAATATGATATCACTGAACAAGCCAGTTGGCCCTTCAGTGGGGCCTTTCTTTGACTTATTTGATTCTCATTAGTTTGGGTCTTGGAGACCAAGGCTTCAAAGTGCACTCCAAACATTGGAAGTTATCCTGCTTAGAATAATCGTTATCAGTCTTCCTGGTGCACTGAATTCTCTCAAAATGCATGTTCACAGGCATCTTTCACAAAGCATATGATCCCCTGATGAAAAGAATGTTGGAAAAGGAGCAAAGATAATGACCGGCTTAAAGAATGTGAACCTAGAAATGAGCAAAGGAAAAAAAAGAGAGACAAACAAGAAAGAGACTCAACTATAGAGAACAAACTGATGGTTACCAGAAGGGGGGTGGGTGGGAGGATGGGTGAAGTAGGTAAAGGGGATTAAGAGTCCATTTACCATGATGAGCACTGAGCAACGTATGGAATTGAATCACTATATTGTATGCCAAAAACTGATATAACCCTATATGTTAACTATTTTGGAATTAAAATTAAAAACAATTAAAAAATGTGAACCTGAAGCTATAACCTGTGAATATCATACAGAGATTCCACAAAAACTGTAAGAACCTGAGTTTAGCAGCGAGTGGCACAAATGCCTTAAATTTTGGAGACATCTCTCAGGTAGGCTGAGAATCTGATAAAAAGAGGGAAATTGTTGAAAACAAGGAAACAGGCCTGCCCAAAATAGAGTCACCTTTACTAAGTACCATAGCACAAAAGTGATACATAATTACAATTTTGGCTTTCTGAGAAATGGAATCCTTAACCAGTCAATCAAGAATTGCCTGATCAGTACTAGTTAGGTAACATGCCTGATAGACCGCTACCATCCCCTAAAGGAAGGTAACCTTGCAATTACCAACCTGCTTTTTTGCCTAGGATAATTTCCTTGTTGCTGCTCTCCCTTACGCTTATAAAGGTCTTCCATTTTGTGGAGCTCTTCTCTATCTGCTAGATTGCATTCTGCCTGATTTGAAACTATTTTTGTTCAAATAAACTCTTGAACATTTTAATGGGCCTCAGTTTATCTTTTAACAATTCAAACTGATTTTCTATTGAGCAGCAGCAAAGTAAAAACTCAAAGTCCTATCAGCTCAAATTGATCACCATAGATTTGTCTCTGGAGGAAAAGAAAGACATCTAATTTGATAAGCCTCCTTTTTGTTTTGCCTCTTCCACTGATCAAGTGAACCCACTGTTGGGATCTTGTATGGAAAATCTAGGGTACAAAAGGACAGCACCAAGCTATTAAATTCAACCTAGTGATGGAAAGCAGATGGAAAACAGAGAAGCTGATATGTCCAGAGGTTCAGGCTGGCAACTTCAGGAAGCACGTGTGCACTTACTCAGTTAATATTTGCTGCAAGCCAGGTAGAAGGGGTTCACACAGAAAGTGTGCTAAAATGGAATGACTTTGAACAGCTGGCTTTGTCAAGTGCTTCCTGCGCTCCAGCCCTGCCCTAAGTGCCTTCCATTTATTTATTTGTTCAGTCCTCACAGTAACCTTCTTACGTGAGAACAGTTTCTATCTATAGTTAACAAACAAGGAAGCTGAGACACAGAGGGTTAAAGAAGGTGCTTAATGTCACACCGTTCACACGTGGTGTAGCTTAGATTCAAACAAGGTCATCTGACCCAAAGTCCACATTTTTACCACTAAATCAATCCTGTCCATGTTCTCCAAGGATTCACCATCTTTGGCAAAAACTTAGAATCTTTCTCTCTGGTGATAAGGGGAGTTTCATGAATCAATCCACATTTTCCTGCCTATTTCACCTTGTGACCAGAGAAATAGATTTTACTATTAGTGCATTAAGGTATGTATGTCAAGAAATGCAAATTAGTGGGCTAAAACACTATGAGGGAAATTCATGCTTATTAAGGAGCAGATGGACTAAAATATCTTTGTCATAGGACAGGGACTATAAGTCCGCAAAGAGGTGAAATAAAGAATTGAATTAATGACTTCTTCCTGAAGAAGAGCACAGTGTCCAACTGCTGATGCTACAGAAAAATAACAAATAGAAATCGTGAGAGCTTGGCTGGGTTTGTGTACTTTGTGCATGCTGCCTGTTAAGCAGGACACTGAAGCTGAAATTTTACACACGAGATAGACAATCGTAACAAACTCATTTGTGTGTTAGATATTTTTCCAAGAAGGGGGGGAAAAAAACGGCCTACATTTGGAGAAAGCTGTCCAGTCAAAGCCTTGATAATCTTCTATTAAGAACTTTTTAAAGTCCATTAGATTGTGAGGCTTTTGAGACAATTGTGCAGTTCTTGATAAAACATTATCAAGTGAATTATTTATAAAGCTGCAGTAATCTGCAAACTCTGATGAACAAATCTTTTTGATGTCCTCATCTCCTGGAGGGCTGTTCTGGTGCTGCCCTCTGCTCCCTTCTGCAGGGATTCTGGGCTCTTTTTTGTTAGGGCTCAGTCACCTCAAAAGGTGGCACAGCTGCCAGAGAGAGGCAGAGGATGGGAAGGAGGTATCAAGTCAAGATGCCCCTCTGAGCCCTTTAGTGCCCCCAGCTGCTAGGTTGCTGGGAGAGGTTAGGCAGCGACAGAATATTGAAAACAATTGACTGGCACACATGCACACACATTTGGTAGTGATTTTTTAAACAGCTTAAGAATGTTGATAACTGTCACTCCCCGAAGGTTCTTCCCAACCCTTCAGAGGAAAGCCATTAGGAAAATCTAATCTTTCACAGTCCCAGAAACAAATATGGATCCTTTTTTTCTTTTTTTGGAGTAATGTTACTAGGTCACACAAAAGATTCCAAATCTGCACCATTGGAGTTTTCCTTCTTCATATATGAAGCCATTTTGAGGCAATATAACTCTTTCCATTCAGTGGGGGGGGGGGGGACCTGAAGCATTGGCATCAGACATATTTAGCTTTGAAACCTAATGCCTTCATTGTGTGACCCTGGCACATTCCTTAACATTTCTGAGCCTGTTTCCTCAATGAGACAATGCAGATAATATGAATACAGTTTTAGCTTTTGTGAGAACTGGAGTTGGTATAGTAAATCATAGCACATATTACATCTTGGGTATTTAGAAATAGAAGCTATTTTAATGATGGTTTGTTCATTCAACAATATTTAAGAGTCTTCCAGGAACTGAGCCCTGTTTCAAGCACAGAAGTCATAGCCAACCTCATGGATTCCTCGTCTTTCCTGAGACTATAGTCTTTAGAATTGTTAGTATTTGCCAGGTGGAATGAACTGGAGTTTATTTCAAGATGATGGGTTGTCCTCTTAGCTTCATCATGTTTCCTGACAAAGTACTATAACATCCTATAATCCAGCCTCTCTCACTTTAGAACATCAAAATCGAGTGATGGAGTTGTCATTCTCCTTCTAAATAGAGAAGTCTTTAGTGAGGGAGAGGAAAATGAAACTCACAATGGAACAGCAGGCTATTATATTGGTGTGGAGTAGTTATTGTTGCTGGTTGCTACTGTGGTTTAACCATGTTGCCAGCTTGTGATTAAGGAAATAATGTTACATCATGTTAATGTTCTGCTATGGGGAATAAAATGTAAATAGACATTTCTAACACGTACACCATTCTTATAAGTGGATAATTGTTTTCCTACACCTGTTGGCTTGGTATGGCAGTAGGGCCATTGCCTCGTGATGAACCTTAGAACACAGCTCAGTCTGCCATAGTTTTAGTGTTCCCTAGTAGGAAGCTGAGTTTGTAAAGAGCTGAAAAGTATACGTCTCTGGCATGTAAGAAAAGCAGAGGTTTAAGGGCATGATTTCCAAAAGGAAGCTTCACTCATCTTATTATAACCGATTGAAATTGTATGAAATTTTATGTATTAAAGATATATGTTAAGTTGATAATATTCCCTGTATATACTACATGTATATAAATTTTAAGTAAATTAAACTTATAAGTACACAAGGGAAGGTTTGATACTTAAAGTGTTTCTATTATTAATTGTTTCTAATAAACAAAACCATAACCTTTTCATTTCTTTTATGTAAATTCAGATTGTCATACATATTAACATTTTGAAATTCAAAATCATTAATTCAGTTTCCAAAAGTACCAAAACAAAACAAAAGGCAACAACTCACATAACAAATGTGTGATGTGTAGTATTCTGTATTTTAGATCTTTACACCATTATGTCTTTTCCAGGATCATGTTTCCATAATAAACATGCATAATCTTCATAATGAGAAAAATACTGCAAAACTAAATAAAATAGATGTATACATACATATTTATTTTCCTAAATTATTTTAACTTAAATTAATTTCATGTGAATATTCTTTAGTAACTGTATACCTTCAAGATAGCCACAGAAACAAGGCTGGGAAATCATTGCTCCGTTCTGGTTTCCTAAATGTTAGTCATTTATTACATCAACTCCATGTTTTTTGCCAAAATTTATGTATGTACTTGGCATATATATTTAAGTCTTACATTTTTTACTTCAAAAGATTCATAAAATATATATAAATATATATATTCATAAAGTATATATAAAATATAAAATGAAATTTTATATTCTAATCCTACCTGGAAATGATAATTATTTGCCATGAAGGAAGAGAAAGCACAAAATGAATATAATTAATGTGGTAATATTAAATTCCAAACAAATACCATTTTCTGCTTAAAAGCTCTGATCCAGGGGCACCTGGGTGGCTCAGTGGGTTAAGCCTCTGCCTTTGGCTCAGGTCATGATCTCAGGGTCCTAGGATCGAGCCCCACATTGGGCTTTCTGCTCGGCAGGGAGCCTGCTTCCACCTCTCTCTCTCTCTCTGCCTGCCTCTCTGCCTACTTCTGATCTCTCTCTCTGTCAAATAAATAAAAAATAAAACTTAAAAAAAAAAAAGGCTCTGATCCTGAGGTTTGTTCACTCTTCATTAAAAAAGTAAGATTAATGGGCTTGAGGAGGTCAAAGATAATCTACCACAAAACTGAGAGATTATCTTTGTAATAATTAGAAGTGCTAAAGTAGTATTGAACATGGGATTGTGTTAATAAAATGTAAAACTATATTATTAATCTTGATGCCCTTGCCACCCACAAACATTTCCTATGCTATTGTGTCTCACATGCTTTGAGAACCATTGGTCTCAACTGGCCAGGGCAAATGCAGTACTAGTGCCTTGGAAAACACCTCTAGAATTACAGGGTTCATACTTTTGCCCATAATTCACTACAGTGATAATAAAGTGACCAGAGATCCCAGTTCAACACATCCATGCCAACTTTACACTGTTGTCCCAGCATAATCATTCATCACATTCTCTTTTACACTCAAATGTGTCCTAATTTGGGATAATCTGTTACATTCTCACCAGGTCGATACTCATCTGCCTATCCTTTTTCTTTTTCTTATTTTTTTCCTAAGATTTTTATTTATTTATTTGACAGATCACAGCAGAGAGGCAGGCAGACGGGGGTGAGGGGAAGCAGGCTCCCCACTGAGCAGAGAGCCCGATGAGGGGCTTGATCCCAGGACCCTGGGATCCTGACCTGAGCCGAAGGCAGAGTCTTTAACCCACTGAGCTACTCAGGCACCACTGCCTATCCTTTTTTGAGCACCTACTCTGGACCTGGCTCTGTGAAAATCACTGGGAGTACAAAGGTGAGTAAAATAGTTTCCAGCCCTCAAAGAGCTCAAAAACAGAAAATCAGGGCAAGGGAAGCATTCAGTGACAATACAAGTGATAAAAGGTCATGCATAGGTCTGTGCCTTGTGCTGTAGGAACCACAGAGAGGGAGGGCAGATGAGACAAACACTGCAGCTTTCTCAGTGAAAAGGGCAAGACCCATAATGTAGGGGAATATTGAATCAGCTCTACAGAAGCAGGCTGGCCTTTCCCTTTTAAGATAATGTTTTACTCTGTGTTCATGAGTGTTTGGGAAACGGTGCAGTGAGGATGAAGGTGAGGATTATTTCTTCATTGGTTAGAAGGCGTGAGAACGTCTGACCCATAATTCATTACAGTGAGTATCAAAGTAACCATAGATCCCAGTTCAACAGGTCCAGTCCAACTTTGGTGCGTAAATCTTATAACGTGTAGAGAGAGAGAAAAATATTTCAGAGGGAAGATATTCTCCACAATTTACTAGTTTTAAAATATAGATCATGTTATTAATCTGCTTCAAACCCTTCATGGGTTGATCACTGTTGTCAAAATAAAATCCACTCCTTCCCATGGTCCACAGGCTGCACCCTTCCTCTGAAGCCACACCTCTTGCTGTTCACTTTAGTGCACTAAGCTTTGGTCAACCTGGTCAATATGCCAGGTTCTTTCCCTGGAGCTCTTGCCTTTATTTTTGCTTCCCTTCTGCCTGGAGCACCACTCTAAGACTGATTTATCTCATGCTCCAGGTCTTAGTTCAGATGTCACCTGCTTAGAGAGGCCTTCCCTAATCCATCCACTCCTTCCTACCTCACCTGGCTCATCATGTTTATCATCTTCATAGCACTGACCATAGTGTATCTGTTTCTTGGTTATTGTCTGTTTCTCCCATGAAGGAAAGAGCATGACTGTAGTATTCCCTGTGTCCAGGATAGTGAGAGGCAACAAAATAAGAGATTAATAAACATTTGTTGATTGGATTAATAGAACAGTTTGAGAGGAAAAAAAAATATTGCCAAATACTTATTTAATTAAAAAAATTTATAAAGACCATTAAAAAAATGTTCTGTCCCCCCAAAATGGGGACATATAAGACAAGAAAGAGAAGGGCTAAAGTCTGGGTTTCCAGGTTTGTGGGAGCTTGGTGAGGTTGAGAAAAGACCAACTGGTAGGAGCCTCATTGTAACAATTAAAAATTATTCACCCCTCCAGTGAGTGGTACTTGCCACAGGATACAATACTTTGTATCTGCAATGAGACTGCAAAGTATTTTTGCAATACACTTTGATACACTTTGAATATCCATTTCCAGATTACACAAAGGACTTCTCAGGTGACCTTGAGTAAATCATTTTGGTAAGTTTCTGTGTTACTTAAATGAGCTATCTCTATGGAGAAAAGAGATGCAGCTTGTTAATTTACATTTGCAAAGACACTTTGAAATCTCTGGATGAAAGAACTTCTGTAGGGAAGTGCTGAGAGTGAGGTAATATGCTGTGTCAAACTCTAGAGGCAGACAGGGCAGGCTTCAGGACACTAAATAGGAGCCTATAGCATACTATTTTTCAAATTAATCATCTAAGAAAACACCCTACTTTCACCCTACTTGAGTGTTTTAATCACATGTATAAGTTATTATTCTGATAATTATTTCTTTTAGTGTTTCCTTCCCAAAGTCCCAAGTTTGTGTAAAGGGAATTTTTAGAGGGATTGCCTATGAGGTTTTCCCTCCTTAACACTTAGTTTTTTTCATTCTTACCCTACATTAATGGCATTTGGTTCCTAAGCATGAGAGTCTCTGTTGCTGAGCTGATTGGGACCCAAATGAGGTCATTTCATCAATTCTAGACAGATGTTTACAAGTTGCAGTCAGAGATTAAAATAAGCTCAGGAAGGAGAAAAGAGAATTTCAAAGAAAGCTGCCAGTCTATGAGTTAATTATATCCATTTATAAGAATGGTATTAATAGTTACTTAAGAAATAATTCCAATAGAATAGAACATTTTCTTAGGATAATGATCGCTTTCAGCAAGTCAAAAGTAAGATATGAATTGTGTAAAACTGTCAAGGCAAAAGACAAGCTTAAAAAAACAGAAACAGGCAACCACCTTTTCTAGCATGTTACACTGATTTATACTTGTGATTGTGCCCAAATGATCACATAGCTTTCTTTACATTTTTCTTCACCTTATAATTAAATTGTGTTTCTTTGGGAGAGAGGCAGGCATTAAATAATTTTATTACTCGCCTTCAGAAGTAGGGAGGATTTGCCTTTACTGCACCTTGCTCTTCCTGAAAGAGAACCAAGCTCTCTGACCCTTTTAGTGGGTTCAGACAAGATATTTGCCCTTGGCACTGCCCCTTGAGATGGCTGCAGATCTTGATATTCTTTTTCTGTTCATCATATCTTTTTGAAATTTTATTTAGCTCCTTCACCTTTGAAATGTCTTCTTCCTCAGAAGATAGCTCGTCCCCTTCTAGCTGCTCAGAGGCATGCATAGCTGGGTTCGTTCCAGGTCAAGGGCTGCACGTTGTCAGTTATCACCCATCAGCTCATTACTGGGTGCATCCTAGACCATATCCACAATTCTGGTGATGTGAATACTGTGCATCGAGTCACAGAAGAGGTTACCTACACCCAGCCTTAGTGGTCGAGATTTCTTCTTGTCTTCTCGTACATGGATTGTGTGATTGGAATGGGGACAATCTCGTGGGTGCTCTAAGTCATATTTCTCCTTTGTTTGCCAAAGTTTTCTCAGCTTTTCAACTAGTTATCTTAGCAGATGCCTATCACTTTATGCTAGCTGGAAAGATGGAATGCATACTCCCTAGGGACTATTTGTAAACACCTGTCCCACCCTCTAATTCATCACCTTGACAACATAGTATTGAACATTATGACATGATAGAAAACAATTGAACTACTAAATTCTGGTGGGTAAGACATCCTAAACAAACACTAAAATACTATAAAGAGAGTGTTTGGTATTTTAAAATTAGTAACTTTTTGATGACTCCAGGATTTTCTCTAGTTTTTGACAGGACACCTAATTTTTTCTGTTTGTTTGGCAAAGAGCCTGATTATCTTGACTGAAAACAACTCAGGTTGTCCTCACCATCTCTTACTCAGCCAGCATCCAATATTTATTGAGCATCCACTGAGTGTAAAGCATGTTATAGTATATACGCTAAGAAAACACATCCTTCTCTGCAAAGGAACGCATTCTTTATTATTTTTTTTTTAAGATTTTATTTCTTTGTTTGACAGAGATCACAAAGTAGGCGGAGAGGCAGGCAGAGAGAGAGGAGGAAGCAGGCTCCCCGCTGAGCAGAGTCCAATGTGGGGCTCGATTCCAGTTCCCTGGGATCATGACCTGAGCCGAAGGCAGAGGCTTTAACTCACTGAGCCACCCAGGTGCCCAGGAAGGCATTCTTTAAAGGATGAATCCAAACAAATGGGAATACCCAATTTTCAGTCACTTATCTGAGCACAATACAAACAGACAAGATTGGGGTATATCAAGAAAGCTAGTTAACAAAGTCTGCACATGGGCATGTATCACATCCATCTATTGGTTTTATAAGTTGTCTCAGAAGCCCCCACATTTAGAAATGGCATCAAAATCCTGAAAATGAAATACAGTATACCATTTATTTAGAAGAGCATCTCACCTTGATATTCACCAGGCAGCATCTGTGCTCATGTCTCACCTGCTAACCCACTAATTATTCTCATAATGATAAGCATAGTACCTGCTTCAAAGGTTCACTGAAAGTCTTCAGGCAGGAATGTGGCATGGTAGAAGAGTGGGGCTTTGAGAGAGAGAGACCTGGATTTGAGTCCAGCTTTACCACTTACTTCCTGTCATCTCTCTGTAGGTAAATGACTAAATCTTATTCCTGTTTCCTCATCTCTGAAATGGATATAATAGCACTGAATTCATGTAGTCATGCAGGGGAAATGAGATCAGGTGTTAAAAGGCAGACAGCTGGGACGCCTGGGTGGCTCAGTTGGTTAAGCAGCTGCCTTCGGCTCAGGTCATGATCCCAGCATCCTGGGATCGAGTCCCATATCGGGCTCCTTGCTCCACAGGGAGCCTGCTTCTCCGTCTGACTCTGCCTTCCACTCTGTCTGCCTGTGCTCGCTCTCGCTCGCTCTCTCTGACAAATAAATAAAATCTTAAAAAAAAAAAAAAAAGGCAGACAGCCGTAGAAAGCCTGAAAGTAGTAAGTGCTCAAGAAATAGGAGTAACTTTCTCACTTCACTCCTATTGAACTGAAGTCTGTGTGTCAGAGGATGAAGAAAACAAAGACTTCTAGCAGCTGTGATCACTTTCTCCTATGAAATTTATGCACATTGCATGAAGGTCAATTTTAATTTCATGGTGACTATGTACAACCATGTATTATCTCTTGTGTTATTTATTGTTTTAACCAAACTAGGTATTTATCTCCTCAGCTGAATGAAAAGTCCTTATGCACAAGGCCTATTAGCACCTTTTATATATGTACTTTTAGGGTATACATAGAGTGTTCACTATATATTTTTCTAGTGACTAAAACTTAAATAACAAGCTAAATACCTATGATCAAACCATGATACCATGATTTTTTTTTTTTTTTTGAGGGCAGGAACTATCATATATAGGTACTTGCTGAAGACAAGGACCTTGTCTTCATAAAGTAGTTCTTCCCATATCATTGGGTGCTATGTTTTGATCTTACAAATTTTATCATTCCTAGGATGTAGTATTATGTCTTCTTGCACATAGAAAATATTCTGTGTATGTCTGATGCATTAGTGAATACTCTTAGACAGTATCAATGTTGGTGGAATTGAAACATGGGAATATAATTCCATGAATTGAGAAGGATATACATATAGTCACGGGGAAAATATGGTTATAAATTATCTAAACAACTTCAGGGAATCTAGGTCTTATAGAACTCTTCCGTCCTGGTGGGGCTGAGATATGATACTGTGTCATCCAGGTGAAGTGGGTCCCAAACAGCAGACCATTCATCATGACAAGCTAAGTCCTAAGAATCTAATAAAAAACTGTGTTTAAACCTCTGCTAAATACTCCTGGGGTAAAAAGAAAATAAACGGTTGTTTGAAATTATTTTAGGATTTGCAAACTTGAAACAAACATGTTGGTGCTAATGATTCGCTAGCTTTAGGGGTCCTCAAGTGAATAGGTCCTACCTTGCGCCTGAAAAGCAATTAGTCTCACAACTCATGAACATTTACTTTACGGTTCCATGAAATTGTGGCTCTGTTGTGGGTGGCCACGGGAGCATTTTGGAAAGTAAACAATTCCTTAAATTCAGTTGTTTAATATTGTGCTTTGTGGAATATCAGGGTAAATTATACACACACTCCCACCCTCTAAGAACTTAGTACTTGGTAGGGATGCAGATATACGTACAAGTAACTCAAATATAAAATAGATGATAAATGAGACACAAAATGATCTCAGTAATTATGACTTACATATTACTTTACAAAAGGCAAAATTTTGGCCCCACTATTCACCTTGCATATTCTGATTTCTCACTACTCCCCAATCAAAAAGATTATTAATAGCTTAAAGATTTTAAGATATCAATAAACACCTTTTCAGGTTCTGTATGGAAGATCTTGATCACACACACTTACATAAATATATAATATCACTGGTGGCTCATATTAGTCACATGCAGTAGTATTAAAGTCCTAAAATTAGGGCGCCTGGATGGCTCAGTGGGTTAAAGCCTCTGCCTTCAGCTCAGGTCATGGTTCCAGGGTCCTGGGATTGAGCCCCACATCGGGCTCCCCGCTCAGCAGGGAGCCTGCTTCCTCCTCTCTCTCTGCCTGCCTCTCTGCCCACTTGTGATCTCTCTGTCAAATAAATAAATAAAATCTTTTTTAAAAATCCTAAAACTTCCAGTAAGCAAGCAATTTCCTCTAGCAACATGATGAACAGCCCCAAAACAGCCACTTATGATCCTAGACCTTTTAGGACTTCTTGTTGCTTTGTCAGTGTTCTTAAAAAGGCAGTCCTTTCTACCCAGCCTCAGGGGAACTCAGGCAGACAGACTCTCACTATTAAAAGACTCCTGGGGGACTTACTGGATGTCTCAGCTGCTTGTCTTCACTGATCTTGTGCTTCTTAATGTAGCACAGGAAATAATGAACTTGTGGATGTAAATATATTCTCTGTTCCTATAAGCTTATCTAGGGATGATTCTGTTTGTGGAACCCCAAACAGATTTACCCCAAACAGGTGTTCTGACAGGCTTTCTCTGAGAACCAGACTTTTTAACCTCCTTGATTTATTTTTTTTTTTTAAATGGAGAAAAAAAAAAAAAGGCCCCTACAGAAGTCAATTATTTTGGCCAAAGTCACAGTGTTTAGAATGATTGAAGAGTTTCTTTGGTTTTAAACTCCAAGTAATAGGAATAGAACGTAGAATATGATGTTTGTTTGACTGCAAAGAACCATCTTATACTTTTTTTTTTTTGTCCAAATGATGATGTTACCTATTCCCATAAATGATTTCTGTTCAGTGAAGAATAAAGTTGAAATTTAAGAAAGGAAAATCTAGATCTGAAATGCTTGGATTCAAACCCAGATAATAGCAACATAATGGCCATAATCATATTTTATCCAATGGACACTTAAAAGCATCCCTGTATAATTTCTGGAAACAAAAAATGGATACAATATGGGCCTGGCATTTACACTATTAATATCTCCCAACATGATTGTATATGATGGAATATTGTATAAATATTGTATATGAAAGGAATCTGCTTTTAGGGATCTAATTCTGCCAGTAAATATCTGGATGACCTCACCAAATCACTTAATTTCTCCAGACCTCCATTTTATCATCTGTATGAAAGTGAGATATTCTCTAAAGTTTTTATTTCCTCAATAATCCTATGACTGTTTTAGGATTTCCTCTTTTCTGAATGTTGGTAGTTTTATATGCCCATCACTGTCTGAAGCAAAATGAAATGATTTTAGAATTGAAATCACTTTGAGCTCCTGGAACTACATCTTACCCAAAGTCAAAGGCGACCTGGCCTCTTCACTCAATTATCAGAAAGTAATTGGGGTGAGAGTTAATACATTCAAATGGAAGGAATAAGGTATTCTGGCCCGATTGCCAGCTTACTCTCCATCTCAAGGAAAGTAAATATAATGCATTTTGGAAGATACATTTGCCAACCAGATTGGTTTTCTACAGAGACCTTCCCAGGCCTCAGATACACTGGTCCGTAGATAACAGGTTGTTACCTTAGAGATACCCATAATCATCTACCTACTTCTTCCTCAAGTCCCACATGGAAATCAATGTGATGGTGATTTAGTAAAAACACACAGATGACAAATCTCCTTTTTTTCTTTTAAACCCTGAAGAAAAAAAACACAGGAACTTTTATATGAAAAAACTGCTTCATAAATTTCCCATTATAAAACAAACTTCCAGATTCATTAGCATGGAATTCGGTCTTGGTGCACGTATGTTTTTCCCCTCTTTTAGAGTCATTTAATCTCTCAGGGTCAAGTACTTTCAAATAGCTGCTATTTCAAATTGTAATAAAACACACTTTTTTTTAATAGAAGAAAAAGTCTGCTATAAATCCCTCTCCTGTCGACAGGCAGAACATCTTTAGAAAATGAGAGAAAGATGCTCAAGCAGTCCTCTCTAAAAAACCCAAAAATCTGATTCTGTTATTTTCTATAGCCATAGGCCAGCAACAAGTTCATTTTTGAACAACAACAACCAAAAAAAAAAAAAAAATGGGGAGAGGAGTCCAAGGAATTACATAAAGTTGATCCCTATTTTTGAAGGCAGAATAAATTTAATAAATAAGCAATCAGTTTGATGAGTAAACTTGTATTAAAGACCTACTTTGTGCTAGTCACAATCCTGGACCTCATAAAGACACAAGGACACATGAAGTATCACAGTCCCTATTATGAAGTTCATTACACAACACTCACTATTTTCATAGACGTTTGAGGATTATTATAATTTTTTTAAAAAAGGGCTTACTGATATCCAGATTCCAATACTGTGTGACTAGAAGAGGAGTGGTACATAGAATGTCTGTCTGTAATATATAATGATACAGTATATAAATATATTATATCGGTCGATATGAATCTACCTATAAGGCATGGAATGGGAGGAGAAAACATGTTAGCTTAGGGATAAAGATGACAAGGAAAAGGAGTTCAATGTGGCACATAGCAAGATGACCATACATCTTCAAGCATAGACTATCCCGGATATAGCCGTGATTCCTTCCCAGAAGGATGCACTGTATTATAAAACTTTACCCTGTTTAGGACGAGAACTAGAAATGGCAGGTGTGGCTTCAAACAGTAGGTCGTAGAAATGACCTACTGAGTTCCTATTGGTTATTGACCAAATTAATTCCTAATATGAGAGACATCCACTCATAGCGAGGAAGGAAAAGGTGGGAGTGGGGAGGAGAAAAACAATACAAAACAAGGTGAGAACAAAGAAGCTGCTAAGACTATGCTTGCTGTGCTCTAATCCTTGAGTTAGGGATAGAGACGAATGAAATGGACACATCCTCTGCCTGAAGACTTGCCTAATGTAGCATGATCTCGTTGCATGTCTTTTCCAGCAAAATCTTCAATTACGATTCTGACATGAGCCTCCTCATCACCCCGAAATCTAAAGAATTCAATGGACTGACTCTTTGTCATCTGGTTGAACCCTACTGAGAGAAAAACTCGCCTGTGAGGCTGCAGATGCCATTGCCAGCCTAGCCCACACTCATCAAAGGTGAATACCTTGGTTCATTAACTTTTCCTAAAGAAGTGACATTCCTACTTAGTATTCACCTACTTGGAGTTTTTATGAAAACCATTAAAGCCACCTGTCCAAAGTCTGTACCTAGAGAAAAGTGACACACTGGAAATTAATAATGACAGTCAGAAATTAATAATGAAAAGACAGAAAAGGAAAAAAATCAGGGTTTACTCAGATTTGGCTTTTGGTAGCTTTCTCCATTGTGCTGTTCAGTAGATGTTGTTCATACAGCCTTTTGCTCACCCAAATAAACGAATACTTGGATTTTAAAAAGATGATGAATGGGATACATTTGGAAAATAAATTAATGCCAGCATTTTTCCAAAGAAGGACCTCATTGTTTGCTTAAGTTATTCAATGTACAAAAACTCATGTACCTTCAGCATCTTAGGAATAGATTTACTCTGAGCTATCTTGATGTATCACAGACCACAAGCGCCAGTGGCAGGGTAGTGTATGGAAGCTGTATCTGCACATACCACTTTGCATTCTTAAAATTACCTCCAGCTAGAAATTGACTGAGTAAATAATGGTGGGAATTCTTAGGAGAAAAAACAAACATTTAGGGATTGGAGAAGAGGTTTTAAACATCACATTTTATGGCTGTCTTACTCAAAATACATCACCATGCCCAGTTTAGCTACAAAATAACACTGAAAGTATTGTCTTTTGTTTCTGCCACTTGCAAATTAACTACTCTGTTCTCTTCAAATAATAGTAATGATAACCATTTAGTGTTTTCCCAGGCTTCCAGCTACATAATGAACATGTCCTATTTCATAATGTTCCCCATAAGCCTATGATGCAGGTAATATTATACAAATGAAGAAATTAAGGAAGAGAGAAATTAGGTAATTTGCCCAGTATCATGCAGTAATAATCAGGTAGTTTGGCTCCAAACTTCCCTTTTAAACAGAATACCATCCTTCACTACCTGACCCCATCTGTTGATTTAAATATAGAATCTTTAGTTTGTTACTCAAAACCCTTCAAGCCTTACTTTAATTGACCCTTCCAGATTTATCTCGTATTTCAAAACTTCACACAGATCCCAGACTCTGGCTAAACTGGGACTGGCCATTTCCCTCAGACATCCTGAATATTCCCATTTCATACTTTACTGATAGTATTTCCTCAATTTAAAATGCAGTCATTTATTAAGGGCAGAGGGAGAAATGAAACCATTTAAAAACATATATAGATTTATAATAATAAGGCTAACATTTATTGACCAATTACTATTTGTCAAGAACTATATTGATCTACTTAGACAAATATATAATGGATTCAATTACATGTAATAATACATATACAAATTGTTAAGTCAGTGTTATAAAAGAGGAAACCAGGTCTTAGGGAGGTTAAGTATCCTGTCCAAAACAACCCAAATGAGAGTCAACAACCTGAACTCTGAGTCAGTGTGACTCTAATGAGCAAGATTTTAACCATTCTAGGCTGCATCTATTCCAAATTCTAATTTTCATTATAGTTGTTTGAGCATAAATTTTATATCTTCCTACTAAACTGCATACTTCTTGGAACAAAGGCTAGATTTTGTATATCCAACCCCTCTCCTACCTCCAAAACACATAGATTTCTGAGCGCAGTAAGCAGAGGCAAACTCAGGAAGTGGAGTAAGGAAGAGCAAAGAATTCCAAAGAAAACTGTCAACTCTGCGACTTCTGGACTATTGAATCCTTGGAAACAGTCTGCCTCCCCTGCCCCTTGAAGCATCACACCTCTTAAATGGGCATTATTTTTGCCCCTGGGTACAATGACATGGAAGCGGATTATTGCAGAAAAAGTCCGTATGCGGTGGGTCCTCTCCTGAACAGCTCTGCCAGAAATATCCTCAGGTAGAAATCAGTCACAGCCCCTCACCTCGCTATAAATGCTGTGGTAAGTGTTGTGGTTTGTGAACACATGGGAACCAACCATTAATCCAGACTTCTCAGAGATTACAAAGCCCCCAGAGACTTTAAAATCAGGTAAAAATTTTGAAAGGAACATGTTCTCTGGAAGTTTTTTTATTCCCAGTTATATTCCCAGCAGTCTTAGAAATATGTATGTAAATTAAAGAAAGTTATTTAAAAATTCTAGAGCCAGAAGATATTAATAAATTCTGATTTTGGTTCTAAAATGGGCAAAGACTCTAGTCAGCAAAATTTGAGACCACTTCTAAATTTATCTGACCCATTTGGCTACACACTGCTGCCTGTGACAGTATCAGTGCCCATGGTATTATAGAGAACTAGAAAGGTGTGTGGAAAGAATGCAGGATTCAAAGTCAAGACGCAAGGATTCAAGGTCAGGTCAGACTGTCACTTAAAAGCAGAGAAGGCTTGTCCCTTGGGCCTCATTTTCATATGTAAATTGGAGATAGCTGGACCTACTGACTTTGTATTATTAAAACAATTTTTAATAAAAATTATTAAAATTATTAAAACAAACCCCTGTAAAATACTTTGCAACATATAAAGTCTAAAACATAAAATGCATTAATCAACAAAGGAGGCAAAATTGTAGTCAACAAAAAGACAATATGTGATATATGTTTTCTATTTGATTATAAGAGAGAATAGTTTTTTTTTTCTACCTTCTCCTTTTCTTCCTAACTTTATTCACTTAACAAATATTTCCTGAGTGCCTAATATGTGCCAGACATTGTATTAGGTGCTGGGACTACAGTAGCAAACTATTCAGATAAGATACCTTGGGGGAGGGCATTGATGTATGTATAAATAAATAAATGAATAAAATGTGAGGATGAGAAGCACTATGGACATAATGACAAGGATTATAAAGAACTGTTTGAGAAGGAAACACATAGTCTACAATCTGAATAATCACAAAGAGTCTCTGGTACAGAAGAAACAGAAAATAAGAGAATATTCCAGAAAGAGAGAACAGCAACTCCAAGTTCCTAAGACTGCAATGATCTTGGCATGTTTGAGAGACAGAATCAAGGCCCCTATAGTAGTAGCATAATGAATGAAGAAGAGGGTATTACAAGATACTTTGTACAGGTAATACATGTAGGAAGGACCTTGGAGGCTGTGGCAAAGAATTAGATTTTATCTTAAATACAGTGGAAGCCATTTGATAATTTTAAGCAGGAGAGTGAGTTAATCTGCCTTGCATGGTCAAGATCTTTGATAAGATCAAGTAAAGAGGTAGAGTCTGTTAATATTATAACACTGAAGGGTTTTTTTTTTTTTTTTTAAGAGAGGCAGGCAATATTTAGCTTTTAAAAGGTTCTTTCCCTGTAGAAATTAATGGACATCTCAATCTCAACATTCAAAAATTGAGATTTCTCTCTAGTAGTCTTCCTCTTTCAGAAATGATAATTAGATGCTTCTAGCTTTGGGACAAAAACCTGAGGGCATCTTGGGCTCATCCAATTCATCAGCTAAGCTGGAGGCTATTTCTCACCCTCTTCCAGCCCAAGGCCCAAGTCATACTCTACCCTGCCCAAATAATTGCAGTAGCCTCCTCACTGGCCTCCCGGCTTTCAACCTTGTCTCTCTCTAGGCTATTTCCAACATAGCTGTCAGAGGGAGTCTGTGAATACGAAAGTCAGATGATATTACTTCTCTATCCAAAACCTTCCATTGCTCTCACATCTCAAAATCAAAATCAGGGCCCTCACAATGTCATATAAAACTTGACCCTGTGTAGCCCATTTGCCTCTCTGCCTGCCTTTCCTGCCAAGTTCCCGCTTTAGCCACAGAGGCTTTCTTGTTGCTCCTTAAACACTCATGCTTGCTCCACCTCAGGTCTTTGCACTTCTGGCCCTTCTGCATAAAATACATTCTGTAGATATACCACAATGACTTCTCATTTGCCTGTTTTAGGACTTTACTGAAATTCCATCTTCTCAATAAGGTCATCTTCAGCTACCCTCTCTAAAACGACAGCACTGACCCCCACACTCCCTTTCTCTGTTCTCAGCTTTATGCTTTTCCGTAGTACTTACCCACTTCCACCATACCATAGATTTCAGTTATTTCTTTGGCTTAAACCAGAATATGATTCTCCAAACTAGAATGTAAGCTCTATAACAGCAATATTTTGGTCTGTTTTATTCATTGCTGTGTCCCAAATAATACATAGTAGGAGCTCAATAAGTATTTATACCTCAGATGAAGAATCTGAAATTCACAAGCCTTCACCTGAGGTCAGTCATTTATCATGGAAATAGACCAGGCACCATTCTCCAGACCAAAACTGGAACCCTGGGTGGATTGGGAGAGGGGTGGTGGGCCAAAAAGATGGCAGGAAAATTAGAGAAGTGTTAGGAAGGCCTGTGAGAGAAGGCACTCTTGGATGCCCACCGACAACAACACTGATTTGGTAAGGAAATAAAGTAATGTTCTACAACATCTCCTAGACTTTATGTATATTCATGGTAAGTTAAGTTTAGTTTGTTTATATTGGTTTGTTGGTAATGTACTATATATAAATTATCCTGTGACAGAGCTAATAATACTGATCATGACCATGTAAATAATGACTAGAATTTATTAAAAATTGTTGCAATTATTACTAATAACTATCCCACAATCAGCTTAAAACAATTATTTATCATATTCATTTATAGATTCTACAAGTCAAATTCAAATGGCATACCAGAGAAGTTTTTCTGTGCTTCATGATGGCTGGAATCTCAGCTAGGAAAACTTGACTGCTGGGAACTGAAATCAAGTGAAGGCGTTTTTATTGACACAATTCGCAATCAAGGCTGGCTGTTGGTTGGGACATCAGCTAGACCTTTTGACCAGGCACCTTCTTGTGGTCTATCCATGTGCCTGGGCTTCCCCAGGGTAATCAGGATTTTTCCATGGTAACTCAGTGTTCTAAGAGGGAGTATCTCAGCATACAAGGCAGAAACTGCAGTGCCTTTCATGACCTAGCCTTGGAAGTCACAAGGCATCATTCCACCATATTCTGTGGCCAAAGTAATCACAAGCCACAGAGAGGACATGAGCCCCACCTCTTGATGTCAGAGAAGCTGGTCACATTGTAAAAGGATATAGGAGATGGGAGATATTATTGCAGTCCTCTCTGGAAACTCACAGAAACTATGAAAAGCATTTTACATAATTATGTAATTTAATTATCATAGTATCCCAAGTTAGATAGTCAACATTATCTGAAATTTAAAGTAAAAGAAAACTGAACAGTGGGAAGTTCAGTGATTTTCTCAAGATCACATTGTGGACATCTGGTGTTCCTGAGAGCCAGGTGAATAAAACTAACTTCAGAGTTCATGCTCTAACTGATATATCTTCCTCATGGCCAGGGGAGTCTCAATAAATCAAGTGATGTGGGACTGGGGCAATAACTCAAAAATCAAAGGGACTAGAAAGGGGAGATGAGTAGGAAAAGAAAAAGAAAATCAGTAGGGGCTATGGTACAGTGATGGTACCTGGTCAATGTTCAATTATTATTTAGTGATTTGATGTGTTTTACTTAACAGGATATGGAAACAACATAAACAATCCAATTCCTCCAATTCCTCCTAAGTTAACACAAACCAAATATTTAAAATTTAATTAAAAAATCAAGCACCATCAAAGTTCCATACTATCCATTTCATTCCATTATATTTTAAACATGATAAAGGAAGAATCTAATTGTTTGAATGTTCTCAATATTTTCATCTTTAAATGTTTAGTAGATGTAACCCAATGCCAAATTTGGCTTGATTTTATCCTAATGACTTCTGAAAAATAGCTACCATTTATTCATTGAGCAAATGGAAGTAGTCTGATGATTTTTTAATACTACCTGGAATTACAGTCAGTGCCTTTTCGATAATGTTCTCCTGGGCATAAACTTACAGATCCTGCTTGCATTGAAAAATTCACATTAAATTACTCTTCTCTGTCAACATAATGGTAGAAAATGGAAGAGTCAGCCAGCTGATAGGAAGCCTGCTGGAGACCATCTCTCTGCCCACATGTCACCTGATCTGGGGACCACAATTCTATTCCCCAGCACATTTCAACAGCTCCCCCAATGTCCTTGTGATAAACAGCAGAATACTCACCATGGCCACGAAACCCTGCAGGGTCTGGACCTCGCATGCCTCTCAGCCCCACCTGATATCCCACACTTCCTTGTTGCCTCTATCTTCCAGACATTCTGAATGTCTTTAATGTCTCCAAACATGTCAGTTTTCCTCTCACCTAAGGACTTCTGTAGATGGTAGTTCTTTGAACTCCCTATCTATAAGTCTCATAGCAACCATCACTTGCTTGAGGACATTTTCCCAGATCTCTCTGACCAGGTGAAACCCTCCATCCCCCCAAATATGTTCTTAAAGTTACAGTCATTTCCTTCAAAGTATCCATCTCAGAGCGACTTCACATTTATTTTAATGTGCTTCACTGATTAATTTCTATCCCCCTCAGTATACAGTAAGCTCTTCAAGGACAAAGACTGTGCATATTTGCTCTGCAATCCTTACCATCTAGTACAATGCCAGGCCTGGGTTACTCAGTAATTACTTATTAAATAAGTAAATGGAAGAATAAATGTTAAAATGAATGAATAAAAAAATCATAATTCAGGTTCCTGAGGGTCTCAATCAGCTCTCTTAAAAGAATCATCAATATAGTCTTCCCATATCCAGAGCTTTCTAATCTTACTACCTCCACAATCTGATGGCAAGCCAAGACAATATTAATAATGCATAATCCACACATGATTTTCACTTTTAAGGAGTTTCACATTAACTACCACATTTCATTTGACTTACAGATAAAGGATATGAAGTTCAAAATGCCACAAAAACACAAAGTTAGAATTCTAATCATACCACCAAGACTCCTTGGCAGAGCTAAACAAGGAAGGTGAGGAACTAGAAATTGGGTCCACTTCTGAAGGCCCATTGGGAAAGATATCTAAAAATAGAGGTATTTCTTCAACCCCAAACAAAACACAGATTTAATTTACTAAAAGGGTGATTTTGTTAAAGCTGAGATAGATTGGGTCATGTATCTATCTCGGCAGAGAGTATTCCTGATTGAGAAGTATAAAAGTAGAAAAGAGGGCACACGGTGGCTCAGTCAGTTAAGCATTTGCCTCTTGATTTCAGCTCAGGTCATGGTCTCAGGGTCGTGAGGTTGAGGCACCATTGTCAGTGAGGAGTCTACTTGAGATTCAGTCTATTCCTCTGCCCCTTCCTCACCCACCCATGCTCTTGCTCTCTCTCAAAAACAAAACAAAATAAAACAAACCTACCAAAAAAGAAAAGAAAAAAAAAAGGAAACAGGAAGTCTATCAGGTCAGTTCCTGGCTTAGATAGCAACTGTCACCAGTTTCTCCTTTATGTACCTTATATTGTACAGGCAACCAACTTAATATAGATACTGCTAGTCTTGATTTGCCTATGTAAGGCAGTTTAGCATCTCATTATCCAACTGGCTCTCAGTGTTTCCTATGAATACTCTTAGTCTCACAACTAAAATGAAAGTTGGTAGGAACTATATTTAAGCATAATTCTGTGCTCCACGCACAAGGGCCTTATAAATCATTTGACCCAAAAACATCTTTTACAGATTTCACAGGGGACCAGTCAATCCCAAAAGAAATGACTAAGAACCTGAGTACAGATTTTGAAACTGTTGAGTTAGAAAGACAAAACTTGGAGTCCTAAGTCCACTTAACGATGAGGAGCCTTAGAAATTCTCCATGCTTTGCTCTGAGTACCTTAAAGGCCCATAAACCATAAATACATCAATCTTCACAATGGTAGAAGCCCTGATTCAAATCATCTCAATCCTTGAATTTGAGTTAAGGTAATCCAGGACTTCTGTTGACTCTAGCCTCTTGCTAGAAGCAAAAATAAACCCTTTCTGGAGGAATACCATCTTAGAGTTCACTTTACCCTAATAGTTTTTTCAAATACAGTGTCTTGAATTCAATAAAAAAACAACTAAACCCAGGAAGAGATAAGAAAAAGGGATCACAAACCAAAAGGGGAAAACAGACAAGATCAACAAACTCGTATGGGATCCGAATAATACTGTCATGATATACAGACTATGTTTAATATGTTCCAAGAGATGATACACACAGCTAAGAATTTTGATGGGGAACTGAAAACTATCTAAAGGAACCAAGTGGAAAAACATAACTGAAAAAATCTGATAATCAAAATTAAGTACCCAAAGATTTTTAATGTTTCAAGTAAACCTAGCTAAAGAGTTAGTGAACATAGGTCAGAAGAAAATATCCAGAATAAAACATGCAGAAACAAAGGGATTTTTTTTAAATAGAGAAGAACCAAAACAATACAGTCATACTGCATTTTTAAAAAATAACCTTACTGAAGAGGGTGGAGGGAAAAGGTCCTGACCTAAGTAACACTGGAAATGAAGGGAGTTTGTAAGACCAAAAGCTAAGGAAACTGTACATAAGCACCGTACAGTTGTATCCCATGAGATACAGGTTAACAATTCTGAATTTACTACACATGCATACCAGAACTGAACAGCAGATAGTGGACAGCAGATAGCAAGAACTCACTGTTAGAGTTTACATATAAGATAGGGGAGGAAGCTAGAATGATCCACATAGTAATGGATTTGAGAGCTAGAGTCATCAAAATGAATGCATATTTAGCTTAACATAGTTATAGATGGTTACACAATCTGCCTAATATTATATGTATACCATATAACATAAGTATGTATACATATGTGGTTAGTATACCACATGTCAGATGACAGAGACTAGAAGTGGTATCACCCAAGTGGCGTGAAGCACACCAAGCACCCAGATCTTGATTTCTAATACCATTATCCAATATAAGAAACCAATCCTCTTCATAGAAATGGTTGATCCTGGGACTGGAATAGGAAATATTCAAAATAAGCCTGGGAAGAATTTATAGATTTATAGAATGCCAAAATAATGAAGCATTCACACACACACACACACAGAAATACACAAATAAAAAACCCACAAGGCTGGTAGTATGTCAAAGGAACACAAAAGCCAAATAAAAGAGTTCCCAAGGGCCAAAGGTGGGAGAAATTGAGTAACAAACTAAATAAAGTATAATGCAAACTTGCACTATAACTCCAAGAATAAAATAAATGTCCACAACATAAATAAATGATTGAATAAAGAAATAAATGAGAAAGAAGAGACAAATCTGTGCAGAAGAATTCCAAATAATTTATGTAGGTATTCTTCCCTTGAGAAGAAGCTTAACTCTTTATTCCTTGAGTGTGGGCTGTGCATGGTGACTTCTTCTCAAAGAATACAGTGTGCAAAGTGGGAAAAAAAGCACAACTTTATCATGGAGAAACCTGATCACCTCAACATTAGCCAAATGATCAAGGTTAAGATCAGAGTGGTAAGTCATGTTGATAGTGTGTACTCTTCAGATGGCATGACAAAAATGGCAGGTTATCTCTGTGTACTTTCTCCTAAAAGCCCACAGTCCTAACCTAATCATGAGCAAAATATCAGCCAAGAGGAGCCTGAGGAAATGAGATGACCAAACATATTCTCGAATTCTAGGACAGAATAGACACTAGGTAAAAAGCAAGGGAATCTTAATAAATTATGAATTTTAGTTAATAATATTGTATTACTATTGGTTCATAAATAAATGTGGACTCTATAAATAATTACAATGTCTCATGAGATTTAAGGTACATGTAGAATTAAAATATGTGACAATAGCAGAATATTAGATGGGAAAGTGACAAATGTGTTACCTAGGGGGAAAAGCAATTGTCTATGGTTCATATTATTTATCTAGTAATAATGATGATGATGATGATGATGCTAAAATGGTGTCATGGTGAAATGCCTATCATTTTCTATGAAAAGTCACCTGCTAAGAACTGTATTGTTTTATAGACAAGACTAACGTGACTCCTGTCTGTAAACTAGAATGTTGCTAAGGAGATCCTAGTCTTGGAAGTACAAACAATGTATCTTGCTTTAATACCTTTTAATACTTAAAGTAGTAAGCTTATAAAACATAAAAGTTAAAAAAAAAACTCTTTAGATTGCCAGCTCTTCTTCTGAATTTATAAATTTGAACTTAACAGTCTTCAGAGAAAATGGGTAAGGTGGGGTACAGTTGTATACTGATCCTCCCAAGAGCACAATGAAAATCTTAAACTCTCAGCTGCAACATGGTTGCCATATCATATCGTAGAAGTGGCACTAGTTAAATGAAGCAAGACAGTGAAATGAGATTCTTTTCACGTTTCATAGAACACAGAGATTTGTGGGGGGGGGGGGTTGTGGGGGGTAAATACTGAATGTAATATTTCAATCATACCCAAAAGAACATGAGTTAATATTTCATAGCTAGTTAATCCACTCATTCAGAAATGGTAATGCAAGTGTTCAAATATTTATGCTTCGTAGGCAAAACATGGTACCCTGAATTATTGTATTGTGCTCTCTTATGCCACTGACTTACAATTCATTTCAGATCAGGTAACCAGAAAATCGCTGTATTCAACAGGGGAGCACTAGTGATAAAGTCTTTATACTCACAGTCCTTTCATTTTTATTCACACACAAGCCTCTCTTGCCTCCTTGAATAAAATTAAAACATCCACCAAAGTCAGTGATTAAGAAAGGGATTAGTGTAAAAACTAGCATGCCTTTAATTGATCTGATTGCAATTTCCTATCTGTGTGTAAAATTCAAAGGCTCTTGTGAAAAGAGTGCTTCTACTGTAATATCCTGTTATTCCCAGACATGAGTGCCTTTAATATAATCTTTCCACCTCAACCATAATGAAAGTTGCATGTCTGGTTTTCAACCCCATCCTTTAATGCTCCTGAAAAGTGTTTTGAGGACATGAGTAAGGTCAGAGAGGAACTGCATTATTTGGAATGCTTTTTACTCATTTAGTGCCCTTCTTTCCACTATCACTATCCCCAGGCTATCAAGTCAGAAAATCAAGTTCAGACAACAATTTAGACCCTAGAGAGTGAATTTCAGAATTAAGAGGACCTCAAGGACCATGCATGACTTGACAGAGGAATCTGTCCTCTTCAACACTGTAGCAACTTCAAAGTATGCACAGTGAGGTGGGGAAGCAGAGCTCATCTCTTCCCATGTCCAACGCCTGTACCCCAACCTAGATCTGTTGTTTTCAGAGATGCATTTCCTCTTCTGTCTCCTCACTGGCCTAAACAATCCGGCAGCATTTAGGGACATTTTAAAACCATGTATTGTCATCAAGAACTCTTGGACATGAGACACACCTCTAAAGTCACATCACCTCTCCTGTATCCTTTCCAAGAATGCATAATCCCAGTCTAATCATAAGAAAACACAAGACACATTAGACAAAATAACTGGCCAGCAATCTCCAAAAAATCAAGGTTCTAAGGATACCTTAGTGGCTCAGTTGGTTAAGCTTCTGACTCTTGATTTGGGCTCAGATCATGATCTCAGGGTCATGAGATCAAGCCTGGGTCAGGCTCTTTACCGAGTATGGAGCCTGCTTCAGATTTTCTCTCTCTCCCCCTCTCCCTCTGCCCCTTCCCACCCCTGCTCCTGTGCATAAGCACTCTCTGTATAATTTTTTTTTAAGTGTCAATTTTCCGAAAGACAAGAACAGGCTGAAGTGCAATCACAGACTAGAGGATTCTACAGAGACATGGCAACTAAATGCACTACTGCAACCTGGATTGGATGTTAGAACAAAAGAAGAACATTAGAAAAAAACTGATGAAATCCTACTAAGTTCTGTACATCAGCTAATTGTATTATACTATGGTTAATGCCTTCGTTTTGGTACACATTCTATGTTAACATAAAGGCTAGGTGAAGGGTGCTGGAGACTTTTTTTTTTACTACTTTATTAGATGTAAACTATCTCAAAATTTAAAAATTAACTATTAAAAAGACAAAGAGAAGAAAAGCCACCATATATTGTGATAAGAAAAGGAGGGAGCGAAGAAAGAAGGTAGAAGGAAGGAGGAAAGGACAGAAGGAAGATTCTCATTTAAGCAGATATTCAGGAAGTTTGAAAAATGCTGACAAATTCCTCAGTGGATGTGAGTCATTCATTTGAAACCTTTCCAGTGTACACAGAGTCAGAAAGTGACACAATACAGTGGTTAATAACACAGACTTTAGAATAAGTTATAGCTTAGTTTAAAGCCTGGTTACCACATATCAGCATTGTCTCTAATGACGCATTACTTTATCCTCTGAAACTAGGCTTTCTTTTATGTAAAATAAGGATGCAAATAGTACCGACTTCATATGTTTGTTATGAGGTTCAAATGGAGTCATACACATAAAGCTTTTACCACGTGTCTGACATATAGAAAGCACTTAATAAATGGGAGCCATTAATATTAGCTCAAAAACTGGCACTACAGATGAATAATTCCCTCATTCCATTTAACCTTATCCAAATCTTGTCCATCCTCCAAATGCCAGTGGAACCTCAATGTCTTTATAAGCATATGACAAGCTCTCTGACCCATTTCGCGTACAATGCATATACTCTATAGCTATCATTCATTATCATTTTATGTCTGGTGCTCCTAGTCCATCAGTTAGACTATATGACCCTTGATTATAAAGACTACCTTGTTTCTTCTTATAGTTTCCTTGGCATTAATGTCAATCACCTATTTGGTATTCAAAAAGGCAAGATAGTTTATGATTATGCTATTTTTAAATGTTTCTAGGGGAATTCTAGGGGATTAAATGAATTTAATCACTGGTAGTTTAGAGGCCTCTCAAAACAGGAGTTGAGGAGGTAAACATAGCCTCAAAAGCCCTTTAAAAAAGAAATAAAAAGTCTTTGAGAATCTTCTTCACTCCAAATGCAAACTAAATTAGATTCTTCACCACTGTCTCTGGGGTTCATGTCATATGTTTTTCTCTTATAAAGAAGGCACGTATTGCATGGAGCTCTGAGTATTACATGCAAACCATGAATCATGGAACACTACATCAAAAACTAATGAGGGACGCCTGGGTGGCTCAGTTGGTTGGATGACTGCCTTTGGCTCAGGTCATGATCCCAGAGTCCCGGGATTGAGTCCCGCATGGGGCTCCCAGCTCCACAGGGAGTCTGCTTCTCTCTCTGACCTTCTCCTCACTCATGGTCTCTCTCACTGTCTCTCTCTCAAATAAATAAATAAAATCTTAAAAAAAAACTAATGATATACTGTATAGTAATTAACATAATACAATTTTTTAAAAAGGGGGAAAATGTACTTTCAGATAAAGTCTCTCAGGGACTTCCATAGACACATTTCTTCGGCTGAAATCCATTCTCCCAAGAAATTTACCCAAAATTCTTAATTACGTCCACATTCAGATACCATGACCACAGACAACACGAGAAAGAAAGACATCATTTCTTCTAACAACTCCCTTGTATAGAATAATGGTTTCTTAAGTGCTAAATGGCTTCTTAAGTGCTTTTAAGTGTTTTGTTTTAATTGATTCTCATAAAAACTCTGAGAGGCTGTCTAGAAAATATTATTATCCCCAGTTTGCAGATAAGACAACTGAGGCCCAGGCTTGCCAAAAATCACACAATTAGGAAGTTGCAGTTTTAGGTCTCTTGTCTCATCCATCGAGCATTTATTGAGTGTCTCCATAGGCTTTCCGGCACGGTTTGCTCTCCCACCTCTCACGCTTGCGTCTGTCATAGCATTGTGCTCATTGCAAGGGATTACAGTCATCTACTTAATCTACTTAATCATCTACGTCCTCCCTTTCTTGCTGGCAAGCATCTGTCTTGCCGCAGCTTTATTCCTAGTCCTCAGCACCAAGAAGACATGCAGTGAAGTACTTGTGGAATAGACAAAGGAGGACAAGTAAAAAATGGTGCTAAAGGGTATGCCAAAAAGAGCTCAAATTAATTGTTTTGGATGAATGCAAATGACATCATCACTTTTGAAGATCTCATCTTATAACCCATCTCTTCCCAACAGAGAGACTGGCTGTTGGGAGATAACATACTGCCCTCTTGGGAAGGAGAGAAGCCAGTAAGACTAAGCGATCATTGGAGAAGCATGAAATGAGGTCTGGTTACTACCACACTCTCTGTAAAAGCTTGTTTTATCTAAGTAAGTTTTAAACTTGATTTTGTCACATTCCCTAGGCAACTCTCCCTTCTTCCAAAAAAAAAAAAAAAGAAAGAAAGAAAGAAAGAAAGAAAGAAATGACAACTTTTGACTTGAAATTACAAAACTAAAGGGAATTAATGCTCCTAAATGAAAGCAAGATGATCTCATTGACTCCCAGGATGGCGAAATACTGAAATAGTTTCCTAAGGGATTGAAAAATCAGCCCCTGAAAATCTTCAAGAAGACAAGGGAAATCTATGTGACAAATTCATCTTCATGAGCGTTTTTCAGCTACAGCAGCCTATGTCTTACTTCTCTTCCTATCCTACATTCTACATCACTATTATTGCTCCTGCCTCCTTCATTGCAACATCTCCTTTTTTCAATTCATAGCCATTTGGTTGCACAAGCCCTACCTTCAGATCTAGAACCATGAAACATTTGTGGAACTTGTGGTTTTTCAAAAAGTTGGCAGAGAGTTTGTTCTCCATAGTGATGGCATCAATTTCCCTATGTGGGAAAAATGCCAGTCGCTAGTAACAGTATCTGATGCTAAGCAACGGGAGCGGTTCCAGGAGGCTGTGTGGTATCTGGAAAGAGCACCAAAGAGGAATTCGAAGACACCATTCTGGCCTTGACTCTTACAAACACTTCAATGTAACCTTGGATAAATCAACCAGTTTCTCTGATGTTCTATTTTATTTTCTCATCTCTAAAGTCACCGTGGGCCCTGCTAGGTCCTGTGTGCTAAGTTCTGCTGTGCTACTGACAACTTTTACTGGGGATGGAGAAGGGTGGATGTATGAGATTTGGAAGTCTTGACAACGAAAGAGCTTTGTCTTCCGGACTAATTAACATTGTGGACTGTTTTTTCTCTTGTTCCAGAAAAAGCTGGAAAATGAATAGAACAGGTTTGGGGAGACAATCTGGGTCAACATGGAAGAAAATACGTATCAGTTAAAACCAAAGACCTTGCTCACAAAAAGATAAAGAATAAGAAAAGTCATTTCTAATCACTAGAAAAACAAAAGTCACCAAAAAAAAAATATGCATAGTAATTTATATTTAAACTGCTCTAAATAAAAATAACCAACAGATAAGTTCAGTGTTTGGACCATCTGTATCTGATAAGCATAAGTTTAAATCCTGGCACCATCTGCTCAACTGGAATTTAATACCGTATCAATCTGCCAAATCACAATTATGATAGCAAGGACAGCAGCCTCATGGCGTGTGATCTAAATAGTGACCATTCTTTAATAGGATAAGAAACCAGAGCCAAATCAACTTGGATAGAAATTATTTTAGTGCTTTATGTTCACCCTGATTAAAACCAAATAGAGGCATATAATTGGCAGAGCCAGAAGCAGCCAAACTTTCAGAGTAGGAGAAACATTCTGGGTAGGGGGAGAGAATACAGAAGAACCTAGCACTAAAGGGAAGGAACAACCAAGGTAGAGAATCAAAGCAGAGATTTAATAGTATATCTGCCCATCTATGAAAAGTTACTTGTACCTAACCACCCAACCTACTGTCATAGATTAGTCATAGGGCATTTTTCAGTGGGGATCAGAAAGGCCATTAAAACCTACTCCAGTACTGAGATAGTGATTGCCAACACAAGAGATCCTTAAATTTCAAGACTTTAAAATCATTGCATACAAAAATTTTACAAATGAGAAAACTGAGTCCCACAGGGTTAAGCAACTTTTCCAGGTCACCATACAGATGGTAGCAGAATAAATCTTTCCCCCTGAACCAATGCTTATCCCATGATGCCTCCCCCAGAGTCCCAGCAGATAAAGACATTTACACAGATCCTCCTCTTCTTAACAAATATCGTCATGTGATTTTCAAGCCACTCATATTGTTGCCTTTCCTAAATTTCTCCACGTATCTTACTATACTAGAACCAAGTTTCTCTAAGATAGAATCTTTCATAATTTTTACCTCTATTTCACAAAATATGAGTTATTCATATTTTATATTATCTCTACATCACGATGGGAGAGTTACATCCGTAAATTTTAAGTAAGTGTAAGCACAGTCTCCATCGTACTTGATTCTAGACATACCAGATGAACAACCAGTTCCAGAAAACTCCCTGGAACCATCCCTTCAAAGCTCTGTGCACATGCCGTTTGCACCTGCTCTTGCTTCCACCTGAATGGCCCTCCCCCACCCCACACCCCCACTGGCCCAACTCCTGCTCATCTTCAAGGGCCCAGCTCAAACGCGGCCTCTTCTTCAGAGCTTTCCCTGACTTGATCCAACAGGCAGAATTCATTTCTCCCGCTGCATTTTATTTGTTCCTCAGATCCAGTACTTACTAATTATCTGATAATGACATTTGTGTTTGTGTCTCCACTAGCATCTCATGGGCAGAGACAGGGTTCTGTGTATCTCCAGCATCTAACAGTGTCTGGCATGCAGGAGGGCCTAGGTAAATGTTCTGTTGTCTAATGATGTCACTGCTATAACACAGACATTGCAAGATCTACACTGTTTTTCTTGTTCTGACTCCAGACATAGACAATGACCTTTTGGTCTAAAAATTACCATAGTCATGGAACACTGAAAAAATAGAATTAAATTAAAAAAAATTTACCACGGTCAGTAAGTATTAGGTAAAACACACAATACTGATAAGAGTTGGGGGTGTAGGGGCGCCTGGGTGGCTCGGTGGGTTAAGCCTCTGCCTTCGGCTCAGGTCATGATCTCAGGGTCCTGGGATCAAGCCCCGCATCAGGCTCTCTTCTCAGCAGAGAGCCTGCTTCCTCCTCTCTCTCTGCTTGCCTCTCTGCCTACTTGTGATCTCTCTCTCTCTGTCAATAAATAAAATATTTTAAAAAAGAGTAAGTAAACGTACTTTAAAAAAAAAAAAAAGAGTTGGGGGTGTAGAGAAAGAAGGAGGATGTTCATACTTTGAAGATATTTCAATTCTTCTGGTGGGTTTTGTGTCTTTTACAATAAGAATCAGACATTAAAATGTTTCCAAAGGGCATGAGGCTCATTCCCACAGGCATGAATTTTCAATAGTGAATCTAAAAATAACTATCTGAAGTTTAATAAGGAATATGGAATATTATATCATAATTTTCTATCTAAAAAACCAAAAGACTCATTTCAATAATAATAATAATATTAAAAAGTAATATTCATGGACCACTTGCCATGACCCAGGCACTTCACTAAGCACTTTATATTAATAATTTCACTTAACCTTCTCAGCAACTCCATAAAGTAGTTCCTGTCATCATTCCCATTTTATAGAGAAGAAAACTGAATCATCAAGAGTTTAGGTAACTTGTGTGTCCAAGGTCAGATAAGAAATAAGTGGTAGAGTGAGGGTTTGACCCAGTCAGATGGATTCCATGGCTCCTGTTCTAGTTAAATACAAACTATGGAAACCAAGAGCTCAGTAAATTCGCTGAAGCTTCTGGGGCTCATCAGGAGAGAGAGGACTTTAGCTTAGCCTTTCTTAGCTATGGGCAGGGAAGCTACGTGCTGGGAGAGGCGCTGAGACTTCCAAAGAATAGGGAAACTGCAGCCTTACATCAACCCAAAGGAACAAATTGTTAAAAGGTTGAAATCACTTAATCAGTAGGCTAAGCTTTGTGCATAAAACCAAGATAATTGCTTGTGCAAAGTGATTCCCCCCAAAAGCATAAAGTGAGAACATTTTATTCCATCAGGGGGTGTGTTTTTGTACTTTCATGGGTTGGAAATGGAGCTTGCCTTTAGTGAGGCTAGTGTGTGTATTTCCTGGCAATCATTTATTTATTGCTCATCGGACAGCTTTTAGCTTTCATCCAAAGAGACAGTGATGTATTTCTGTTTTCATTAGGAGAGAGAGGGAAAAGCTGAGGTCCCTTTAGGGAGAGATCGGTTTCTGGCACATCTTATTTTTGATTGTAATAATTGTTGTCTGTGGAAAAGGGAGGGATTATAATGAGCATGGTTTATATACGTATTTCAACTTCTTAGTACAGTGCATTATAGTTTCCTGAGTGTTCGCCTATAAATATCATCTTATTTGAGCCCTACAAGAAGCAGGTGAAGCAAGTACTTTTGTTCCCAGTTTGCAGGAAAGCCAGACTCCGTTTGCCCAGTAGCTTGCCTTGGCCCACAGGGCTGGTAAGTAGCACAACTGGGGTATGAAACTCTAGCCTGATTCCAAGTCTCACATCTTTTACTAAATCACCCACCACGTTCACTGGTGTTAATGGTTTGAGTGAAGTTCCTTAGACACTACCCCACTGGCTAAGTACATCTTATGTCACCCAAACAACTTGTGATCCTTGGGATGGAGAAGAAATACATGGTAAATATAAGTGATTCAACTGGGGCACCTTGATGGCTCAGTCATTAAGTGGCTAAGCATCTGCCTTTGGCTCAGGTCATGATTCCAGGCGTTCTGTGATCGAGCCCCACATCGGGTTCTCCCCTCGAGGAAAGCCTCCTTCTCCCCCTCCCCTTGCTTGTGTTCTCTCTCTCTCTCTCTGCCAAATAAATAAATATATAAAATATTTAAGAAAAAAGTGATTCAACCAAGACAGACTGGATAATAAAAACATTAATAAAATAAAATGTGTAAGGCTTTTATATATTATACTTCTCACAAGAGAGTTGAAATCTGAACTTTCTCTTGTGGAATGAGGCTGGTGAGCACCAGTTTTTGAGATAAATGGCCCGAGTCTCTACTAGATAGGAAGGTTTGAAGAACTCATCTTGACTTGACTTTGGAACATCTAAAGGCAACATCAAAAGCAAAAGTAACACATTTCCTTCCCATTGCTGAGATTTGGCCGCTGGTATGGCACCTGTTTGGCATCACATGAGTGGAGAATGAAAAAGCTTCTGTACAGAAGCAAAAAACAATAACTGAAGATGAGGTTCTTTACAATAGATCATCCTCCTACTGTTCTGTTTTGTTTTTTTAACCTAAGCAGAAAATATTATAATTGTGTTTTAAACCTTGGATATTTTTGTCTAATAAATACGGGGGGTCCTAGGTGTAAAACAGATGCTACAGAGATTCAACGGGGAGTACTCATTAGTGTATTTTAATTCCTCCTCTTCCCCACCCCAGCGCTGACTGCCAGAGCAGGAGGCGATTTATCACAACCAGATAAAACTGGCCCGCACAATTCAAACACCTGGGCAATTCTGCCTTATCTTCCTAGGTAAGCTGGGTTCTTTTATGTTCATTATCTGCCCTGTTTATGGAAGATCTAAAGTATAAAACAAGAAGAAAACTGGCTGTAACAATGGATTCCATTTAACGTACAAATAATGTAATAGCACAGTCCTTTGGGGACAGGACTATGATGGACAGCACCTGAAGCCATTATCACTAAACTCTTTGTTTTTTTTTTTTTTTTTTGCAATAAAATAAAAAGAGGTGGGATGGGAAAAGAAAAAAGCCCTCTGAGTAAGGCGGACATGCAAAATTCCAGGCATCTCTTCTTCCTTCCTTGTCTCTTCCCCAAGCTTGGGAAGAAAGCTGTGATAGATTAGACTCCCTGCAGATTGTAAAATTCAGATGGAAACAGTTGACCTTGATGGTATCAAGCCCTCACAATGTAGATTTCAACATAATAAAGTAATGACTTTAAAATGATAGCATCAGAATTTCTTCTGGGATGGAAGGAAAATGACAAAGATCACAGCCTTCACATCCGCCTACAAGAACAAAAGAAAGACTTTTTTTAAACTTCAACTTTCACAACTGGCGTCACATTCTTTTATTTAACAGTTGATGTGGTTTTCTTTATGAGACTGGAGGCTCACTCATGCTGGAAATATGGCAGGTCCCTGCAAAGCACTTATCAAAATCCAGAAGACACAGTTCTTTAATGAATGAAAAACAACCATTCTGCCGAAACAGCGTCCACGTTTCTAATTTTGCATTAAAAAGTAACTACAGGCAGGGGGCGCCTGAGTGGCTCAGTGGGTTAAGCCTGTGCCTTTCGCTCAGGTCATGGTCTCAGGTCCTGGGATCCCAAGCCCTGCATCCCTGCTTCCCCCTCTCTCTGCCTGCCTCTCTGCCTACTTGTGATATCTCTCTCTGTGTCAAATAAATAAATAAAATCTTAAGAAAGTAACCACAGGGGTGCCTGGGTGGCTCAGTTGGTTAAGCTTCCAACTCTGGATTTTGGCTCAGGTCACTATTTCAGGGTTCTGGAATGGACCCCCACTGTAGGGCTCTAAACTCAGCAGGGACATAGGATTCTGTCCCTCTCCCTCTGACCCCACCACCCCACACTCACACTCTTCTCTCTCTCTCTTTCTCTCTCTAAAAAAAAAAGGTAACTACAAAATCTCAGAGTCTACTGATGAATCTATACATGACGTCAATGAGCAACATGATCTTAAAATGGGACCCTGTAAAGCTTCACTTTGCAAGACAGTAACCATTTAGCTACAGGTAGCTAATGAACATTGAATTATGGCACATGTAACTGAAGACCTTGATTTTTTAATTTTATTCCATTTTAATTACTTTAAATTTTAAAAATTGAGGCAATGAAAAATACATAGAAATCTATTGAAATGATAATATTTTCATGTATGGGGTTAGATAAAATAATTTACTCAAATTCATTTTACTTTTTCTTTTTACACTTTTTTTTTCACGTAACTACTAAAAAGTTTTCTATTATATACATGACTCATTTTATGTTTCTACTGCCTGGAATATGGTAGACTCTCCCTCAGGGATAGAATCTACCTTGGATCTAAGGGAGGAATCTATTTTATATTTCCTCAAAAGATGTTTATTTTCCAGGAGGAAAAAGACTGTGGTATCTTGGACTTCTGGTAGCACAGTCATGTATCATGAAGGCTGAGAGCCCAGGCTCTAGAAACCTGTGTCTCAGGTCCGAACCTCTGCTCTGCTTTTTACTATTGTGTAACCTTAGGAAAGTTGTTTAACCACTTTGAGTGCATAACTTTGAGTGTTCAGATAGTGAATGGAATATATTCAGCTAGTAAGTGCTCAGAATATATCAGTTATTTGTTACTATTATTGTCACTAGCAACAATTCTAAAATACTATGGTTGTTATTTGAAAATTATATTGAGATGACCTAAAATTCCAAACATGAATTTAAGGAAAATTCTGATCTTATCACATATATGTTTTTGCAAGGGAATAAGGGAATAATATCACATATCACATATCACATATATGAATTTGCAAGAGAATAATAGTCTATCTTTTGGCAAACCATCAAGTAGCAAGGACATTCATAACTTGAGACTAGTTCCTTCTTCTTTGTGAAGGATGAATGATATGATTGGAAACCTTTGTCTTTTCTTTATGTGGTGCTTCCATTTCTGAGCCACTCTTGACAGCAGACAGCAATGAAGGTATAGCAGAGGATGGAGAGGGACTTTTTCAACTTCAGAGCTTAGCCTAATGCACATCCTATATAGGCAGTATTCACAGAGAGTGATTTAAGCCTATACTGCTGTGGCTCCTCCAACCTAAATTATAGGAATGCACACCACTGACTCTATCACTAGATTAAAGCGTAGAAAGAAAGATGAGTCACAGAAAAGGAATTACAATATTAGCACAAAATAGCAATTTAGGAGAACATGCCATTTGTATGTGAATTTGCTTATCAATCTATATCCACACTAGAATATAAGCATTACAAGAGCCAAAACTGCATTCTTCCTGAATCCTACTTAAAACATATCTGGTAGTGAGTAGGTGCTCAATAAATATTTACCAAATACATGAATGAAGAAAATCAGTAAGCCAAATAGCTTAAAGGAAGAAATGTATGATAATGGTACAAAAAAGTATACCCCAAACATAGATAACCTTGAAGTGTTCCATAAGCATCAAACAACAGGATATGAATTTTGCTAACACTAAATTAATAGTGCAAACAAAAAGAAGACACTGATGAAAATGTCTTGTGATTCCTTGGAACCTACAAGTCTCCACAGTATCAAGGATCAAGTCCAGTAGCTTAGCATGTCAGGTAAGGCCCTTCACCATCTGCTCTCTCTGACCACTCTAGACAGGGCCTTTGATGCTCCCTGTTCCTAAGCTCAAACCAGGTGGCTCAGAAAACAAGCCATGTAGCTGTGCTCAGTCTCATTTCCATGCCTTGGCATCTGCTAGTCCTTCTACCTATAATGCTATTCCTTGCATTGTCTGCCCTAAAGCTCCTCAATCTTTTTTTTTTTTTTTAAAGATTTATTTATTTATTTGACAGACAGAGACAAGTAGGCAGAGAGGCAGGCAGAGAGAGAGGGAGGGGGAAGCAGGCTCCCTGATGAGCAGAGAGCCCGATGCGGGGCTCCATCCCAGGACCCTGGGATCATGACCTGTAAAGCTCCTAAATCTTTATGACGTTGCTTTAAAACAAGGCCACCTCAGGGAAGATCCTGGTTAATTCCATGGTGAATTGAATGCTTCCTCTTATATTGTTTCCCCATACTTGAAATAATTCTATATCATAAAAAATCCCATATCTCATATATAACATATATCTTCAGTCAAGTATAAAGATCTTGTTGCATAAATCAAACCACAGATTTATATCTTACATGATAGACATTCCCAAAGTAAAACAATGTCTTTGAAATACAGCTCTCACATTGTATACCTTCTTTTTTTTTTTTTTTAAAGATTTTATTTATTTATTTGTAAGAGAGAGAGAGTGAGAGCGAGCACAGGCAGACAGAGTGGAAGGCAGAGTCAGAGGGAGAAGCAGGCTCCCTGCGGAGCAAGGAGCCCGATGTGGGACTCGATCCCAGGACGCTGGGGTCATGACCTGAGCCGAAGGCAGCTGCTTAACCAACTGAGCCACCCAGGCATCCCTTATACCTTCTTTTTAAACTTGATTTTTTTCCCCTCTCTAATTGAAAACTCACTCAGCTCACTTAAATCCAATGATAAGCACTTGCGGTTCTTTGCCTCTTTCAGCATGCCTAAAGATTTCCACCTCTGTTTCAATTATAGCAAATTTATGAGCTATATGCTTCTTATCACCAATATCAGCACTTTCATTTTCTATTCTCTACTCATTCTTTTATAATCTAATAAGGGCAAGACGCACTAAAATACTCCAATAATGATTCAAATACTTTCTTACTGGCAAGGATGATAACACAGTTGCAGTTGAATTATCAGCTGCAATTTCATAAAATACCTTTCATCCTTGTAGCCCTGCACATGGAACACCACCCCACGGTGATGTTTAGTAGGTGCTTAATAAATCTAAGTTGGTGAGTGACAGGTTTGGTAGGCAAATGACCCAAAGCATTTGCAAGTTCTCAGCCCCCTTAACTAGTCATGGCTTAAGAGAATATTCTGTCTGTAAACCACCAGGCACAGTGGGTAAGATAGAGGAGTCTTACACACTAGATTTAAATCCCGGGGCTGATGCCTCCAAAATGGGGATCTTGGACCTAATTCCCAGCCTCAGTTTTTCTTTCTATAATGAGGATAATGGAGTCATTATGAAACTGAAATAACCTTAGTCTTGTGCTTTCAAGACCAGCACAGATGATCTCTGAATACTCCCAACCCCCCTCTTCTGATGATCACATCTTCCACTACCACCCCAGCTACACACTTTCGTGGTCATGGCCCAAACTGCATCATAATCAATTGCTTGACCCTCTGTAAGCCCAATTTCACACATCCCATCATCTCCTCCTGGCTTTCCCACTCATTTTCTCCAGGACTAGATTCCAAAAACCACTTGACTCCCTAGGGACTTCAACCCATTAACCTCATACCTTTTCATTGTCCTTCATGTCCTCACAGAATATCTTAGTAACCTAAATTTAATAACCAGCTATCTTAATAACTGTCTTACGTACAACTCGTCTACCCCCACTTTGCAAAACCTCACACCCAATGGTTAGGATCACATCTGGGGCTGCTCCCCACCTGAACCCATACAGCTGGAGAAAAATGCACAACCATGTTAAATGGTTTCACTTTAAATTCATGACCGCTTGCTTCAAGTGTCCTTAATGCTCCCAGTCAATAATACATTCCCCTAGTTCATTCACTCATCACCATTTTAAATAACCATTTTATACTGTCTTTTCTCTCTTCAAACCTCAAATACTTCCTTCCCCATCCTCAGTCTTGTAGCTTCTTATTTTACTGAAAAAATAGAAGTAACCCATAGAAGCATCAGTAAGTTCTGACAAAGCATACCAACTGTGTCGATACCTATATATTCTATTATTATTTAACATATACATTTATTATGTGTATATATACATATATATATTTAATTTTCATACATAGATATATGTATGCATGTATGTGTATATACATTTACTACTACTATTTCTATTACACATTCATACACCCTATTACTCTGGATGAACTGAGAAGGCTCATAACAAAGATTAAACTCAATCCCATTCTTTCTTATTTATCCAAGGATATCACTCAAGCTATCTCTCCTTCCTCTCCTATATTGTCTGGTTATTTTTCCTTAACAACTGGATATCAGCATACAAGTATACTATTTCTTCTATCATCTTTTTAAAAATCCTATTTTGATCTCACTTTCTATATTACTAATTTTTATATTTCACTTTATAGGAAGGATCTGTACTCGATGGACAATCCAAGGTAATTTAGTAACTAAAAAAGCATTCAGTCCTTAGAGTCCAGATAGACTTGACCAGTGCCTAAACCCTGATTTTATTATTCGCTGGCTGTGAACCTGGATAAGACTCTCCCTAGGTCTCAGCTTTCTCATATATAAGATGGAAAAAAATAATAATCCTCATGCCCTAGGGTTGTTCTGAAGAGAGAACATGGTAATATCTACAAAGCACTTATCACGGTCTTTGCTATGTGATTTAGACCCAACTTTAGATTTATAATTAACATTAGAAAAGAGCTAACAGTTAAACGAAGTCAATAAAAAACTGTTAGAGGGGCACCTGGGTGACTCAGTGGGTTAAAGCCTCTGCCTTAGGGTCAGGTCATGATCCCAGGGTCCTGGGATGGCCCTACATCGGGCTCTCTGCTCAGCAGGGAGTCTGCTTCCCCAGCCTACCCTTTCTCTCTGCCTGCCTCTCTGCCTGCTTGTTATCTCTGTCTGTCAAATAAATAAACAAAATCTTTTTAAAAATTATAAAAATTAAATTAAATTAAATTAAAAATGGTAAGACATGGGGAAGAGCCAAGACTTTCATACTTCCCCATCTCTAGGGTTCTAGGATTTTCATCAAGGTTTAGAAGGGAAAGGCGCTAAGGAGGCTGACTGGTTTTAAAACCAAGAATCAATGTTTCTTTTTAGTTTTCAGTTGTAACCTAACTGCTGTATGTGGCCTGGCTTTTAAGGTAACATAAAGCTATTAATAATATAAACTACTTAACCACAATTATATTCTCAAGTAACTCTCCCCACAAGTAAAAACTAGAAGAGCTAAAAGAAGAGCTCATTTCAGTACTTTTTATGATTTAAACAGTGTTCTGAGTTCATCATAGGTTCACATCTAAATGTGTCTTTTCTCTGGGGACCAACAATGCCTATCAGGGCACCTGGACTGGTCTCATTTATGACTACATCACTCATCTCAGTTTTGCTATCGATTCTAGAACCAGAACCTGCTGATATGCCTTTGTGGTTTTTACTTTTAAGGATTTTGTACATGTATATGTATACTTTTTTTTTTTTTTTTTTTGCTTAAGTATTTAGGAGGACAAGGATAAATCCTTCTTATTTCATTTCAAATGTTTTTGACATCTTTTTGTACTATGAAATCTTGTGCCTCCTCATATTTGTGGTACCTAGGAAATCAAGTTCTTAAAAATAATGCTGTGTAGGAGTCTCTGGGAGAAGAGATTGTGTCCCAGAAGTTCTGTGTGGGTAACTGAGGACAGATTTGCAGATTTCAGCCCAATCTGGTTTATTTTTTTAAAGCTGTATCATGAGGGAAATCATGTTCTAAAGGCTTGAGATTTGAAGGGGGAAAAGAATGGGAAATCATCCCTGTCCAGCTCCTTCTGCCATCCCACCCCCTCCTGGAGGCTGTACGTGGGTTCCTCACTTAATCTGGGGAGATGGTTCCCTTAAAGAGCTGCTTTGGGCTCTTCAAAAAAGATAGCACTGCCATCTGGTACTTCTGTGGCAGCATGACAGTCAAGAGTGTGAGAACCGGGGTCAGGGCAACTGGGGTTTTCATTCTGTTTGTCCCAATTATTAGATCCTGCAGCAGCAACTTGGGTCTGAGGGGTAGAGAAGTTAAGGTTCAGCCTCATCACCGATGCTTGATCTCCATCAGCCTACCCTCCCCCTGTTCTTGATATAAACAAATGAACTTCTCTCAAACTTAACACTACTTGGTCTTCCTATATAGAAGTTCTGAAGCAGCCACTAACAGTGACCTTGAGGAAGTTGAACCTCTCAGAGCCCCAATTTCTTACTGTAGAGTTTTCAAGAGGATTAAATGAGAAAACACTTGACATGAACTTGACACAGCAGAGTTCAAATACATGTCACTGGGTATGTGTGTTTTCTTTCTTTCTCCTCAAGAGGACTTTAGCAGCAAATTAAGGTAGCAATTATTTGATTACATTGCATCTGGTTGTTTGGAAGAAAACTTGTTTTCCCATAAAGGGAAGCAAATTACCAAGGCAAATCCCAGACTATAAACAATATGAAAATATAGCTATGATAAAAAAGAAAGTGTTCCTGCTGTTTTTATACAGAAGAATATGGCTGGTATGAGGTATTATTTCCAAACACCCTCAAAATAGAATTTTTGTTTACAATTAATTTTCCATGTCAGGACAGAAAGCACCTTTACAACCAGAGATCTTACCATAGGCCCTTCAGCTCAATGGAGAAAATATACACTACATTGATCTAATGGAATAATATACTAACTTTAGGCTTTACTCACAGTAGAAAAAACAATTGCAAACTTCCTAGGTGGAACACATACAAAGTTGTAAAAACTATTTTCCAGGCCTTCTTTCAATACCAGCAACTCCTATCACTTCTGTTGTTGCACAGAAATTTAAAGTAGCTAATTAAAGGTAGTTATTTTTCTTTCTCTGAAATATACCAAAGATAGAGGCAAAATGAATTTATTTTTGCTCTTTACTTTTTCTAAAGAGTGCCTTTCTTCAGTTCATCTTTCATTTACACTTGTCCTGAGAACGAAACATAAGTCAAATGAAGATAAAAGAAGTAGAAAATATACAGCTAAGAACCGGACCAAATATGTAAAAAGAAAATTTTACAGAAGATGAAAAGTCACCATTTGTTTACGATGTCCAGGTTAGGGTTTTCAAGCAGCTACACGGAGCCCTGGGTTTCCTGGAACTGCCTCAAGGGCCACCAGGAAGAACAGGAGGCAGAAAAGGGGAATGGAATGCGGAAGAATGTCTTACCGCCAACTCCCACTTAAATGGAATGACGCCACTCTAAGAGATTCTCTATGTTGGTTGCAAGGTAGGACTTCAATTAAAGCCTGGGGATTCAAAGAGAGGACATGGAAGCACGGAATCATGACATCCTGCATCTCTCAGGATGCTCTGATTTTATAAATGAAGTGGGTCCTCTCCCCGGTGTGAAAGATACACTTCAAGCTCCCATCCAGCATTACAGTTTATGGGGCTTCAAAAAGGGATCTGTGTTTATCCATGAGACAGTACCTTCACACCACAAATCTGTGATCATGACGCAAGTGGAGATCAGAATAGACCTCACATATGTTGACTCTGTGCTACTCCACCATAGACAATAAGAACGCAAGTGCTTGCTGCAGTGCCATTAAAATCCATTTGCATATTTTGACCAATTCTAAATGCCTTAGCAACTTTCCAAATGAGCAGATTTCCTCTCTTTTTTTTTTAAGACACCCTCCTGATGTTCACTCAAGCGAAGATAAAATCTGCCTTCATAGCAATCTATTCAAGCAACACAGCTTCTTTACGAAAGTCATACTACCCAACTGTCAGTGTCCTATGAGACAGCCAAACAAGTTCCCTGTACCCTTCACAAAGCCGAGGGACCTGAGGACTAGAGAGGCTAAACAACTCATCAGAGTGAATTTCCACTCTTGTCTCCATTATCTAATCTCTCAGGGTTTGCATTCAGTGCCTTCTGCTTTTTCACTTTCCTTCATTTCTACTCTACTGGTCAGAGGTGATGTATGTACCACAAGCACACACACATGCGCGCGCGCGCGCACACACACACACACACACACACACACACATATATATTCAGTTGCCTTCACCATGAGGGGGAATCTTACTATCATGATTTTACATGGTGGGGTGAAGTGGATAGAGAAAAAATGACTTTTTGAGTGCCTACACTGTACTAGACTCTAGGAAAACAAAAGCACTCCTGCCACCAGGAAGCGTATAGCCAAATGGAATCACACGTGTGAACGGTGCTATGCTGGAAACACCGTGCTGAACAGAGAATAAGGAGGACCTCTTGTGCTTCAGCTGGGATGTAATGGAAAGTCTTTCCAAGGAAAACCCACTAACGCCTCAGTGAAGGACTCAGAAAGTCAAGGAGTTCAAGGAAAAGTGTTCTGGGGGAGATGACACAAACCCCCTCTTCAGGCGGCGGACAGACCAGCCTGTGGAAAGAACTGTCCAAAAGCCAGTGTGATAGATCACTGCGGATGGACAGACAAGTGTGTTCGAGGGGCAGAGGAGGCGAACTTATGGAAAGAACTAGAAGAGTGGGTGTGATGTGATGTGTTTTTCCTTCCCCCAAGGTCAGGAAGTGTGTGTAGTAATAGTTCAGAGGGAAACCAGTGGGCAGCAGCTTGATTTTTGCTGTGAGAGCCGGCAGGATCAGTTCTAATGGCTCCATATTCTCTCAGTTTCTTCTTCTAGGTCCAAACACATCTATTTGTAAGATGAACTAAAAGAGCCTAGAGATGAGGTACCTGGCTGTTGATGAGACAAGCTAATAAGATGGCCTGGCTGTGGCTTCATCCTCACAATACTGCAAAGAGAAACTTCCTTGTTCCCCTTTTAGCGCTGAGTGTTCTGAGGTATGAAAAGACCAAGATACTTGCCCAAAGATGCCCTGCTAGGAAGTGACAAAACAAAGGTTTTTACCCAGGTGGTTCTGATACCATCAGTTTATCAACCATATTTTCACTGTCGCTTAAGAGAATGCACCCATGGTTAGAAGTAAATGTCAGGTAAAACCAGAAGCAAATCTTTTTCACTTTACATTTCACATTCTCTTTCTTGAAAATTGTGACAGTTATGAATATATTCATTCATTCGACAAACACTTATGATCACCTCCTATGTGTTCCCACTGTGGTAGTTACTAAAACTAAGTTGTACATGAGACAGACAAGGTAACTCAGTAAAGTTAAAATAATAATAAAAATAATAATGACATATATCACATTGAGAATCATTATAAAAGGACATTACGGACATAATCGTAAAGTATCTTTAAAATCAATTGTTAGGGGCGCCTGGGTGGCTCAGTGGGTTAAAGCCTCTGCCTTCGGCTCAGGTCAGGATCCGAGAGTCCTGGGATTAAGCCCCACATCAGGCTCTCTGCTCAGCAGGGAGCCTGCTTCCCCAGCCTACCCCACGCACTCCATCTCTCTGCCTACTTGTGATCTCTGTCTGTCAAATAAATAAATAAAATCTTTAAAAAAGAAATAATAAAATCTATTGTTAGTCAGCCAAGGCTAGCATTTGGCTTCTGGTTTTGCACATACATTTTCCCAAGACAAAGGTTTGAACACAAAAGGGAACTGAAGAGTTTTTTAGGATATTGGTTCCTGGACTAACTAAAATCACTCACACAGATATCATTGGAAAAAATCTAATGAGATTTCTCTAATGAGAAATGAAATGATTGCTAGTGATCTTAAGGTTCTGCTAAGCCATCCTAGGATATAATTTTTATGACTCTCTCAGCCAGCTAGTATCTCAAAGTCAACAAATGCATTAAAGATTTAAGCATTTTCTCCTCTCCAAGCAATAAAATAAGCTCTGGTTTAACTTTCTGATGCCCCAAGTTCAGATTAGGAGCTCCTTCTCAATTTTCATATTCATTGACTCTTCCTCATAATACTTGATCAAAATTGCCCATTTACTAGTCTAATTTCTCCCTAAACCATATGCTCCATAAGAGCATTGACCATATGCTTCTTGTTTACAGCTGAAACCCTGGAACTGTGTGAAGTCTCTGGTGCATAGTAGGTGTTCAGTAAATATTTCTGGGGGAGAATTATATAGGCCAACCATCCAAGAGATGTCTAGGAATCCAAAACACACAAAAGCAAAGGGCATAGCAAAGTCACAGTGCCTGCCATTTACTCACACAGCCAGAGGACAGAGAACAGAATTTTGTATAAGTGACTTAGGCTAGACCTAAAGCTGCCTGTTAATGAAGGCCATTCTGATGAGTGGATGTCAAGATCTGTTAGAAAACAAGATTACACATCACTACATGCCTTGTGTGTGGGGAAGGATGGTGATGAAAGAAGGTTGGACATGTCGGCAGTTTCCAATCAGTGGGGACTGTGCATATTCTGAATCACTTCCCTAGCACATTGGGGAAAAGTACTAGAAAATCATTAGTGTGAGGATGTTATGAATCAGGATATCAGTTCTCTGCATACAGATAGGATATTTTCCCTCTCAATTGGACATTCCTACCAAAACAAAGAGTAGTACTTCATATAAAACAGACACTCAGTAAGTGAGAAGAAATCAGATCTTTTCAAACAAATATTTTACATTACTGAGCATCAGAATGACTAAAAAGGGCCTTTATGATGTTGAGAGTATCACACATTATATCCCCAGCCATTACTGCTCCAAGCCACAGTTTTTTACCCAGAAAAGCCAAGAAAACTGCTCATTTTTAAAAAATGAAATCTAGCCTGTACTTTAAATACTTTTTAATGATTTATTTATTTATTTATTTGAGAGAAAGAGAGAGAGAGAGAACATGAGCAGGGAGAAGCATAGAGGAAGAGGGACAAGCAGACTCTGTGCTGAGGGCAGACCCAGACCCGGGGCTTGATTCCAGAACCCTGAGATCCTGATCTGAGCTGAAATCAAGAGTCAGATGCTTAACTGACTGAGCCACGCAGGTGCCCCTGCTCATTTTTTAATGCATGCTTTTCTTCACAAATAGAAATGAACACTTTTCTATTACAATGCAGCTCAACAAAATTGTACAGCTCCACACAGGTATCCCTCTATTTAAAGAAAAAAGACACTTCACTTCACTGGCTAAAAGGCAAATTAATGAGAACTGAATCCTATTTTCTCTTGCATTCTAGGACACATTTGCAGGCGCATGCCCATAGGAAAGTCTTTCCACCTGACATAACTGAATGTTTACGCTGTAACACAACGAGCCATGACTCCCAACCAGGGCTTGATGTGCTTTCCTTCCTGCACCAGCTCTCCCTCTGTGATTAGGGGATTTGCTGAACTGTAACACTTCCCCAGGTCTCAAGCCTCCACATGGTTTTTCACTGTATACTTCTGCTCCATGAACATCCATATCCCTTGCCCGTATCCCAGTCCCTAGAATGTCTCTGCTGCTCCAGGCTCCCCTTTACTGGGGAGTGAAAAAATTCAAAATGATAGAAATTTCCATAAAAGTGGAAAGTACTAGAAGAGCATTGATCAGTAAAACCTAGTAATTGTCAAAGAGAAAATATTTTACAGTGTCTTTGACAATCAGAATAATATGAATAACAGTCATGTTACCTTAAAATGTTACTTAAAGGGATGCCTGGGTGGCTTAGTCGTTAAACGCCTGCCTTCAGCTTGGGTGGTGATCCCAAAGGTCCTGGGATCAAGCCTAATGTCGGGCTCCTTGCTCTGTGGGAAACCTGCTTTCCCTCCCCCACTCCCCCTGCTTGTGTTTCCTCTCTCACTGTGCCTGTCTCTGTCAAATAAATAGATAAAAATCTTTTATTTTAATGTTGTTAAAAATGCAGGAGTAACAGTTTAAACATGCCAGATTACAGTCCATAGGCTAATCTTGACCAGCTGATGGCTGACAAGAGGGTAGCAGAGGATGTCTTGACCAAGAAGTTAGAGCAAGCAGCCTGTACCACCTCTCCATTTCCTGTACCAAGGTTCAGGAAATCTCACTGCTGTTAGATCATCCCTGCTTGCTGTGTGGTAAAAATGACTGACTAGAAAATACTGTTAGGATTCCTTTTGGGCTTAAAATACTTTAGTTTCTTGAAATTGGCATTTCAAGTCACCGTTACCAGAACCAACCTCCCCTTTTCTCTATTTAGTTGCCTAGTACTGTTGCTCTGGACAGTCTATCGTTTAAAATACAATATACAACAGCCCGATGGCATCTTAAGTACCCCATCAAGTTATGTATAATGGGTTGCCTTAATTTTCACCAGTGTAATTAATGGACAGTCACATTGTATCAAGTGTACTCAGAATAAAAGGTCGGTATAAATTGAGGTGGGAAAATGGTAAGAATTTTTTACTTTGGAACGTGACTGATGAATGAAAGTGGAAAGTATCAATTTCTTCCCATGGGCAGCTTTGAGCAGGTTACATGGCAACAGCCCGAATTAGCAGTCTGATTTCTTTTTAACGCCACACAGTGCAGCTACTCACAGTGTGGAGCAAAATGTCTTGTTTTCATTTTTGGAGCAATCTGAATGATCCTATTGTCAGTGGCATGCTCAATGACCATATTCTGCCACCGTGAAGGAGAATATTGTCTAGGCTGAGATTCATAAAAGGTTATTCTAACTCTGCAGTGATGGAGTATATAATTTAAGTTGTAGTCTTAAATTTCAGTTCTCTCTCATGTTATCCTAGGTTCTGAAAAGTCCGAGTTGAAAACAAAATGGAGGGAAAGGCACTATTAATGACATCTACAATGGAATAGCCGGGGGGAGGAAAAGAATCAATAGAATTTGAAGGCTTTGGGGTATTTACTTTTATGCATATTCAGATTCAAGTAAAACATACCGCTTGAATTTCCTTTTGAAAATACGTTTGGGGTGGACGTAAAGAAGTGGTTAAGCTGCTGCCTTTGGCTCTGGTCATGATCCCAGCGTCCCGGGATCAAGTCCCACATCAGGCTCCCTGCTCAGTGGGAAGCCTGCTTCTCTCTCTGCTTGTGCTCTCTCTCTCTCTCTCTAACTAACCAACTAAACAAATAATAATAAAAATATGTTTGGGGGGACGCCTGGGTGGCTCAGTTGGTTAAGCAGCTGCCTTCGGCTCAGGTCATGATCCCAGCGTCCTGGGATCGAGTCCCACATCGGGCTCCTTGCTCCGCAGGGAGCCTGCTTCTCCCTCTGACTCTTCCTTCCACTCTGTCTGCCTGTGCTCGCTCTCACTCACTCTCTCTCTCTGACAAATAAATAAATAAATAAAATCTTTAAAAAGCAAATATGTTTGGGGGCACCTGGGTGGCTCATTTGGTTAAGTGTCCAACTCTGTATTTTGGCTCAGGTCAGGACCTCAGGAGCCCCATGTTAGGCTCTGCACTCAGCAGGGAATGTGCTTCAGGATACTCCCTCTCCCTCTGCTTCTTCCTCCTGTTCATGCACTGTCTCTCTCTCTCTCTCTCTCTCTCTCTCTCAAATAAGTAAATTTAAAAAAGAAAAAAAACATTTCTAGATGTGCATTTCTGGGCAAAGTGTCCAAAGGGAGGGCCAGAAAGTATCAGGCGAGCTATTTAAAGAGAGCAGCTGTGTCTCCTGCATCCGGTATTTGCGGCCATCCTGGTGATGAACTAGACATTCACAGCGCAGACTGGGCGCCAGGCACTGCCGTAAGCACTTGACATAGAGCGGCCCATTTGACTCTCAGAGCAGCCGCATGAGGACTGTTGTCCTCACCTCCATTTTACAGCTGAGGAAAATGAGGCACAGAAGTAAAATAATTTGTCAGTGATCCCAATAAGCTAGGGATTCAGACTCAAGCAGTCTGGAGCTCAAAACCCAGGCCCTTCACTACCACGTTCTGCTGTGTCTGGCATGAAGGGGCAATCACTAACATTTACGGGAAGGGAGGGAGGAGAAATTGGAACACTTTAGCCGGAGGAAAATTAAGACAGCCTGGTTGGTCTCTTAGCATTCTTTGTGTTTTGGTAGAGCTCTCTTCGTCCTGGAGCTGCGCTCTCAATTTTGGAACACTTTTCTGAATCCTGAGTCTTTCCTGGGCTTTTCCTCAAACCCTGGCCGTGCCCAGCTTTGATTTGCTCCTGCTTGGAGCAAAAACCAACTAAAATGAGAGCACCGGGGTCCTGCTTCTGCTAAGTGTTTTTCTCAGTCCCCTTGAGCTCAAATCTTGGTGCAGGTGCTTAGAGCACAGAGTCTTTCAGTAAGATTTCCAATTTATATGTAAAGTACTTATCCCAGTGCCCAAAGCACCCAAAGGAAATTTGGAAAAATTATTATTATTATTATTTAAGGCACCATCACTCCGTCACTGATCTCTCATTCTTCCGTTAAAAGATCATGCAAATGGTGTAGGCAAGACAGTGGTCTCTATGACCATAATCAAACTCTGCAGTGGGCACTTATTTCTCATTCTTCTGGAAAGCATTACGGAGTATTTAACTACATCTATTTCACATACTGTGCTACATATTGTGATGAACATGACAGACACAGTTCCTACCTTGACAGAGTTTAAAGCTAATGTAAAAGAGACCCCTGAATAATCAAGTTTAATACAATATTATTTGTGCCAGGGTAAAGGAAAATAAAATCTTCTGGGTCAAAGATAAGGGGTGCCTAACCAGATAGAGTAGGCTAGGAAAGGCTTCCCAGAAAAGGTGATCTCTAGATTGGAACCTGAAGATTTAGTTCATCAAAGTAGGTGGAAGCAGAATTCCAGGCAGAGAGAACAGCACACACAAAACCAAAAATGCAATTACATAGCAGCATTCAGAAACAGAAAGAAATCAAGTATAGCTAAGATTCAAAATGCAAAGGGCAGGATGGCAACAGAAGATTCTGGGGATGGAAAGAGAGGTCATCTCATGAAGGACTGTGGTTCCTGGTAAGGAGTTTGCATTTAACTCTATGAGTAGTTGTAAGGCAATGAAGAACTTTAAGCAGGAGTGACATGGTCAAGCTCACGTTTTAGAAATTTCGCCATATTTTGTGATAGAGAGAACAGATTCAAAGGGGATAACGCTGAATTTGGGGTAGGAAGGACAATTTAAGTTCCTCTGCAGTAGTCTAGAAAAGTTTTAGGAGAGATCGAAAGGATATAGCCACTGCTTGACCCATGAGCAGAGGCAAATCAGGGACTCCTCAGTCCCTCCCCTATGTTTGGAATGTGCTTTCCACTTGCCTTCCCTGCTCCCAGAAGCTGCTCCAAGGACACAGCCTTGTGACAGTGATATGGTGTCAAGACCATCTGGATGGTTTAGGTCACTGAACTCCATTAAGGCCTCTATATAAACTTTTAAAATTGGGCAGATGGATGCAGAAATCTGTTTTGTGGCTGCCCAAAACGAGTTTTATAAGTACATTCTCTTGCTTATTCAGCCTGCTACCTACCAATCTAGAGAGCCCTGCCTCTTCCTTCAGTCTCTTCCTGCTCTCTGATACAGAGCTGGTTCCAGATTTCACTTGGGATGCTCCCAGGGTTCCATAGCAACAAAAAGCAGTACAGGTGGTCTGGGCCAGACCAGCATCAGTGGTGATGGAAAGAAATGGATGGATTGAGAGAGATAAAGAACAGGTAGGATTTGTCATAGGTTGAGGAGAAGGAAGAGTCACCTTGGTTCCCTTCTTCCCTGGGGAAATGAGTGACTGATGATGCCAATTACTGTGAGAAGGAACACAAGAAGACAGGAGGTTTGGGAAATACGGGTGATGAGTTTAGTCAGTGGAGTTGAGCATAGCTGAAAGAATCCAAGAATATAAAATTTGAATAGTCAGGAGGGGAACTTCCCCACCCCAAATGATTCTTCTTCCCAGTCTACAGGACCCAGTCTATAGGACCCTTGGCAGGCTCACTGCACCCAGGATGTTAGCCCATCTTAATGATAAGAATAGCAAGGGAGGGGCACCAGGGTGATGCAGCCAATTATTGGCTTTGGCTCAGGTCCTGGTGCTAGGATCATGAGATCAAGCCCTGTGTTGGGCCCTGTATTTAGCAGAGTCTGCTTAAGACTCTGTCTCCCTCTTCCTCACCACCCGTCCATTCTCTCAAATAAATGAATCTTTTTTAAAAAGAAGAAGAACAGCAAGGGAATAACAGTTAGTTTTTGAATGACTGGGAAGAAAATTAGGGGTCTCTTTTACTGTCTTTTGCAAATTAAAAGTTAAAAATGGACTTGCCTTGGGTGAACTAGATAAAGGGGATTAAGAGTACACTTATCATGATGATCCCTGAGTAGTGTATTGAATTGTTGAATTATTATATTATAAACTTCAAACTAATATAATGCTATTTATTATGCCTCAATAATGTAGAAAAATGGACTTGCCATCACGTATAGAAATTTCTTGCCAGAAATAGTACACATGAGGGGTACCTAGGTGACTTAGTGGGTTAAAGCCTCTGCCTTCAGCTCAGGTCATTGTCCCAGGGTCCTGGGATGGAGCCCCGCATTGGGCTCTCTGCTCAGTGGGGATCCTGCTTCCTCCTCTCTCTCTGCCTGCCTGTCTGCCTACTTGCGATCTCTGTCTGTCAAATAAATAAATAAAATCTAAAAAAGAAAGAAAGAAAGAAAGACTACACATGAATCCAATGGAGTCTCTAGAATTTAGAATAAAGATCTAACAAATTCACAAATACAGGGTTCAGGGGGAAAATGTTTTAATGACATCCCAAAGATCACAGAGATGGATCAGTAAAACCCAGAAAGCTGAATTTTGAACATGGCAAAAAATTTGGTTTCCTCAAACAAATAAATTGACTTTAAAAAAGGAAGGAAGGAAGGGAGGATGAAAGAGAGAGAAAGAGAAAAGGAGGGGGGAAGGAGAGATTAAAAGAGATTTAAGGGGCGCCTGGGTGGCTCATGGGTTAAGCCTCTGCCTTCAGCTCAGGTCATGATCCCAGGGTCCTGGGATGGAGCCCTGCATCAGGCTCTCTGCTCGGTGGGGAGCCTGCTTCCCCCTTTCTCTCTGCCTGCCTCTCTGCCTACTGTGATCTCTGTCAAATTAAAAAAAAAAAAATTAAAAAAAAAAAAAAGAGATTAAGAGTGGCACCTGAGTGGCTCAGTCGTTAAGCATCTACTTTTGGCTTGGTTCATGATCCCAGGGTTCTGGGCTCAAGCCCCACAACAGGCTACCCGTTCAGCAGGAAGCCTGTTTCTCCCTCTCCCACTCCCCCTGCTTGCATTTCCTCTCTCACTATGTCTCTTTCTGTCAAATAAATAAATAAAATCTTTTTTAAAAAGTAAAATAAAGAGATTTAAGATATACATTTTGCTCCTTTGTTGCATACGGGGTAAATGCAATATTTTTTTAAAATTTTGAATGAAAAAAGAAGCAGCAATCGAAGATAACCAATAGACCTTATCTGAATCTTGATTTAATAAGCCAACTTGAAGAAAATACTATAACAAAATCAAAGAAGTTTTAACATCAATAGATATTAAATAATACTAAAGAATTACTAATTATTGATAATGGTATTGGGTTGCATTTTATTTTAATCCATTTTATTTTAGAAACATATAGTACTGTTTGTGGATGAATGAAATAATTGATGTCTGAAATTTGCTTCAAAATAATGTAGTGCAGACAGAAGGAGAAGTAGGTAGGAATATATATAAAACAAGATTGCTCTTATAGTGTTAATTGTAATTATTGGAACTGGGTGTCTATATTTGGATGCATTTGAAAATTTCTGTATGAAGTTTTTTTTCACTGACTTGCCAAGAACTGCACTATTTGAGGAAAGCTATAGCAAAAAACAAAGAAAGAGAGCAACAGTCAGGATGCAGAAACTGAGCATCCATGTACCCATTCCTGAAGAGCTTTCTTCTATGTATTGGATGCACACTTTCTCCTGTGCACAATCATTCCTCTTCATTGTGCTTGGAGGGGTTTCAAATGGACTTTTGTGACATATTCTCAGCTATTTTATTTTCTAATTTTTTTTTGATAAGACCTAAACCTCATGAGGCTATCAGAGACATGGTCTTCTCTATCCGGGTGTCTATATATATATTTTTAACATATTCAGGCACTTAAGGGCAATCTCAGAGACCTCCCCATTCTGCCCACACACTGACACTGCTCTTGCTGCCAGATTCACTCAGTAATGCCACAAACCTAGAAAGAAAGTACCTGAATCGTACAAGGGATTGGGCTCAGGTAACAATATATCTTGTTTGGCATGAAAATGAAAATACTGTAGTAAAATATTTCACTAGCATACTTATATCACTCCTATATTGAGACCAAAGCTCAAAGTACAAAACCTTAAAGAGATTAGAAAAAAATTACATCTATACACCTGTCTTTTGTTATGAGTATTATCATTTCATATCTACCCAAGCATGGGTCCAGTTCAACCTCATGATGAAGGCTTGTATTTGAATTGTGCTGTATTTTTAAATTATACATTAAGAAGCCTTATGTCTTAAGAGCATTCTTTGTGGGATACTAAATCACCTGATCTACAACTATCAAAAGGTTTTTTAGGTACCAAAACCCCTGAGAAAACTACACCATGCCTTGAAAGTATTCCAATATATGGCAGAAGAGAATGTTTATTGACAATGGAGAGAAAGAACAAGAAAGCAGAAATGACTAAAACAGGACGAGAAAAGTCTTTAAGGTGGAGTAAGGTGGAGAAGATGGAAAACCAACACAGAAAGAAGAGAGGTCGGTGGTGGCAAAGACCAGCCTTCACCGTTTTGACTACATTGCTCTCCTGCTTCATTTTACACATACCAACATCGTATCTCAATGAGCAACAAAAATAAAAGTTATCATTGCTATCTTTCAAATAACCAGTAGAAAAAGAGCTAGAATCACTTCAGGATGGCTACATGTCTACCTGTTAAGAACACACCCTCTTACTAAAGTTTCTAAAGTCGGTGCCGGTGAAGTTAATGACAGCAGCCACAACTGCAGATCTCTTCCCAATACAACGTCATGCAGTTGAATTCTGAGAACTCACTTTCTGATTGACTTTTCTCCAACATCCCACCTCATTTAACAGCCCTGCAGTACTGCGTGCATACCATGATAATTTTCAAAAGGAAACCTCATCATAGTAGAATCCAGATCCCAGAAGGGGAAACTCTCACACCCTACCACTTGTCATCAACTGCAGACCCAACAGGAAGAGATAGATCTTACAAGTCCATACCACTTGACTACTCCCACAGGAGGAAAAAGGTGGTCTTCTTCCCCAGTAACAGCCCAGCCAATAACAGACTGTCACAACTGAGACAATGAAAAGCCACTGTACTGGAAACTCCCAGTTTACTCCAATGGGCTTTTTGTTTATAATAGCCCTGCTCAATTCCCACCCCCCCACCCCCCCACCCCTGTCCAACAAAAAAGAGAATTTCTCTCCTTGGTTTTTTGTTTTGCCTATGGTTTTGCGTTAACTTGCTTATCCTGAATTGCAATTTTTTCTACTATTCCCAAATAAACCCATTTTTGTGGTAAAATAACTAGCAGCTTAATTTTGAAGATTAACAGTAAATAAAACAATTCAGAGTTTTGTGGAAACAACCTTTAAATTTAAGTAAGTAAAGAGAAGATTAAAATGCACTGACAAGCAGCAATTTGTTGACAAGGCGATGAGTTGGTGTCTCTCTTATAATTCACAGAACTCAAGAGTGTATGTTTTGGGAGTATGCATCCTATGAATTAAACTCCCTACTTGTCATGTTATCACAGTAAAATTAGAGGCAAATTCCTTTGAATTTGAGTGTTTCAGGCATTTGTCTGAAGTAACTCACTAATGAGTAGGATTTTTAAAATGTGTGTAGTTGTCTCACACCAAGAACAATCTTCTCACTCTCGGGCATTGGAAGGTGGCTCTAAACATCAGGTTCATTTATTTCTATGCACCTGTGATTTTGTTCCTAAGTGGTGTGAATAGCCATTGAGTATCAATGGTTCAAAATCAGGAC